>NC_133617.1:105566003-105893457 GCF_048593235.1 Sminthopsis crassicaudata
TTGGTCTGATTCACTTGATTGTTGAAAAGACCCACATCCATTAGTTGATCATCACATAATGTTGTTGCCATATACAATGTTCTCTTGGTTCTACTCATTTCACTTAGCATCAATTCATATAAGTCTCTCCAGGCCTTTCTGAAATCATCCTGCTGTCCAATTATTATAGAAAAATAATATTCTATAACATTCATATATCATAACATATTTAATCAATCCTCAACTGATGGGCAAACACTCAGTTTCCACTTCTTTGCCACCACAAAAAGGGCTGCTACAAACATTTTTTTTACACATGTGAGTCCTTTTCCTTTTTTTATGATCTCTTTGGGATACAAGTCCAGTATAGACACTCAAAAGAATATGCACAATTTGATAACCTTTTGCTCATAGTTCCAAATTGCTCTCCAGAATTAGTTGAATCAGTTCACAACTCCACCAGCAATGCATTAGTCTCAGTTTTTCCACATCTCCCCCACCATTTATCATTATCTTTTCCTGTCATTTTAGTCAATTTGAGGGGTGTATGGTGGTACTTCAGGGTTGTCTTAATTTTATGCATTTAATTCTTAGTCATATGCAAAATCTTCCCAGCTTAAAGAGCTTCTGTTTTGGCTTGAAGACTTATTGGGAGAAGAAACTTAACTTCCTAGAGCAATTTATTCCACTTTGAGATAGTTTTGGTTTTGTTAAGAATCATCAGATTATAGAACCAACCCTTCATTTTAAGATCCAGAGGGGTTAAAACATATGCCCAAGGCCACACAGGATACAAATGACTAAGACAAGATTCAAAAGTACAGGCCATTTACTATTGCGAGCAAAATACTAAGTTTTTGGAGACAGGACATCTTAGTTCAAATTGTCTACAATAAACAAATCATTTAGCAACTGTTTCTTTTCTTTTCTTTCTTTTTTTTTTTTTTTGGTAAGATAATTGAATCAAACAGGACTCTTTAACCTGAGGTCCAAAGATCCTTTCCTCCCCAGTCTGATCCATGGATAGATTTTACAGAGTCTATAAAAGTTGATGGGAGAAAAAAAATCTTCATTCATAATTCAGTTTTTTTTTTGTAATCTTGTACATTTTATTTTGTACATTTAAAACCATTATTCTGAAAAAGGGTAGGTTTTACCAACCTTGTAGGGAATCCACACCACAAAAAAAAGTTTTAAAACCCATGAAAAATGGTTTTTACAGTTTCCTGATTCAAGACCAATGATTTTTTGAATGCAAATCCCATGTTCTCTCTATTATACTAAAATAAGTTTAATTTCTACCTTTTCTCTAGGCTTCCTCTTGTGACCAGTGTTGAACTAGGCAAGATACACAAACACACACTCACAAAGATAAAATATATAGGCGCATATATACCCATATTCACATACACACATATATGTATGCATACACACATATGCAGGATCTTCACTTTCTAGCAAAAGTCCATTGTAAAAGTCTGAGAACTTCTGCCTCTTCATCTCCACCCCTCCTGCTCCCTTCCCCCACCTCCCCAACATCCATATCAGCTTTTCTTTGACACAAAACAGCAGACATACATTGGCCATTTCCACTCCTGTCTACATCAATTATTTTCCCCTTAAACCTTCATAAGCTTCCTTTCTTGCTTGTCGGTTTCCCTTCATGGTTACTTGATTCCTCTTCCCACTGAAGAATCTTTAGTGCTTCCAGATGCCCCAATCATGGTTTGTTTAGGAGTTAAGGACCATGGCTAAGTTTAGCCAGTAATTGTGCAGAAGGTGGAGATCCTAGAGTAAACAAAAAGCTGTATAGTTTTACAGATATATAACACAGTCCAGAGATCAGCAGGCTGGATTGACAGTTCACATGAAGCAACAAAGGAACAATCTCTTCCTTTTGGTCTTAAATAAAGCAATTGTTCATGAGAAACCAGCTGTTGGAGTGACCAGACACAGTGGGGGTGTGAAGAAACCTTGATGTATTACAAGTCAGGAATTCTCTGATACTAAAGTCAGAAGAATGGAATGTCCCCAAGAGGTGATGTAAACCCCAGTCCCTGGAGAGTGGGCTCAGACTTTGATGCAATTTCTGCAAAGAATTGTTCACCCCAAAGTCAGGGCCAAATGCAGTACTGTTGTTGGATGTGTTTCTGTCTTAGCTACCTGTCTTAGTGCTGGGTCCTAAAGGCTCTGTCTCTCTCCTTAAGGTATAGTGTGAATAGATTGATGGTTTGATTAATTTTGATTAGTTGAAAAACTGGGTTCACTTCCCTGATGTGCCCCTCTAATCTCTTTCATGAAAACAAAAGAACAAACATAGAGGCAAAGAACTAGGGTCCTTATTCACAGGCCACATATTGGTCTCACATAGAAAAGACCCAAAACCTCTTTTCTTACAGCACTGTCTCCCTTCTCTTACCTGAATACCATTAAGTAGGAAATAGTCAAACAAAGAAGAAGGTTCTGGTTGAATAATGCCTCTTTGAATGCTCTCCCTCTTCCACTTTTAGCCATATAGTTAATCAAAGAAGTTCCTCTTTATGACGTGGTTAGGAGACTAGAACCAGTTATGTGATGTCTAGATAGACTCCAAAATCCATGCGTGGACTCCATCATCATTGTGCACACATTCATAAGGAAATGTCTTATTTGCCAATTCCCAGTTATACTAAGTTCAAAGATTTAAAGGTCAATTGAAAATTTAAAAGTTAATTTGGTTATACATGAGGAAACTGAGGTTAAGAGAAATTAAATTACTTTTGCCAGGTCAACTGGGTAATAAATCATGGAGATGGGATTAGAACACAGATTCTTTGATTTCAAATCCAGTGTTTCTTCTAATTGCTGTCGATCTTTTTTCAATCATGTTTGACTCTTCATGACCCCATTTGGGGTTTTCTTAGCAAAAATATTGGAGTGGTTTGCCATTTTTTTCCTCCAAGTGATTTTATTAATCAGGAACTAGGATAAACAGGGTTGAATGACTTGCCCAGGGTCATATAACTAGTAAGTTTCTGAGTACAGAATTAAGAGACCAGACTCCTGGTTTATAGCTTTATCTTTCTCTTTAATTCATCATTGTATTTAACCCCTTTCTACATTAAAAATATAATGCATGTGAAATACTTTATAGGGCCGTTAGGTGGCACAGTGGATAGAGCACTAGTCCTGAAACCAGGAGGACCTGAATTCAAATCTGAACTCATTTCCTAGCTGTGTGACCCTGGGCAAGTCACTTAACCCCAATTGCCTCAGCAAAAAAACAATAAACAACCAAAAAAAAAAATCACAACTTTACAAACCTTAAAGTATTATGTATAAACACGAAATTATTTTCTCATAAGAGCTTAGTAAATTAATATATGTTGAATGTTAAATGAAGTTTTGGTTAACTAGATCAATATCATTCAGAGGTATACAGTAACTTGTCATTTAAGAAAAAGTGTAAAACTTGAAAATGCAGGGATAGAGCCAAGATCACAGAGTAGTATGAAAAAGTATAATTGTGCTCCCACAACAATTCTTTCAGGAAGATCTAGAAAATACATCAAGTGCTGATCAGGAAACACCTTCTACTTTCCCTCCCTCCCTCCTAATCACAGCCATTTTTCTAGCTGCAGTTGGTATAGGAAGAAAGAGAGGCTATGATAACTGGAAACAGGGTCTGACGAAAGGTACATCATAGCGAGTCTTCCAGACCAAAGAAATGTGTACCAGGGAAAGAAGTCCTTGTTTCAGGATGGAGAGGTATGATTTTGTGCAGGATCTAGGAATGGGTGCCAACTGACTGCTCATTACTCAGTTCTAGCTCACAGATCCAGAGAGAAGTGGATCTGAAGCTTGAGGGAAGGTTTCCAATATGAGAAGTAGTTGTGGATCCACTGTGAATTGTATAGTAAACAAGCAAATTTAGAAGTAAGCAGCAGCTTTGTAGTCGGGATACAAAGATCTGGGTGAGATGCCTTCAGAGGTAACTGAGTGATATTGTAGAAAGAGTTTGGGATCTGTAATCAGGAAGAACATGATTGTACTGTGTAAAATGTTCTCCTGGTTCTCTTAACTTTACTTTGCATCAGTTCATGTCAGTCCAGGTTTTTCTGAAATCACCCTGCTTGTCATTTCATATAGCACAATAAAATGCCATTAAAATCATGTACCATAACTTGTTTATCCATTCTCCATTGATGGGCATTTCCACATGTCCAATTCTTAGCCACCACAAAATGAACTGTTATTTATATTCTTGTACAAATGGATCCTTTTTTCCCCTTAAAAAATCACTTTTATATACAAATCTAGCAGTGGTATCACTAGATCAAAGGGTATGTTTAGAATTCTCTTTATAGCCCTTTAAGAATAATTGCAAATTATTCTCTTCAATGATTGAATCAGTTCACAACTTTTTCAACCATGCATTACTGCCCAGTTTTCCCGTATCCCTTCCAACATTTATCATTTTGATTTTTTGATATATTAGCCAATCTCATAGGTATAAAACAATACTTCAAAGTTGTTTTGATTTGCATTTCTCTAATAATGATTTATTATTATAAATAATAGTAATTAAAGCATTCCTTCATATACTGATAGATAACTTTGATTTTTTCATCTGAAAACTGCCATATCCTTTGGCAATATATCAATTTGGGAATGACTTGTATTCTTATAATATGACTCAGTTCTTTATATATTTAATAAATGAGGCCTTTACCAGAGATATTTTCTGTAAAAAATAAAAATCCTCCCTGCAAGTTTTATGCTTTTCTTTTAATTTTGATTGGGTTTTTTTGGACAAGGGTGCAAAATCTTACTACAATTAACAATTTATTTAATCTATCCACTCATACACCACTATATTTTGATAATTGCCACTTTATAATAAAATTTAAAATCATATATAATTAGGTCAAGGATAGTCTAGATATCATATTTCAATAAATTCCCAAGGAAAACTCTCCCAAAATCTTAGACTCAAAATAAAATAGAAATTTAAAGAATCCATCTAATACCTCCTAAAAGAAACCCCCAAATTAAAACTCCTATGAAATATTTTAGCCAAATTCTGGAACTCCCAGGCCAAAGAGAAAATATTGTAAACAGCCAGAAAGAAACAATTTAAATATCATGGAGGTACATAAAGGATCATTTAAAATTAAGCAGGTTCTGCATTAAAAAATCAGAAGGCTTGAAATATGATATTCCAGAAAGCGAAGAAACTAGGATTGTAATTAAGAATAACCTAATCAGCAAAACTTTATGGGGAAAATGAAATAATGAACTTTTAGCTATTTCTAATGAGAAGAACAAAGCTGAATAAAAAAATCTGACATTCAAAAACAAGAATCAAGAAAAGCATTCAAAAGTCAACATCAAAGAGTAACCATAAGGGAATCAATGGATTTAACTTGTTTACATGATCATATAGGAAGAGAATACATACAACTTTTTTTAGGTCCCACAATTTTTTGTTTGTTTAAACAATTTATTATGAATGTAAAGAACATTGACAAACAGATATTTTGATATGCAAAAATGTACAAAAAGAAGGACTATATAGGAAATTTAGTTTCATATTATAGATAGTTTATTTTTTTAAAAGCTACATATTAAATTTAGAATCCCTTCTTTAAAGATAACCTTTATATTTGTTCTTCAGCATTCTTAGTTAAACGTTGTGGTCTGCTCTCACTCAGTGTAGTAGTAAGAATAAAAGATAATAATTGGTATCTTTCCTTGAAATTCATAAAAATTGAGGCAGGACATTTCATGGTTGCCTTTTTGGACAACTTTTGGTAGCATATGGGCAAGAGGTTTTTCTTCAATAATATTTTATTTTTCCAAATATACACAAAGATATTTTCTAATATTCATTTTGTTGTGTTCCAAATTTTTCTCCCTCTTTCCCTTACCTCCACCTTTCCAAGGCAGCAAATACAATCCTTTTAAACATATTTCCACATTTTTCATATTGTACCAAAAAATCTGATCAAAGTGGGGGAAACACAAGAAAAATAAGCAAACAAACTAAAAAGGCAAAAATATTATGCTTTAATCCACATTCAATCTCATAATTCTCTCTAGGAATGTAGATGGCATTTTCTATTACAAGCCTATTGGAAATGTTTTGAATCACCTCGTTGCTGAGAAGAATCAAGTCCATCATGGCTGATCATCATATAATCTTACTGTTCTTGGTTCTGAACACTTCATTCAGCATCAGTTCATATAAGTCTTTCCAGGTTTTTCTGAAATCAGGTTGCTCATTATTTCTTATAGAACAGTAATATTCTATTACATTCATATACTATAACTTAGCCCATGGACACTTGATATTTTTCCAATTATTTAGATCTAACTTAATTTGTGTGAAGTGTTTTATAAAGTATTTATATAGTTACTGGCTTTGTCTTGACAGATAGACTCCTGAATATTTTATATTGTCTATAGTTATTTTAAATGAGATTTCTCTCTTTATTTCTTACTACTAGGCTTTGTTGGTAACAGAGAGACTTTGCTAAAGTTTTTAGTTGTTTCTAGTAATTTTTTAGTTGATTGTTTAGAATTCTCTAAATATGCCATCATATCATCTGCAAAAAAATGATAGTTTTGTTTCATTGTCTACTCTTATTCCTTCAATTTCTTTTTCTTTTCTTATTGATAAAGCTAACATTTCTAGTACAATATTGAATAATAGTAGTAATAATTGATATTTTTGTTTCTTCCCTGATCTTATTGGGAATGCTTCAAGGTTATTCCCATTACTTATGATGCTTGTTGAAGATTTTAGATCAATTAAACAGGCGTCTCTGATGAAGACCAATTTTTTTCAAATAGATAGGAGACCGACTCAAATTTCTAAAAATAAGAGTAATTACCCAATTAATAAATGGTTAAAAGTATAGGGGGCAGCTAGGTAACACAGTAAATAAAACACCAATTCTAGAACAAAGAGTACTGAGTTCAAATGTGATCTTAGATATTTGTCACTTACTATCTGTGAGATCTCGGACATATCACTTAATCCTGATTGCTTTGCAAAAAAAATATATATGAACAGTCAGTTTTCAGAAGAAATCAAAGCTATCTATAATTATATGAAAAAAGGATCTAAATCACTATTGCTTAGAAAAAGGCAAATTAAAACAACTCTGATGCCATCACAAACAGATACATTAATGAATTGCTGGTGTGATAATGGCGCAGCTATTTTCTAAAGCAATCTGGGACTATGTACAAAGAGCTATAAAACTGAATATCCTTTCTTCAGAAACACTAATATTAGGTCTGAATCCCCAAAAAAGATGAATGGAAAAAGAAAAGGATATATATGTACAAAAGTAATTCTTTTTATGCCATCAAATGATTAGAAATTTAGGAGATTTCATTCACTGGGGAATGGCTGAACAAATTGTGGCATACAATTGTTATGGGGTATTATGGTGCTTTAAGAAATGATAGGTGGATGGGACATCTAGGTGGTACAGTGGATAGAGCATCAGCCTGAAGTCAGGAGAACCTGAGTTCAAATGTGACCTCGGACACTTAACAAGTATCCTTAGCTATATGACCCTGGGCAAGTCACTTAACCCCAATTGTCTCAAAAAAAAAAAAAAAAAGAAAAAGAAAAAAAAATAGGTGGAGAGGTTTCAGAGAAAAAAAAAGTCAAGATCTATATAAACTGATTCAAAGAACTTGGAGATCATTAGGCACAGTAGCATCAATGTTATTATTATGATTAACAAAAACTTGGTTAGTCTGATCAATATATCGATCCAAGACAATTCCAAAGTACTCATGTTGAAAAAATTCTATCCATCTCCAGAGAGGTGCAATTGCAAATTTGGAATGTAATTATTTTGTTTGCTATTGCTTTTTCTTTGGTGATATGGCTAATATGGAAATGTGTTTTGTATGATTTCACATGTATGATTGATATCATATTGTTAGTCTTCTCAGAGAACAGGATAGTAATGGTAGGAAGGAAGAAAAATTAGAATTCAAAATTTAGAAAAGAATGCTTACTAATAATAAAACCCAAAAATAATAGTTGACAAAATACAAGATGAAAACTCCATAAGATAAAAGGAAATATCAAAACAAAGTCTATGTGTCAAATGTGTTTCTTATTAAAAAAAAAAACATATTGTAGGATTCTGTTTTATAATCCCCCCCTTCTATTTGCTTCCACTTTATGAAAGAGTTTATCCCACTCATATTCATAATTATGATGACCATTTCTATATTTCTCTCCATCCTATTTTCTCCCCAATATATACTGTTGTTCTCTTTTTCCACCCTGTTCCTCTTTAGTAGTGTTTTGTTTTAATCCAGCCACTAACTACTGTTCTCTTTTGTATCACCCCTCCCTTTTCTCCTATACCTTTCTCCTAGTGTTTCTGCCTTCCCTTCTACCCAGCCCCTTCTTTTTCTTTCATTTTTTAACCTCTACTTCTTTCTAGATAAAGTAAATTCTTATAACCAGTTGATTAAGTTATTCCCTCTTTGAGCCAAAACTGATGAGATCAAGCTTCAAACAATGCTCATCCCCCTTTCTTCTTCTCCTCTAAAGTAATGTCTTTTGTGTCTCTTCATGTGATCTGATTTATCCCATCATACCTCCCTTTCCTCTTCTCCCAGTACAATCCTTTTTTTCTTTTTATTTGATTTCATCACATCAGAGTACATTAACAACCACACACTCAGTCCATGTGATGCCCCACTTTGTCTGCCCAGTAACAGATACAATTTTCAAGAGTTATAGCTATCATTTTCCTTGTGTAGGGATGTAAAGTCTTTAATCTTTAAATAATTGTTTATTTTTCTACGCTTCTCCTGTGTCCTGTGTTTGAAGATCAAATTTTCTGATTAGTTCTGTTTTTTTTTTTTCAATAGAAATGATTGTAATTTCTTACTTCATTGAAGATCCAACTCCTCTCCTGAAAGATAATGTTCAGACTAGCTAGGTAGTTAATTCTTGTTTGTAACCCCAGGTTCTTTGCCTTCCAGAATATGGTATTGCAAGTCCTCCAGTTCTTTGTTGTAGATGCTGCCAGATCCTGCGTAGTTCTGACTGTTTCTCTTTGATACTTAAATTGCTTTTGTCTGGCAGTTTGCAGTACTTTTTCCTTGAGTAATATTTTTCCTTATGGGATCTTTTTTTTTGGAGGTGATCAATAGATTTTTTTTTTCAATGACTATTTCCCCTTCTGTTTCCAGTATATCAAAGCAGTTTTTGTTGATGTTCTCTTGAAGAATTGTATCCAGGCTCTTTTGTTGGTCACATCCTTCAAGTAGACCAATGATTTTTAAATTGTCTCTCCTGAATCTATTTTCCAGGTCAGTTGTTTTTGCAATGAGATATTTTACATTTTCAATCTTTTGAATTGGTTTGATTGACTCTTGATGTCTCACAGAGTCATTAGCTTCCATTTTTAATGTGATATTCTTCAGTCAGTTTTTCTTTTTCTTTTTCCATTTGATTACTTTTACTTTTCAAGGTGCTGTTTTTTTTTTTTTTTTTCTCCCAGTGGATCTTTTTTTACATTTGGCCAAATTTTTAAGGAATTTTTTTTAAGAATTATTTTTAAGGAATTGCCTTTCTTTTCCAAATTGTTGACTCTCTCTTGTATACCTCTCAGTTTTTTTCTCATTTTTTCTTCTACTCTCTTATTTGTCTTTTAAAGTCTTTTATGAGGACCTCCAAGAAGCCTCTTTAGGCTTGAGACCAATTCATGTCAATCTTTAGAATTTCCTTTGTGGACATTTTATCTTTATCTGACTTAGTGTCTTATCTTTCCCTGTCACCATAATAGCTTTCTATGGTCAAGGTTCTTTTCTGTTTCTTGCTCATATTATTTACTTTTATTTTTGTTTTTCCTCTTAAAAAAAAAAAAAAAACTTTTATGGTCAAGCTCTGTTCCTAGGGCAAAGGGTGTACTGTCCCAAGCTTTCTGTTCAGCTTTAAGCTTTGGCTTTGAGCCAGGGGCCTCTTGTGTTTTTAGGGAATAGATTTACTTGCTCTTTCTAGGAAACTGTCTCTTTTTTTTTTAGAATTTGCCTTCAGAACTAGAACTGGAGGCTGTCCCACTGGTCTGCTCCATTATTGAGCCAGGACTGAGTGTCTCAATGTCTGATTCTGCTGTGATTAAGATTCTCTCACTGGCTTTCCGAGTCTGTGTCTGACTTCCGCCCCAAGAAACTGACATTTTTTTAAACTTTTTCCAATATATCTTGAGATGGAGAATGGTTTCATTCCATCAGACTTTGTCAGAAGCTCAATTTCATGTAGTTTTTGAGGGAAACTGGGAGAGCTCGATCAGCTTCCTGGCTTACCTCCATCATCTTGGCTCTACCCCCTCAATGATTCTTCTAATCCCATACACCATATTTCAAAAAATCACAAAAAATATTACCCAAATCTCTTAGAACACAATGGGAAAGTAGAAATAGAAAGAATTCACCAGTCATTTACTGGAAAGGACCCCAAAATGAAAACTCCTAGGAATATTATAGCCCAAATCCAGAACTTTCAGGTCAAATAAAAACTACTTACAGGCAAACAGAAATAACACAAGTATTGAGTAGCACAACCAGAATTACTTAAGATTTATCATTCCATACTATTAAGAATCAGAGTGCTTAGAATATGATATCCAGAAGATAAGGGGTAGAGATTTACAAGCAAAAATAACTTATTCAGCAAAATTGAATACAATATTAAGCATAATCTTAGAGGGGAACAGTGGACCTTCAATGAAATAGGAGTAATCCAAGCATCCTAATGAAAAAAAAATCTTTGTAGAAACCCTGCAGTATAAACATAGGAGTCAAGAGAAACATCAAAAAGTAGACACAAGCAATCATAAATGACTAAACAAAGATAAACTATTTGCATTCTAATATGAGATGATATATATGTCTTTTTAGTACCCTATCATTATCCAGGGACGTAGAAGGAGGGGCCTAGAAATTGTTCTGTTATATTTTGATAATCTTAAGAAAAAGAAAATAGAAATGGGGGAGAGAAAGAGAGCAAGTATGGGAAAAATTATTTTGTATAAGCAAGGTATTCAAGAGATGCAACAAACAAGAAAGAAGGCTAAGAGGAGTGGGTGACACTTGAACTTCACTCTCAGCTACATGGGTCAAAGCAGGGAAAATTTGCATAGAGAGAAGTGGGTACATAAAAGTATTTTACTCAACAAGGAAATGAAATGGAAAGGCGAAGAGAGAGAAGGATATATTATATGTTATATATATATAATATATATAATTATATTAATTAATATAATATATTAATTATATATGTTATATATAATATTATATATTATATATTGAGGAAGTGATTATTTCTACACAAAACAAATTCTAGGTATGTACAAAAAACTTCAATAACACCTTGTTTGTGTTTTTCTCAAGGGAGTTACCTTCTAACAAGGGAACAGTAGTATATATACTGGATATTTTAAAAATTCAAGTGCATTTCTAAGTTATTAAAAATTAAGACTTCACTAAGATTTTTCAGACAGTGTATACGTATATATGGAATAACTATTAAGATAATAAATATGAAATAGTTAAATAGGAGGTAGTTGGAAAGAATTAGTTTACTGTGCTAAATTCTGAATGTTTTGGTTTAAACAATCTGATGGTTCTCTTTAGTTCCCTGTTTTAAATTGAATTCAACTTCTCACCCAAGTCCACTCCTTTTCTTAACTTCCCTATTTCTGTGGTGAGCAACATCATCTCTATAGTAAGTCAAGTCCACAAGTTAAGCATAGTTCATGTTCTTCTTCTTCCTTACCTCAACTTATTTATAGCTATTCAATTGCCAATTCTTGTCCTATCTATACAACAACTCTCACACTATTCCTCTTTCCCCCTCTATTTGATCACCTACTGGCTTATTTTGCTTTCTTATCATCTTTTATCTGACATAGATTACTAGAGCAACCTGCCAGTTCATTTTCCCACCTTGAGCTTCTTCCCTTCATATTCCTGCCAAAATATCTTCTTAGTGAAAAATGTCATAATGTCACTCTCCAGTTCAGAAGCTTTCAGTGAAATCAAATCTCTATTCTGCCTTAGGGTAAAATTTGAACTTCTTTTCCCGACATTTAAAGCCCTACAAAACTTGGCTCATAACCTGTCTTTCTTTATTTTATGTTAGTCCTTGTATAACTCTGCTTACTAAACTCAACATGCCATTTTCTATCTCTAGGTAAATTGTCTCTTGTTCCTGGAATATATCCCTTCTCTTATCTCTGCCTTTTATTTTAATTTTTCATTTTAAACTTTTTTCAATATTTCAATGGAAAAAAAGATATGGTTGTAAAGATGCTTTAATAAAGTCCTTATTTGTCATCCTTCCCCTTTGTCTTTCAATATACTATTTCTCAGAAACTACCTAGAATCTTTTTTTCTCTCTTCCTTCTCTCTTCTTTGTGAAAGAATTCTAGAGTTCTCTTTCTTTCAAAGTTGCAAAGCCTACTTTCTTTGTGCCTACTACCACTCACTGCATAGCCTGAGCATTCAAATGATGCAATTTCTTCATAGGTCAAGCCAATTTCTCCCTTTTGAGGAATATTTTCCAACTTTTACATACTCAGCCATGGGTGCATCCTTCCCTGGCAACAAAGCATACCCATAGTTCAAAGGTCTATTAACTTGAGAGTCATGAGTCAGAGGCACTTCTGATCCACTCAAATCAATAGCTTCTGCATTTTTTTTTTGATCTCTCAATCTAAAGATCATCTTCTGAGAACTCTTAGTCAGAGGTATTCTAGCTTAGAATTTTTTTACATCTTTCAGTGTTCAATTCAGATTCAACCTCTTCTATAGTGTTCCCTCATCTTCTAGGTGAAAGGATATTTCTCTGTGTGTGTGCCTTTGTTCCTCTTTCTCTTTCTGTCTGTCTCTCTGTCTCTGTCTATCTGTCTGTCTTTCCCTCTCTCACATACACAAAGCAATTTCATTCAATTTCACAAACATTTTGATTGTATTATACTTATTTTTTATATACGCCCCATGTCTTCACTCCTCTGTAATCTTCAGAAGAATAGAAACTTCTACAGAACAAATATATGAACATAAAATTTTCTTTTGGATCACCAGAAATCATCTAAGTGTCTAGTATTTAGTGGCCATTTAATGAGTGATTGGCAAGTTGTTAAATGTTTTGCTGAATTATCAATTATGTTGTGGGAATGATTCATGCTTGGAACCCTTTTGGCTAGAAATTGACTTGAATGACCTTCTTTTCATATAATGACATTAAAGAGAAGGCATTAAAATGTGCTTTGTGGTTGTACTCTGAGGACTATGAGAATTTTCCAGTTTTTCAGCTGAATGCTCATATGTATACATATACATACATGTATGTATATATATGTATATGTGTATGAACATATATTGTCTCACACATTAGAATATGACATCTTTGAGAGTAGGGATTGTCTTATTTTCTATGCATATAGACTGCACTAATTAGGTTTTTATACGTTAAGAATAATTCATCAAAAAGGCCAATTAATTAAGAGAAAACAATTTAGAATACATTAGGTAATCTTATTTCTAATTGGATTAGAGATAAGGGACTTGACAGTTGGAAGGGGGAAGTAAAGAGGAGATGCCCCCACCAAGTTTTTGCATTAAATTAAAGCAACATGGAAAGAATGACTGATTAACCAGTATGGGATGAGTTTTCAGATGGCACGTGGGTTGCCTGAAATGTATAATTGTGAGAAAATTTTTAGTATCAGTATTTGGATATGATCGGATTTCTGCTTAGCATAACTTAGACCTTTAGTTAAAGGTCTGAAAGCAGCAGGGAGAGATTGCCCAATTTTCCAGCTACATCGGGCTAGAGTAAACATTGCAATAAAGTTTCTCCCATTTCCTACCATTATATAAAGTTTTCTCACAAGGCAGAAATTGGACTTGACCTATAATTGAATAGAAACTTAGGTAGCTCCAGAATTAAGTCACAAGATGAAGTCTAGTTTACTCAGTTTCCACAATTAATCACTTGCAATTAATCCCCTCAGTCCCTTCATTTCATTCTTTCAACTCAGATTCTAGAATTTTCTCAAGTGATGGAGACTGAAAATGTGAGTACTCTCCAAAATTCACTTATTTAACTTCATAGATGGCAAAGCTATAAGTATTAGTAAGAAAAATTATGCTCTTTTTAGATAATCTCCAAATTTTGAAGTTAGTATTAGGGAAGATAAGCTTTTTCATTGCTATTGTTAAGGACATAAAACATTCTTTATAATAATTACTATTAAACCTATTAGACTATTGACCTAATTTGGAATGGACAGTTCTCATGTTCTTAGTTCTAAGAGGTTTTTTCCTGTTTTTATGTGATGGTTAGTAATGCTCTGGGCAAGTAGCATCTCTTATTCAATATCCAATATTTACTAGACCTTTGCCATGAAAAACTAAAAATATGTATAACAGAATTTTGTCCATATAATATATATTTTTTGACAAAAGTCACAATCCATGCTATATTCCATATTTAATATACATTAACCCCCTTCCTATACTCTACAACATAGAACAGACTATTTGGGTTTGAATTTCAAGCCTGGGAAACTATGTGATTTTTTGCAATTCATTTTATTTCTATGAAACTATTTGTTTAATCTGTAAGAATTTCTAAAATGGGAATAAACATACTCTTCTTCCTACTTTGCAGAGATCTGAGAAAACACTTATAAGGATTAAAATGATGAGCTTGGTTGCTTCAATCCCATGTGGATGAGCCTGGGGAGTCTGCCCTAGAAGAGCATATTATCATGGAAAGGAAAGTTCCTATTCTCTGATTTGGAGCATACTCAGACATGCTAAAATTGGCTTCATTTTCACTATGTATTGAAGAGGCAAGATGTTGATTGGCTCCTCAGTTGGAACTGGAGTGCATTCAAAAGACACACAGGCTACAATGGAGCTAATTCTTCCTCTTTCTTACCTTTCATGCCAAATATGAGAAAACAGGAGCTCAGAGAATGGAAATGACTTGCCTAGATGGAGAGGCAAGATAGTAAGGAAGAACCCCTGGATTTGGAGTTGAAAATTAAGGTTCATATTTCACCTTGTTCCCTGCTTGGCCTTGATCAAGGTGCCTTACCTTTTTGGGCCATAATTTCTCCATCTGGAAAAGATACGGACCAATCCCTCCCTGCTCTAATTCTATGATTCTATGATGAACATGTATCTAATTAATGATATAATTATTATCCAAAACTATGTAACTTGATTCTTAGCCCAGAGTATTTTCTTTTGCACCAAGAAAAAATAAGAGAAAATTTAGAAACATTAATTTCAATATGTTTGGAGGTAAACTGGTTGCATTGTGTCTCTTATTTATTCTTTGCTTCTCTCTTTGCAAGAAAAACTTGACATCTCTTTATAAGACCTAAGGCAACTCAATTAATAAGCCTTTATTAAAAACCACAGCCATTCAGGTATTGTTAGGTTCTAAGGATATAACACAATGAAAGAAAAGGAAGGGAGGAAATAAGGAATTTAAGAAAAGGAAGGATGATAGGAAAAAGGAAAGAAAGAAGAGAAACGGAAGGAAGGAATAAAAGAAAGAAGAAAGAAAAAAGGAAAAAAAAAGAAATTGCTTTTAAACAGTGCATAGTTTCTCTGTGAGAGGTACTCAAAATATACACATAAATATATACAAATATAAATATACACACAATAAATATAAAATTTTCTGGTAGGGAGAGGTACTAGCTGTGAGAAGGGGAATCTTTTTTTTTTTTTTTAAATTTTTTTTTATTCATTTTTCCAAATTATCCCCTCCCTCCCTCCACTCCCTCCCCCCGATGGCAGGCAATCCCATACATTTTACATGTGTTACAATATAACCTAGATACAATATATGTGTGTAAATACCATTTTCTTGTTGCACATTAATTATTAGCTTCCGAAGGTATAAGTAACCTGGGTAGATAGACAGTAGTGCTAACAATTTACATTCACTTCCCAGTGTTCCTTCTCTAGGTGTAGTTGTTTCTGTCCATCATTGATCAACTGGAAGTGAGTTGGATCTTCTTTATGTTGAAGATTTCCACTTCCATCAGAATACATCGAGAAGGGGAATCTTGAAAGATTTTATGTCAATGGTAAGACCTGAACTGAGCTGTGATGAAAGATATTAACTGTAAGAGGCAAAATATGTGGGATTTTTTAAAAGTGGATATGGCAGATGCAACTTCATGTGTAAAGAATAGCAAAAAAAGGACAAATTAGCTAGACCAGAGTGCATAAAAAGGAGTAATGTATTCTGAAGTTGAAATGGCAGATTGGGTTCAGATTTTGAAAAACAGGTATTATGGTACATTGTAAGGGATATGGGCTCTGCAGTCATTGGGCCTGAATTCAAATCCTACCTTCAATGTTTCTTATCTGCATGACTTTGGATGTTGCTTCATTTCCCATCAATGGAGCTTCTTCATCTATAAAACTAAGTTATAAATATAAGTTCTAAATAAATAGGTCCTAAGTTCCCCTTAAAATTTAGATTTATGCTCCTATGAAATGGCAAACAAGGAAATTTATATTTGATCTTAGAAGTTTAGGGAGCCCCTTGCCTAGGAGATGAAGAAGGGACCCATTCCAAGTGTGAGGCATGTA
Organism: Sminthopsis crassicaudata; assembly: GCF_048593235.1. NCBI lineage: Eukaryota > Metazoa > Chordata > Mammalia > Dasyuromorphia > Dasyuridae > Sminthopsis > Sminthopsis crassicaudata. The sequence goes on from NC_133617.1 coordinate 105,582,636, forward strand.
TGACAAATGAAATGCATGGAAGTAGGAGATATGGTACAGCAAAGTTTCAGTAAAATGGAAAACCCATGAAACAGTAATGTAAAATGTTGGAAAGAAATGTGGGTTGGAGGGAGGAAAAATTATCATCCCTAGTCTATTCATTAGAAAGTAATCAAATGATTCCCCCCTCCCCCCCTTACAATACCTCCTAAAGACCTAGTGACTAAGGAGTAAGAAAATTAGGATTTCACACCACCATCATACACTTTTTGCTCTCATTTTTCAGAATGGCCACTAGGGGGTGAAGTATCATTACTTTTCATTAAAGATTGAATCCATTCAGAATCACTACAGTCTTTTGAAAGGGAGTGAAATTACTGGAGCACTGGCATTCAGTTATATCAAAACCTTTAAAAGACTGTATTGGTCTAAATTTTACTCTTCCTGCCTCTTCTACACCCCACCGAGGTATTTCATCAACATAGAATTGTAATATAAGTTACAAAATTTTATTATAAATTACAGAATCATGTTGGAAGGACTTCAGAAACTATCTAGCCCAATTCAAAGTCACAAAGGAATCCATTCTATAGCATTTCTGACAAATGACCAGTCAATTAATAAATCAGTGAATCAATATTTATTGCTTCCTATGTGCCAAGCAGCCTTTTCTCAAACATTACCATTGACCTACTACAACAGAATAGCTCTAGGGTATTTTTTAGGATTTTTTCCTTTCTCCAACCCATAATTCAACATTTCACATAATTTTTCCAAGAATTCTCCATTTCACTAAGCCTATCCTGTATTATATATGTCATCACTTATTTTCATATTTGCCTCATACATGAAATGGGTCCTTTCTTCATCTCTATAATCTATAATCCTTCTCTTCCTTCAAGGCTTAGTTCAGATACTTCTTCCTATGTATCTGCCCTCTTTTTTTGCAATTATAATTTTTTGTTTTATAATAATTGGAAGTACATAAAGACTTTGCAGCATTATTTTGTGAACTGGACAATCCTTTCAGGTGTTGGTAGCTTAGCATAACAAAATTATTAATATTATTAATATCATCCTTTTAGAATATGAAGAACAACTCCATTTAAAAAAATTAAAATTAGTTTTGAAGTATTTATTTGTTCTCCTGCCTCTCCTTTCTTTTGCAAATTAAACATCCAGAATATCTCCAAAACTAATCTCTTTATTGCATGGAATACAATACTTTCAAACCCTCTGGTTGGTGAATGTTCTTCTTTAAATGCTCTCTGGTTTCTTAAACTCCTTCCTTAAATGTACTGAAACATCAGAACACAGTAAGCCACTTGTAATTTGACCAGGGTATATTAGAAACATCACCTTTTTCTTTTTGCACATTACACTTCTCAAAATAGCCCAAGAACATAATAGTTTTTTTTTCTTTTCTTTTCTTTTTCTTTTTTTTTTCCTTTCTTTCTTTCTTTTTTTTTTTTCTTGATTGCCATTTCATGTTAGCATAGCAGTTTGTCTTAGACTTAGGAAGCTCTATCTCTGATACCCACTAGCTATCTGTCCCTCAGTTACTCATTCCCAGTCATTCTAAGACTATATAAACTGCTGAGAAGCCATAGATTGGCTGTGGCAAGAGTTTCCCTAACAGCAATTCTCTGCACCAGTAAAATAATAATTCTGAATAACAAAAGGTACAATTGATTCACACTGATTGAGCTTATACTCATAAAACCCCTAGATATGTTTTTTTTTCTCCCACAAATACTGCTATTTACCTATTCCTCTCCCATTTTTGTATTTGTGAGATTGATTGTCCAAGTGCAAAACTTTGTTTCTCTCTTTTAAATTTTGTCTTACTCTGTAGATATTTTTGAATCTTCATTATGTAATCCAATGGGTTACTTTTCCCTCCTAGCTTTGTTGTCATCTTCAAATAAGATGATTTTCCCACCTCAGTCATTTATAGAAATGCTACACAAAACAGGGACACTGGAAAATTCTTTGGCATTCAACTGGACATTTTCTTCCAAGTTAATACCCAAATATTGATGATATCATAGTTCTTTATCATGTAAGCTTCCATTAAAAAGGAAGATATATATATGTATATATATATGTAGATATACCCATTACATAGTAATATATATAAAACTATATATGTACATATATAGACATTTATATGTATGTGTGTATGTATTTTATACATAAATGTAACTCAATAGAACTAGCATTACATGTTTATGTCCTTAAACTTCCTTCTGATATTCCAGGTATGTTTTAAAAATGTTTCATTCATCCTCATTTTGTTTATTTTCTTCTCCTCTCCTTTTAAAATTACTATTACCACCTTTTTCATCTTCCCCATGTCAACCCACCTCCTTCAAAATTAGGAAGATATATTTTTGCATGTCTTTTTTGTAGTTCAACTTTTCCTTACAATCACAGATTTTTAAATTTTGTTTGTTTTTCTTCTTCTAATTACATTGCTATTGTCACTATTTTCCTGGTTCTCCTTCCTTGCTCTGAATATATTCATAAACCTACCTGTGTTTCTCTGAATCTATGTATTCACTATTTCTTATACCATTTCTTATTGTGTTGTATTCATATATCAAAATTAGTCTAGACATTTGTCAGTAAAATACTTTGAAACTTCTCTGAATCACCTCATTATTGAAAAAAAGCCACATCCCTCAAAATTGATCAGAACATAATCTTGCCATTGCTATGTTCTCTTGGTTCTACTCACTTCACTTAGCATCAGTTCATGTAAGTCTCTCCAGGCCTCTCTGAAATCAGCCTGCTGATCATTTCTTATAGAACAATAATATTCCATAACATTCATATACCAACCATTCTCTAACTGATGGGCATCCACTAAGTTTCCAGTTTCTTGCCACTACGAAAAGGGTTGCCACAAACATTTTTGCATATGTGGGTCCTTTTGTCTTTTTTATGATCTGTTTGTTATACATGCTCAGTAGAAACACTGCTGGATCAAAGGGTATGCACAATTTGATAGCCCTTTGGACATGGCTCCATATTGTAGAGCATTGGTGGTAAACCAAGAAGAGTGAGTTCAAATCTAGCCTCAGACACAGGCATGGGAGACAGCCAGAGAAAATGCCTAAACCTGAGAGATGGAGTTTCTTGTTTGTGAAATAGCCAGAAAAGCAGTCTTATTAGACTGAGGAATATTTGTCAAGGATTAAGGAGAAAGACTAGAAACATAGAAATCCAAGTAGAGAATTTTGTATTTGATACCAGAGGCAATAGTAAAGCTTTGAAATTTATTGAGTAGGCAAGTGACATGATCAGATTTCCATTTTAGAAAAATCCCATTAGTGGAAGAATGGAGGATGGATTGGAGTAAGAAGAGACTTGAGATGAGCAAACTGACCAGCAGGCTAATGCAATAGTTTAGACATGAGATGATGATGGCCTTAACTGGAGGTGATATTAGAGAAGAAAAAGGAGCATATTTGAGAGGTGTTACAAAGGTGAAATCACCTACGAGGGGTGAGAGATGGTGAGGAATCAAGGATGACTCTGAATTTGTGAGCCTGAGGAACTAGGAAGATGGTGATGCCTTCTAAATCATAAGGAAGATAAGAGGGGATGAGGGTTTAGGAGGAAAGGTAATGAATTCCTTTCTGGACATGTTGAATTTAAGATGTTTACTGGATCTCCAATTCACAATAAATAAAAGGAAGTTAAAGATGGGAGATGGGAGGTCAGCATAGAGTATGGGGCAGGATAGGAGGATTTAAGAATCATTAACATAGAGATGATAATTCAATTCATGGTAGTTTGTGAAATAGTATAGAGAGATAAGGCTAGTTTGTCTGGATTGAAGAATACAAGTGAGAAATAAGTGTGTATGTGTGTGTGTATATGTATGTGCTGAGAAGTATAAGAACCTGAGATTCAAATGATAGCCCTTTGAATGAGGGCAGTACAACAAGGCATCTAGTTACCCTGAGGCTTTTTTGTGCATATCTTTTTGAGTTCTTCTATTTTGGTGTGTGTCCCCACTTCTACATTTAAAAATTCCAACATACCATTATCTGATCATAACCTATGGACATTATACCTCTTCCTCTGCCTTCCTTTACATAACCCGTTGTCCACATTATAACATAATTGTGTTCCTTGAACACAATTCTCTCACAGGTCCTCTTATGTGAACTAGCCAATCTTTCTTCTTTTCCTCCATTTTGACTTGTTGGTAAACCAATTCAACTCTACACTATTCTCTTGTTTTGAATCTCTAGCTTCCTTATCATTTCTCTGATTTTTCCCTGCCAAATCTTAACATTGGATTGTTCCCACCATTTACTACTTTTGCTTCTACAATACGGTGCAGAATGAAGATGAAGAAAGGAAAATCACATAGCTGCTCAGATTGAATCCTCTACAATCCTCAACTCACTATCCCACTCTCCACAATAGTTCTTCTAAACTTTTCATTCCTCCTCAAACTTTCTATAGCTCCTCCTTTCCCCACATCCTCATATTTTGCTTCATTTTACAGAAAAAATTGAGTCTATACACTATGAGTTCCCTCCTCTCCCCTCTTTATCTTTTATCAATCACATTCCTTATATTTGGGAGAAATGACAAAGTTAAAACAAATAGCAGTCTTAAAAATCTACAAGATACTTTGCTCTATTGAGATAATTAAAACAATACAAAAGTGCAAGTCTTGGATGAGGACACTTGTTACACATCAGATTAAGTTGCTATCAAACCTGTGAAACTTTATTATCTTTTTCCAATAAGAACTTTGATTTTTATCAGTGCAAGGAACTCTATGATGATAAAACGTCATTTACTAGTGTAGGTTGGAAACTTCTACAATTTTTAGTTTTAGTTTTTTGGTGGCACTGAGGGGTTAAGGATCTTGCTCAGGGTTATCCAACTAGTATGTGACAGGGACAAGCCTTCACCCCAGGTCATTTTTGTCTCATAAGTCAATTTGCTCTCCATTACATCATATTGCTGCTCTTTGAGCCTTAATGAGTTACAATTGAACATGATTCTCTCTCATTCTGTGCAAAATGTAATTAAAATTTAAAAAACCCAGACACTTCAAAATAGGATAATTAGCAAAAAAAAAAAATTACTGTTGGTTAGCAAGGATAACTACTCCCTGATAACATGCCCTGTTTAATGAGATCCTCATTCAGAGATTAATATACATTTGATCAAATTAATTCAAACTTATTTTATTTCTGTTATTGTTACTGAGGTAGGAAATATGACAAAATACCCTCAATTATCATTAAATTTTATTGTTGTCCACATTACTAGTTCATCTTACATGATCTATCATGGTAATCAAATACATATTAAAGCGCATATCCAAGGTGTATGACACTTGGTTTGGTTTCTGTTCCTTATCCAAATTCAGACTACATGAGAGCTGTTTTTGTGATGTGTTAAAAATCATTTTACAAACACAACAGAACAAAACAAAATTATCTGAGTGGTTAGTGCCAGTTTTTTAAAGTTACTGATATTAGAATCATGCTCAATAATTGGAATAGACAGTTAAAGGATAAACAAAGGCTGAATTAGTTAGAAAATTGGCTGCAGGGCAATTTCTTTTCAAATGTTTAATATTAAAATAGAAATTCTGGTAGCTTAAGTTGCTCCAGTAATTTATAAAATCTGCAAAGAATTTTCTCAAAACAATCATGAAAGCATTATTATATTGTACGTGTTTGTGTATACTTATAATCTCCCCAGTAGAAAGGAAGTTCCCAGAAGGCAGCAACTATTTTAACTACTTCATTGTTTTATCTTTATATCCTCATTGCCTGGAATAGTGGTCAGTACATAGTAAATCTTTAACAAATGCATTTATTGATTGATTAATCTTCATTTTTTTAGCTATAAAAACCAGGCCTCAGGGAAGGGAAATACAATAAGTGGCAGCAGGATTAGAATTCAGATCTTCTGAGTCTACAGTTAGTGTTCTTTTTTTCTACATAACACTGGGTACTCCCTTTTTTAAAGATAAAATTCTATTAAGTATCTTTCCCAAGGTGCTTCAGAACTTTTCGTTCTGGCAGAGCTTTTTGAAGGAGCAAATGACTAAAAGCAAAATGAGTGTCCATCAATTGGGAATTGGTGAAACAAATTGGGGTATGTGAGTTGACTGTAAATTATTCCACCAAATGACAAATATTACAGATTCAGAAAAGTATAGAAAGACTTAAAGAAATTTATAGTGAGTGAAATGGGTAGAATTAGTATAAAAATAAGGCATAATAGCAAGAGTAATATGAAGGAAAACAACTTGGGATGTTGATCTCAAATCAGAAAACAATTCAAAAGCAGCAAACTTCTAAAGACAGATGGTGAAATGTAATTGAACAAAGAGATAATGATCTAGATAGAGAATGTGACATTCTCAGACAGTTTGCTGGAATATTTACTTAAAAGGTTTCATATATCTGAGTCTCTGTTGTTTGAACTTTTCAGTCATGTGACTTGGTGACCCCCATTTGAGGTTTTCTTGGAGTGGTTTGTCATTTTCTTCTTCAGCTCATTTTACAGATGAAGAACTGAGGCAGATAGGGTTAAGTGACTTGCCCAGGGTCACATAACTAAGTAAGTGTCTGAGGCCAGATCTCATAGCTTCCTGGCTGCAAGCTCATTGATCTATCCACTGTGCCACCTCTGATACTGTGATCTTAATTTTTTGTTAGTAGAGGTAATTTCTGGTCTTTTTCAGGCCTTGCACTGTAGTGACTAATATTTTATACTTGTTAAATATCTCTAAAAATTGTAAGTACATTCTTCTATATGTTTCCCATTTTAAAAAAATCTGGCAGTTTGCTTGAAATAATATATATATATATATATAAATACTTATGTATAATAACTTTTAAAATATTCACACATCATTAAAGAGATCATTCTAGAAATGCTATAATTATTCATAGTGTCATGTCAACTTTTATTCTTTCTTCTACTTAGGTATTTTCTTTGACTTATTTTCTGACTTTTTATCTAACTTTATTGAACATAGAGATTATTACCTATGAAATCTGTTGTTTGGTGAAAACAACCTTTTGTTTTGAGAGATATCATTAGGTACTCACCATACCCACCGCCTTCCTATTTTCTTCTTAAGACATTATTCATTATATACAGGAAGGAAACTACTGAGTAATGTATAAAACTTTGACCCCCCAAGAGAAATTAATAGTATACTATTATATTAATAACTAATCTGTGATCCATCTTCTTCCTCCTATTTCTGCTAAGATCTAACTTCTACAAGGACTACTTTATATATGTTATCTCATTTTCCTAACTCTTTGAGATAGATTCATTTTACAGATGAAAGAGAGAGAAGTTAAGTGGTTTTCCTGATGTCATACAGATATCATTATCATCATCCTAACCCATAAGAGTAATCCTTAGGACTTCTAAACATTTCTATCATCTGCTTTATAGCTGAACTCCAGTTATATATGTTATTTCCTCAAATTAGTGTGATGTCATAGAGAGCAGAAACTTTTTTCTTTTTGCACTTAGCATGGTGCTTGGTACATAGTAAATAAAGACTTGAGAGCTTCATTGTTCATTCATTAATGTCCCATAATGAACAGCACAAATTTGACATAATAAAGCTCATTGATAAATATCAGTTAAGTAATAAAAGCACTGGTGCATGTGAGCTGTCCTCGGCTCATTCAATAAGCAAGTAATTTTTCTAATCCTGTAATTTTCTCCATGTGGCATCTGACTGAGACAGATTGAAGCTCTTCAAATTAATTAGTTCATCATTAGTTCTACTACCTGAGTTCTCTAGATGAAGTTTACTGTTCAGTTTCAAAGTTTATTATTCATGGTGCTTCATAAATACATAGCTTCTTTTGGTAATATTGTGTTAACATTAGCATATATCAACCAAAAATACATAATAGAAGTTTCAAATTTTATATACAAATTTGTTTTTCTTTTCTTAGTCTACTGAAATATTCATGTTTGTCAAATTTATAAGAAAAAAGAAAAAAATTTAAAATACCGTGATATTTCTCTCCATTCTTTTCTCAAAAATCATCAATGTGTAACAGCCTTCTGTCTATTTAAATTTCTTCTATGAATCCTGATAATAGGGTTCTGAGAAGACACATGTATCATCTTTCCATATTGAAATTTATAGAATTTATCCTTGTTTAGTTTCTAAAGAATGCTTGCATATGTTTAATTCTTAATATTTCTTTTAATTCTTGTATTTCAGAGTTTCTATGTAATTCTAGTGTTAACATCAGCAATTCTTGAAAGTCCTGTATTTCATGGAAATGAAATGAAATTGAAATTTCTACCCTCACCTTATCATTCCCTTATAGGGCTAAATTATGTTTGGTTTTATTAGATAAGTTGTGTGTGATTATAAACTTGTATCCTTTGCCTACTGGAATTTCTTATTTCAAGTTTTCTACTCTTTTATTAATTCTAATTGCCAAATCTTTTGTGAATCCTGACTAGCAACTCAGCATTGAATTCTTTCTGGCTGCTTGAGGAGTTTGAACCTGTGAATTTGGGCTATGATATTACTAGGAGTTTAAATTTTAAATTTTCTTTCAGGAGGTGGTCAGTGGATTAATTTTTTCATTGGACTCTCTAGTGCTAAGATATTTGGATATTTTTTCCTTTAAAACTTGAAATATTATGTCTAGGATTTTTTTCAGTAGTCCTATGTTTCTCAAATTTATCTCTCCTTGATCTGTTTTCCAAAGTGGTTGTTTTGCTATGAGGTATTTTACATTTTCTTTCATTTTTTTCAGTCTTTTATCTTTGACTATTTCCTGCCTCATGAAATAATAATCTCGGTTGGATATACTTTTACATTTCTAGGATTATGCTGTTAATTCCCTTTAAAATTTCCACAATTTTCATATTCTTTCCATCTTTCCACTCTATTACTCTCATTTCACTTATAAAGGCATTTTGAACTATCAGTTTCTTTATAAAACTCTTATCTTTGAGAAATCCTAGTTGAATTTTTGTCTAAACTATATTTCTTTTTGAAGTTTTGCTTGTAGGTGTTTTGGAGTCATTCTCTTGTTCTAACTTTATGTCCTCAACATCCTTGTCACCAAAACAGCTCTTTATGATAGGATTCATTTGTATTCTTTCATCCTTAGACTTGGCTCTTCAGGCTTCCAGAGGGGAGATTTGGACTAAGTTTCTATCTTCTTAGGTCTTTCTGTTGCTTTAAGGGAATGCCATCTGGGAAGCTTTGCAGATACAGAGTATCATAACTGCATGCTTCTCTTTGAACCAAGATTCCTGCCTTAGTTATTTTACTATGGGATTTAGATTCTCCTGGTAGATAGAACTGAGTCACCAGTCTGTTCCTAGAGGTCTAAACTCCTGCTTGCTTTTGAACTTGCTCCAGGACACAGTCTAATGCTCAAGATTGTTATTTACCCTTAGAATCTGCATTTAGATGCTTAACCCTTTCTTAGCCTACCTTGGATCTATGGCCCAAGATAGGACCCTGAGAAGCAGAGATTCAGTTTACTCCTCTTCTTGCACCTTTCACAAGGTTAGGCACTTATATGCTATATCTAGTACTGTAGCTTTTATGTGCTAGGATGGTCCATGTGGTCGTTCCTAGAACTGAGTCACCAGTCTATTCCTAGAGGTCAGAGCCTAAACTCCTGCTTGCTTTTGAACTTGCTCCAGGACACAGTCTGATGCTCAAAATTGTTATTTACCCTTAGAATCTGCCTTTAGATGCTTAACCCTTTCTTAGCCTACCCTGGATCTATGGCCCAAGACAGGATACTGAGAAGCAGAGATGCAGTTTACTCCTCTTCTTGCACCTTTCACAAGGTTAGGCACTTATATGCTGGATCTAGTACTGTAGCTTTCATGTGCTAGGATGGTCCATGTGGTCATTCCTAGATAGACATCCTTAGTGTCCACAGACTTCTTTGTATTCTTTGATAAATCTAGGCTCAAGAAATGGCTTATTTGTATAACTTACCTTGAATTCCATGAGCAGAACTTTGTCTGGTATCATTTTCTAGATCTATGTGGAGGAGCAGTCAGCTAGAACTTTTCTCTATTATTTCAAGCAGCTTTGTAACACCAGGCTTCTGAGTCTCAAGTCAAGTTGATCTTGTTCAAAAGAGGCCCTTCTGGATACCTCTAGCAGTTAGTCTCCACTCTTTCCTACTCCCATCATTATTTTAGTTATACTATTGTTGTACTTATTCATAGATGAATATTGCACAAATATAAGGCATTAATATTTATAGATAAAAGAATATATTTTTAAAAATCATTTAATGTAGAGAAGCAAAAATTAAAAATTGGGGACAACTCATGTAGAGGGGCTATTATGATGTGTGTTTTGCTGTGTTCTGACAGTTGAGTTGTTTCAAAAACTAGCATACCAAATCCCAGGAAAGCTAGCATAGCACAATAAATAAATTGATATGGGCTTTGGCAACAACAGCTCTGCAAAGCCATCTCATAATAAGTGACAATCATTTTGCAAGATTTTTAATAAACAGAACATAGAAAAGCAATGAAAGAAAAGAAGGACATAACATAAAGAGACAGTATACTGAAGATGAAAGTCCTACTAGGAATAGGTGGGAGAAATTCATCATACTTTATATTAATAATACCTGGTAGGGATTTATATAGCATGCAGAGACAGTATACTGAAGATGAAAGTCCTACTAGGAATAGGTGGGAGAAATTCATCATACTTTATATTAATAATACCTGGTAGGAATTTATATAGCATGCATCTTGGAAGTTCTGAAAAGGCATGATTTCTGTCATCCTCCCTTGGCCACAAACAGAAAGTTTTTGGAGATTTCTACTTTATTGATAGAAGAAGGGAAAAGGCATTTAAATTTTTTTAGTCCCCAATATAATGAGAAGAAAACATGAGTGGTTCCTTTAAAGCAGAAATTGATCTCTTTAATGACCATTGTTTGTCTAGACTAATTTAGTATCTTTTGTGAGGGGGTAAGTAACTCGTTTGTTATTGATGTATTTATCATATTTTCACTAGAAAAATGGGGGTAGAGATAATTGAAATGGCAGATGCAATTCTGATAGCATTTGAGAGGATTACAGACTCTAGTTCATATAAGGCAATTTTGTTATCTGAAAGGTTTTGACAGGAGAAGTTTCTGTTCAACAGAATAGTATATGATTGCCATTTTCTTTTCTAGCATATCTTACAGATGCGAAATCTGAGGCAAACTGGTTAAATAATTTGTCCATGGTCACATCGCTAGTAAGTTTCTGAAGCTGGATTTGAAGTCAGGAAGACAGGCCCAGCACTATCCATTGTACTACCTAGGTGCTCCAGATAACATGCAGATTAGTTAGATAGACAGAAACAGGCAAGGGGAGAAGAAGGAAGAGAGACTACATCATTTATTAATGTCTTGTGCTAAGCATTATGGAAGGACAGATCCTGAAATATGAGATTTGTGGTCTATGCAATTAAATAGTGGATTTGGCAGATCCCATTTAATACAAGCCTAAAGTATGAAGGGAATGGCATGAAGGGAAATCTTAGTGTCCTACAAATGGTGAAAGATAGAATGGGATAATCAGGATATAAATAGAGGTAGCAAAACTAAGAATATTGTGTTGTGTCAGAATCCTGGTGAAGAAGAAATTCACAGGTCATAGAAAACAAAATAAGCAGATAGAGGATAAAAGGCTGAAACTGAGGCTTTATCCTCAAAGCTAATAGAGGGTAAATACAGCTAAATAATCAGAGTCTAAGGGAAAATAGCAGAAACCTTATCAGAAATGGAAACAAAAGGTCCTGAACTCAAAAAGAAAAACCAAATACCAAAGCATCTAAGTATAGACTTCCAATAGGCAATTTATTTTCTTCCATACTGCAGAGCAGTATGCAATTTTTGCTGGGAATAAGAGGCTAGCTACATTCCGACTAATCAGTTACTGTTGTGACTGTTCCTTCACTATAGACAAAAAAACCAACAGAGAAATATGGATTTTGTTAAAATATATGGAAAACACGACAGAAATAACTAAATAATAGACTAGTAACCAGGAGAATGACCTAGTATATAGGAGTTGGAATCAGATAAACTTGGATTCAAACCAAATTCTCTGTGACTTTTAAACTCCTATTGTAGATGAAACCAGCCACCCAAATCTCTTGAAATATAAAATATAAACAAAATGATTCACATCAGCAAAGGAAATTTCCACAGATCAATGAAAGTAAAGATCTGAATCCCCAACACATCTTCCTTACTTTCCAAAAAAAGTACAAGTCTGCTCATCCAGCAGAATTTCATAATCATTGAATATAGAAGGATACACACACACATATACCACACATATACACATACACAGAAAGAGAGTTTATGAAAGTTTATAAACTCATAATTTTATAAGTGCATTATACATAAGTGAAAGTGGGTGGGAGATGGTTGTAGCAGATTTTGGCTTCTCCAGTTCCTAGTTCAGTGACTATGGATCAATCATAAATTCTCTGAATTTGTTTTCTCATCTGATTAATGGAGTTTATACTGATATATACTTATATTATACTTCACAAGGTTGTTATATGCAAAAGAAACAACATATAGACATAATAGACTACCTAAATTAATAATGATAGGAGGCAAAGCCAAGGTGATGGAGTAAAGGTAGAAACTTATGCAACTTCTTCCCTAAACTGCTCCAAATTTATATAATTTTTTTTATATAATGACCCTAAACAAATTTTAGAGCCTCAGAACACTGAACACTGCAAAAGACAGACTAGAACATTTTCTAGCTGCAAAGGATTTAGAAGGTCAGCAGAAAAGGTCAATGACACCAGGGTGGGAGTCCAGCATGCAGTCCTGGTGCAGGCTGCAGCAGTGCAGTCCTGGACGCAGCCCTAGCTCCTGTCCTGGCCCCAGCTCAACCTTTGGGATTTGAGTCAGCAGTAGAGCTGGTGCTTTCATAGCCCTTAGCCCAGGGAAACCCACAAGAGGACCTGGAAGGTCAGTAGAAAAAGTCTGTGGAACCAAGGTGGGATCCCAGCATGCAATCTCAGCATAGGCTGAGCCAGTGCAGCCCCAGACCCAGCCCTGGTCCTGGCACGGAATTGATTGTGTCTGAATATAAACTGAAGCATTCTTACTCTCCCTCTCTCCTTTCCCTCTTTCTCTCCCTCTCTCCTCTCCCTTTCCCTTCCCTTCCCCTCCCTTCCTCTCCCTTCCTCTCCCTTCCCTTCCTCTCTCCTCCCTTCTTTTCCCCTCCCCTTTCCTCTCCTCCCCTCCTGTCTCTCTCTCTTAATTTTTCTTGAGGGTTTTATTTTCATTAGATTGACTTTTATGAAAATGTTTTGCATAACTTCATAAGTGGTTTCTTAATTGTGGGTGGGAATAAGGAAAAAATGTGAGGTTTTTTTTTTAATGTAACTGGGGCAAATTTAAATTAAAAAATGAGTATAAAATAAATTAATAAGGACAATAACAATGTATTTTAATGTATTGAACTCAATGGATCTAAATTTCTCTCATGTAATTACTTCTTCTAATAGTACAAATCTCAAACCATCCATGTTTATTTATACTGTTTTTTAATCCTTTATAATTCTTATCCATAACTTCTCATGTATCCTCCATCTTAGATCTGCTCAAGCAATTAGAAATATTCATCTAGGGTTGTTGGTTTTTCCTTCTTACTTTTCGGTATATTCTAGATTCTCTCCCTTCCTCCTTCCTTACCTCCATCCTCTTTGAGAAGACATATGAGAAATATGCAAAACATTTCCATAAAAGTCATGTTGTGAAAGAAAACATTGATTATCCCCTCCCAAAAAACCCTCAAGAATAAAGTAAAAATATGATTTAATCTGTATTTAGACACAATCAATAGATATGGATAGTATTTTTCATCATGCATTCTTGTTTTATATCATTGTATTACTGAGAATAGTCAAGTTATTTATAGCTGATAATATATTATTGCTGTTACTTGTACATAGAATATTTCACTTTGCATGATCCAAGGAAGTCTTTCCAAGTTTTTCTGAGAGCATCTTGCTCATCATTTCTTATAGAACAATAGTATTCCATCATTATCATATACCACAATTTCGTCAACTATTCTCCTATTGATGGACAATCCCTAGATTCTGGATGATATTTTTAATTCCTTTTTTTATTCAAGAGTTATTGATGCTTATGTTGTAATTAAATTGTGTCCACACTTGGTTCTTTAATGCCCTGCAAACTATTTACAATTTTAATCCCTCTTATAATGTACCAACCCATAATTCATTGACATTTAGCAACTTCTAAAGAATATGGAGATAGCCTTTTCCAGTGATGCAAAAAGAAAAAGGCATAAAAATGTCCCCAGATTCTTTTTTTTTTCTGTATAAAGGCCAGTAATTCAAACTGTGTTTTATGTTCATATTTTAACATATTAAGTTTTCTTTTTTTAATTAAAGCTTTTTAATTTTCAAAACATATGTGTGGACAATTCCTCAATATTAGCCTTTGCAAAACTCTGTATTCCAATCCCCCCCCTTTTTCCCACAGCCTCCCTTAGATGGCACGTAGTACAATATATGTTAAACATCATAGAAATATGTGTTAAATCCAATATATGTATACATATTTCTACAATTATCATGCTGCACAAGAAAAAAAGAGAAGTAAAATAAAATACAAGTAAACAACAACAAAAAAGAGTGGAAATGCTATGTTGTGAACCACACTCAGTTCCCACAGTTCTCTCTCTTTCTCTGGGTGTAGATGGCTCTCTTCATCACTGAACAAATAGAACTGGTTTGAATCATCTCATTGTTGAAAAGACCATGTCCATTAGCATTGATCATTTTATAATATTTTTGTTGCCCTGTATAAAGATCTCCTGGTTCTGCTCATTTCACTTAGCATTAATTCATGTAAGTCTCTCCAGGCCTCTCTGAAATCATTCTATTGGTCATTTCTTACAGAACAATAATATTTCATAACATTCATATACCATAATTTATTCAGCCATTCTTCTCCAATTGATGGGCATTCACTCAGTTTCCAGTTTCTTGCCATTATAAAAATGGGCTGCCACAAGCATTTTTTGCACATGTGGATTCCTTTCCCTCCTTTAAGATCTCTTTGGGATATAATAAGCTTAGTAGTAACACTGCTGGATCAAAGGGTATGCACAGTTTGATAATTTTTTGAGTTTAGGTCCAAATTGTTCTCCAGGATGGTTGGATCTATTCATGGTTCCACCAACAATGTATCAGTATCCCAGTTTTCCCGCACCTGCTCCAATATTCCTCATTATCTTTTCCTGTTATCTTAGCCAATCTGACAGGTGTATAGTGGTATCTCAGAGTTGTCTTAATTTGCATTTCTCTGATTAATAGTGATTCAGAGCTCCTTCTCATATAATTAGAAATAGTTTTAATATCTTCATCTGAAAATAGTCTGTTTATATCCTTTGACCATTTATCAATTAAAGAATGGTTTGATTTCTTATAGCCAATTTTCTATATATTTTAGAAATGAGGCCTTTATCAGAACCTTTAACTATAAAAATGTTTTCCCAGTTTATTGCTTCCCTTCTAATTTTGTCTGCATTAGTTTTGTTTATACAAAACCTTTTTAACTCAATGTAATCAAAATTATTTTGTGACCAATAATGAGCTACAGTTTTTCTTTAGTCACAAATTCCATCCTCCTCCACAGATCTGACAGATAAACTATCATATGTTCTTCTAATTTGTTTGTAATTTCATTCTTTATATCTAAATCATGAGCTCATTTCAACCTTATCTTGGTATACAGTGTTAGGTGTAGGTCAATGCCTACTTTCTGCCATACTAGTTTCCAATTTTCCCAGCAGTTTTTGTCAAATAGTGAGTTCTTAGCCCAAAAGCTGGGATCTTTGGGTTTTTCAAAAACTAGATTGCTATAGCTATTGACTATTTTGTCCTGTGAATCTAATCTATTGCACTGATCAACTATTCTCTTTCTTAGCCAGTACCAAATGGTTTTGATAACCACTGCTTTATAAGGTAGTTTTAGATCTGGTTCAGGTAGGCCATCTTTATTTGCATTTTTTTTCATTAATTCCCTTGACATTCTTGACCTTTTATACTTCCAAATGAATTTTGTTGTTATTTTTTTCTAGGTCAGTAAAATAGTTTCTTGGGAGTTTGATTGGTATAGCACTAAGTAAATAGATTACTTTAGGTAATATTGTCACATTTATTATATTCACTTGACTTATCCAAGAGCACTTGATATTTTTGCAGTTGTTTAGATCTGACTTAATTTGTGTGGAAAGAGTTTTGTAGCTTTGCTCATATAGTTCCTGACTTTCCCTTGGCAGATAGATTCTCAAATATTTTATATTATCAACAGTTATTTTAGATGGAATTTCTTTTTGTATCTCTTGCTGTTGGATATTGTTAGTGATGTATAAAAATGCTGATGATTTATGTGGATTTATTTTGTATCCTGTAACTTTGCTAAAGTTGTAGATTGTTTCTAATAGTTTTTTAGTTTATTCTCTAGACTTCTCTAAGTATACCATCATATCATTTGCAAAGAGTGATAATTTAGTTTCCTCATTACCTACTGGAATCTCATTACCTAATCTAATCTCTAATTCCTCTAATCTTTTTTTTCTTCATCCCCCGGCTCTTAAAGCCTTTGTAGGTAGATCACAAGTTTTAGAAGGTCTTACAGCTTAAAAAAGTTTCCAGAAAATTATCAGAGAGGAATATGTCTATTGACCAAACACCAACCTTGTTCAATACAGTGGATTTCTTCACTGATAAACTGGGTACTATGTAATGAATTCTTTATTCATGGAAAAGAATGTCAAAGAAAAATGCAAGATATTTTTCAATTGTTTTTGGCTTAATTCTTCTGCAGGGACAGAATAAGTTGAGAAGTGTATAAAATATGTTGTCATATTTTTTACATATTCTAAAAACATGAATTTAATTGTGGGTGCTATAAGCATGAGATATTGCTGATGCCTATGACCATTTATCAGTTGGGGAATGGATCATTTAAAAAAATAAATTTGACTCAATTCTCTTTATATTTGTGAAATGGGGCTTTTAACAAAGAAACTTACTATAAATTTCAGCTTCCCCCCAAAAAAAAACCTTTATCTTCTTCCAAGTTTGTGTTTTGATCAACCCTATAAGTGATTTCTGTGATTTGGTATTTGTTGTTGTTATTTGCTCCTTTTCCAGTCTGTTTCTTGACTACTAACTTTATTTTAAAGTCTGGCTTTACTTTTATAGTGCAAATAACATTGTCCTAAGTTTCAGTCCTTGTTGTTGCAGTCAGGGGTAATTCTGCATATCTCTAAGTTTCTTCTTAGCATGATCTAAGGAGATGTGTGGTCACTGCTCTCTTGGCCTGTGCTCTGGTCTGTGACTGACCATAAGAAATCTTTTCTACTCTGCAACTATGGCCAGTATCCCATTCCTCCATGGTCATAGCTCTGTAATCTCCTTCTGACCAAATATTTAACCTCTTTATTATCTGTTGACTGAGACTCTTGAATTCACTGCTGTGATCACTGCTGCACAGACTGATTCATTTGGTCCCAAGGCCTCTTACTGGTCTGCACTCTATATTCACTCCAATGCAGCAGATATTGTCTGCTAATCTTCTAAATTATGGTGGGCTGAAAAATTGTTTTATTCTACCTTTTAGTAGGTTTCTGCCACTTCAGAATTCATTTTGGGAAGTAATTTAAAATTATTTGGAAGGAATTTGGGAAAGCTCACATTCATCCCTACTTTTTCACTGTCATCTCCAAGTTATCTGTGAGTTATTTTCAAATGGAACTACCAAATATTAAAAAATCCAAATAACAATATTCTCTACTCTTTCAAACTGAGGAACCCTACAAGCTATTCTCTTTCAGTGAAAATATTCTATTGGAATTAGAAAGTTGTGAAATATAAAACACATTTATACAAGTACCTAGTTAATGCAAGAACTGATTTTTTTTTCAGAGCAGTGATCTTGGGAATTAGATTATTGTTTATTAATAACAACATTAGGGGGGAAAACCCAGTATTTTCCCTCAGATCAGTCAGGTTTTTCTAAAAGAAATAAGTGAATTCATCTCTACCATGCTTTCTTTCATCAGGAATCTTGTTTATTGCTTGTCATGTCTCTGTGTATTTATTCATATTCTTGTGCTATTAGAAACTGCTGAAAGTGACTATAACACTTGTTTTAAAAACTCACGCTCTTGCAAGGAAAACCAGGGAGCTTCCTTCCCACTTGGAGTACTTTGGGAATTCATGAATTATGACTACCGGACATAAGCAAACCCACATATGCTTCCTATGACAGTTCTTCATTCATAATATATTTACCCACAGGTGCATCAGCAATGCACTTAAGCACATCCAAATGAAAACAGCAGCAGGATGTCCAGTTAAATAAATGATAGTGATAGTAGCCAAGTGGTATCAGAGAAGACTCTAAGGTCACTGCAATCTGAGCTGTTTATGCATATCCCACAGTGACCCATCCTCAGTCACTAGTGCTCCAGAAGCTACCCCCTTCTCACAGGAGTTTTAAACTGAAGCTTAATGTATTCAGTTGAAGGAATTTGTCATTTTGCAGTCAAAAGTATCCTTAAAGGTTATACAATCATAGCATTTCAGAGCTGAAAGGACTTTTAAAGGCCATAGAATCATAAAATAGAGTTTGAAACAATGTTCGGAATCTAATCATACCATCACCACCACCTTGAGGTCCAGAGAACTGAAGTAGATCATACTCCTAGCAGAGCAAAAACTAGAACCACATCCTCTTAATTCCTGGTGCAAGGCCCTTTCCTAGAAAAAGGATGCTAAAACATGGGATGAAGACAGCTAGATGATGCAGTGAAGAGAGCACCAGGACTGGAATTAGGAAGATCTAAGTTCAAATCCAGTCTAAGACATTTATTACCTGTATGATCTTAGGCAAATCACTTTGCCTCAGTTTTTCATCTGGGAAATATTCTGGAAAATGAAATGGCAAAGCCCCTATACTGTATTTGCCAAGGAAACTCCAAAAGGAGTCTAAAAGAATCAGAAATGACTGAAAAACAACTAAACTATACAGATGAGATTCCTTTTTCATGATACACTGGAGAGAGTAATGGCTTTACGCTAGATGTTTTTAACCTTTGCTATTTCATTGGCTCCTTTGACAGTATGGTGAAGCCAATGGACCCCTTAACAAAATAATGTTGTTTGTTTGTTTAGGAAATTCTCAATTTTCAGTTAAGGTTAGTGAAAATAAAGATGTCTCATATTTCCCATCCAAGACACAGGCCATTTGAAATTTATCCACAGGTCCTTATTTAGTGTCTGAAGAACTTGGTTTAAACCTTGTCCTTTGATACTTTCTACCTCTGTCACTCAATGTTTTGATTCTGTGTTTCTCTCTGTTTCTCTCAATCTCTCTCATCTCTCCATTCTTGAAGGTAGATAGTTTCATTAATAGAAGGTAAAACTGGAAGAGCCCTACATGTTTATTTACTCCAATCTTCTCCTTTTATTGATGAGCAAACAGGCCCAGAGAGGTTTCATTTCCCTAAGATTACATAAGTAGTAAGTGATCAAACTAGATTTTGAATGCAGCTTTTTTGATCCCTAAATCCCTGGTCATTCCCTGTAATTCAGTGCCTCTTCATAAAAGACTTGAAAGGAAATGTGCTAATTGTCAATCGCCCTCCCTGTCTGTGGAAAGAACTGTTCTTTATAGAATGTCAGATCTAGAAAGGAGCTGAGAGTTTATCCAACCCACCCACTCATTATGCAATTGCAGAAATTGGGACTCAGAGAAATGAGGTGATTCTCTCAAGATGACCCAGTCAGAAAGGAAAAAAGCCAGAGCTGGAATCTAGGTCCCATGGTGCCCAAGCTAGCCCCTCCATCCATTATATCATATTGCCATCGCAGAACAAAAAAAAAATCTCTTCTGTCTTTAAGGCACAATATATCTTAAGGTCATAGAGGCAGAACTAGATTGGAACTAAGATGCAACATGTCTAAACTTTCCCCTGTCCCTATCATTTTCCCAATTAGGAAATTGAGTCTTAAAGATGTTAAATAACTTGCCTACAATTTTACATCTAGGATGTGTCAAAGGTGAGATTTGAATACGAGACTTCCTGACTCTAAGTTTAGAGATCTTTTTACTGTACTACACTGTTTTTCAGCTCTATGTAGCTGAATTCCAAATCTTTGTCTTCCCCTTTGACCTTTCTTTTAATGTCCAAATACTTATTTCCAACTGTCTATTTGGAATTATCATCAGATAGCTCACTCTTTCTTTACTAAATATGCATATACATGCATTCATATATATGTATATATACACAATATACACAATGTTAGGTTCTTACTAAGTGCTAAATTGGTATTTAATTCTCTAGCTTAGAGTTCACACCTTTAGTTCAAACAAGCAAATTCATTGGTTGTAAGTAGTTCCCACAAGCCCCTGCAATACCCACAAGCCCATTCTCTGGGAGGATAAAAGAGGCAACATTGAGTCTGAAGAGCAGTCTAGAATGGGGGAATTACAAGACTTCCCGAGAGAACTTCAGGGAAGCTCCAGGAAATTCAGAACCAGGATTCAGGAAGAAGAGGCTTTGAGATTCTACCTTCACTCTGGCTGGAGGCTCCAGAAGCCTCCCAAGAAACCTGCTCACAGAGAAAAGGATTAACAGAAAAGAAACCTCTTCCCAGAGAACAATCCACAATTTCTAGAGATGACAGGACACTAATACAATCTGTGTATATTCTTCAGTCTCTCTCAGATTGTAGTATACATACATACATACGAAGAGAGAGAGAGAGAGAGAGAGAGAGAGAGAGAGAGAGAGAGAGAGAGAGAGAGATGATAGACAGAAGGTCATCAATTGCCTAAATGAAAGCTCCTTTCCCTGTTATCAATTCTCTCACATGTATCCATATCAGCTCCAAGTCCTTATCTAGATCTGGTTATTTTCCCCAATATTTTCTTTGAATCCCTTTCTTGTTATTTATAAACTTATTTTTATTTTAGACATTTTCCTTTTTCACTCACTCAGTTTCATGGATTCATGTAAATATGTCTTTCCCCAGAAGCCACTGAATCCTTGTTTACCTTCTTCCATTCTAAATATTCTCAAGTAGACTTCCGGCCAAGATGGCGGCGTGGAGGCAGACAGCTGCTTGAGCTCCTCGTTTTCTCTCAGAACTTACTTCATGACAAGCCTCTGACTTAATGCTTGACCCAGAAAGAAATCCACAAATTATCACCAAGAGAAGACATCCTTGAAAGTCGCCAGAAAAGGTCTGTGTTTGTTCGGGGGAGGGTCAATCAGACTGGGCGCAGACTGAGGGCAGACAGCCAGAGCAAGACAGGCAGCTCACACAGCTCAGAACGGAGGGGGAGGGGTGTGATCTCTGTCGTTCTTGTGAAAGGGCTTTTGCCCCAGTGTGGATGCTCCGTCTTGGCAGCAAGCCAGGAGCGGTGGAGAGGGTGTAAACACTGGAGGTGAAGATTAAAACCCCAGAAAGCCAGCGTCTCTCAGAGCCCGGCCACCCCCAACCCCCACCTGGACTGACTCGGTGCGTTCTCGGAGCCTCAGAGCGCAGACTCAGTACAGTCATTGCTGTTCTGTTAGTGGCTCTCTGCTGCCCTACCCCCAGTCTGTAGAGGAAGCCCATTAATACCATCCAGACCTATCCCCCGCAAAACAGACCAATTGTTTCTCTTGTCAGTTTGTTTTCTTTGATTCCTACTCTGACAAAATGAACAAAAAATTCAAAAGGGCTCTAACCATTGACAGCTTCTGTGTGGAGAGGGAGCAGACTTCAAATGCTGAAGAGACTAGGAACAGAATGTCCCCAGATGTATCCCCTGGGAGGGATATAAGCTGCTCCTCAATACAAAAGAACCTCATAGAGGAAATCAAAAAGGCTCTCACAAGAGAGCTGGAAGAGAAATGGGAAAAGGAAAGGGAAGCTTGGCAAGAGAGCCTGGAGAAGTCATCCCATGCATTCAAAGACAGAATGGATAAAGAAATCAAATCATTGAGAAACAAGATTAGTGAGCTGGAAAAGGTAAACAACTCCAAGGAAAACAGGATTAGAGAGCTGGAAAAAGAAATCAGCTCTCTAAAAAATACAATGGAAAAAAATTCCATAGAAGATAAAAACTCAATTGGACAATTACAAAGAGATATAAAAAAAGTGAGTGAAGAAAAATACATCATTGAAAATTAGACTGGAACAAGTAGAAATGAATGACTCAAGGAGAAACCAAGAGGGAGTCAAGCAAAACCAGAGAAATGAGACAATTGAAAAGACTGTCAAGTACCTTACCAGAAAGACAACAGACCTGGAAAACAGATCCAGGAGAGACAATTTGAGAATAATCGGACTCCCTGAAAAATGGGAGGAAAAAAAGAGCTTGGACACCATTTTCGAGGAAATTATCAAAGAGAACTGCCCAGACGTTTTGGAAACAGAGGGTAAAATAGACATTGAGAAAAAAAATAAATATTCTCAAGTACTGTAGGAGGACTAATTGTATATCATACTCCTCATTGTTACTTATATATCCTTCTTCTGCCACCATCACTCAACAATCTCTCTTTGAGGTACATTCTAGAGGAATTAGGGCCATCTCCAGTCTTTTTGATCTATTTCTTGCCTCTACAGACCCAGATGTCTCTAGAAGAAAAAAGTGAGGCTGGTGACATTACCCAGACTTCCTTTAGTTAACTCAACCTCCCTTGAACAAAGGACAAACAACAATCTCTGTGAATAGGAACAGGAGTTGCCCCACTGAGCACCCAACTGGAATTGACCATTTGGGCAATATAGTGCCTTTTCTATTTTTTTTTCTTTCTTCTTTTCCTTCCTTTCTCTCTGTCTGCATAGGGTATCATACTGCTATCTGTAGGTATTCTACTTAAAGGAATGTAAATTTCGATTCCTGAAATCTTGCAAGGTATTATGGGGTTTATAGACTAGGTCCAAACCTTAAACCCAAATTTCTATGGTTCTCATTGATTGACCAGCAATAGGTCTCAGACTCCAATTGATTCAGAGTGAATATGAAGGTCTTCCCCTCCTAGATAGAGACATATATAAATATCTATATATATATAAAATGTTATTAATTATTATTTATAATCAATAATTGTTTATAATTTATATAAAACATCCATTATATCTAGGTCCCTTTGAAAAGAAACAACAATAAATAGATATAGCACTTGGGCTCCATTAATAGTAGTTATCTACCTGCCCCCAGTGCATTCTGATTCAATTGAATTCAGCATTGTTTCCTATATAACTATAACTTCAGATAAGACAATGGAGCTGATGCAAAATTTAGATGCTACCAGATACCAGATCCTTTGAGTTTACAAACTACTAGATTGGTAACTGAAACACAAATAAATATGATACTCAGATAAAAATATAGATTATTTCAAAATAAGACCATTACTAAGATACAAGATAAAGTAATATTCAAGTGAACTGAAAAAAGCAGTCAGGTGTAATAGATAGGACATAAAACTGCCTCACTCACTAGCTACAGTATTGTTGTTGTTGGGGTTCAATGGGATCCTATTCTTCTTGACCCAATTTGGGGTTTTCTTAATAAAGATAATAGAATGGTTTGCCATTTCCTTCTCCAGATCATTTTATAGATGAGAAAACTGAAGCAAATAGGGTTAACTGACTTGCCAAGAATCATGTAGCTAGTAAGCAATTAGTGTCAGAGAGGCACATTTGAACTCAGGTTCTTCCTGACTACAGACCCAGAAAATGGAAACTATTCTGCAAGGATTCTTTCAAATCTTTTCATCTTCTCATTGCCTGTATCTTCCTTTCTTTCTTTTCTACTGTCTCAGAAGAGGACTTAGCTTTTTCCATTCCAAAGATAACCCCTTCATTTATATCCTATTCCTTCTTTCTCCTCCTAGAACTCTCTCTCTCTCTCTCTCCCCTCTCTCTTCCTACCTTTCTTTTTTTCTCCCTCCCTCCCTCTTCCTGTCCCTGTACTTGTCCTGTCTGTTTCTCTCTTCCTGTTGTTCTCTCCTTCTCTTCCTCTTTTTCATCCATCTTTAGTATCTCTCTACTGATTTTCTCCCTCAGCCTACAAGTATGCTCAAGTCTCCCCATCTTAAAACAAAGAAAATCATCTCTCTATTCTGCCTCTCAAACTATTGCCCTTTATTTCATTTCTTCATCATAAAACTTCTTTTTTAAAAGTCCCCTATATTTTATCTACTAACTTATTATACAACTAAGGGAATAAAGATTTGTAGCTGGAAAGGACTTTAGAGATAATTTTGTCCACAAGGAAAGGATTGCTCAGAGTAGTTAGGAGACATGTTTGAGACCATATAAGAGGTTAGTTACAGAATCATGACACAAATCCACATCTTCTGATTCCAAATTCTGTGTTTTTTTCATCAAGTCTATCAAGCCTTCCGGCCTTAAATCTGGCTTCTATATCCATCATTGTTCTGAAATAGAAGATGTTTTAGCTTTTCACAAAGTCCCAAAATGACCTCCTTACCACTAAATTTAAGAATCACTTTTCTATCTGCTTCCTTCTTAACTACACTGTGTGACTAGATGCTATAAACATCCCCTCCCTCTGGCTATTCTCTCCGTCATCCATATCCTGTTTTAGAGAAAGATGTCTCTCTTCATTTAATTTCTAGCTCCTTATCATCTTCTGAAGTTCTATTCTGAGCTTTTCCTTTTTTCTATAAATTCTAATTTAGTGATTTTATGTATCTTCTTGACTCCCAAATTTTCAGGGATCTCCAGCCACATGAACTGAATGCTGGTTTGTCCTCCTAATTGGATCCTGATTATCAAATACAATCATTCCTCCAAAATTTTATGCCTTCCTCTTCTCTTTCTATTGATCACACCAGCCACCCAGACTTGTAATCTTAAATCACTGACAACTTTCTCCTCTCTTAGAACTCTCATCATTTGGTGAAGAACTGCCTTGCTATGAGAATGTACTATTTAAATGAATTACTATCTCCACCCTCACTTGAATTGAATTGTCTATTCTTCTGTTGTAGGGTGAATAATAAAATCTGGCTCAATGACCTATCCTTCTTAGACTGAACATAGAAAAACTGCACACATTACTCTTTAGCTGAGCATGATCACATATATATTGCATTCAACATGCAACTAAGGACTTTTAAGATAAACTTTTCTATTATGATGGACTGTATTCCATTGTTCCATTCAAATACTTCAAAATGATGTTAATTGTCAATGCAATCAGTAACCTGGGAAGCTGAACTGTTACAAACAAACTAGTCTTCCTAAGAGCAGTATTACATTTTTTTTCTTTTCCTTTCCTTTGGCAACTCCTTTATTTGACCTCTACTCATGTGTCAAGTAGGTGGCAAAGTGGATAGAAACTAGATCTGGATTCAGGAAGATCTGAGTTCAAATAGAGTCTCTTACATTTAATAGTGCCAATTTATATAATAATTATAAAGTCCTTAGCATAGTACCTGGCACATAGTAGCTACATATTGTTATTGCCAAATTTTAAAATTTCCGACTCTACAATATCTATTCAATTTGGCCCTTCCTGTTAATTTTCACTACAAAAATCCCCATTCCAGTCCTTAGACCTTTTCCTTTTTTACCAGGTTTAGGGTAACCAACAGATCTCAAACTTCTTGGTGAGATACAGAGATATCTACCCCAAGAATGTGAAGACTTTTCCTGGTAGAATGGGTAGATGAGAACAAATTTTTCCCAATACCCATAAAGATGGCTAAGGCAGGTGCTATGGAATACTTGAAGCTTAATCAGATATCAAAGAAACCAAGGTCGCCCTCTGTATTCTGAACCATCACCATTCATCTTGACTTTTTTCCTGCTATTAGTCTTTGATGACACTAGGAAGAGAGAGGTCAACAACTTTGTGCAACTCTGCCTCACTTAAATCCAATTCAATAGCAAGTTAAGATATCACCCTGTGGTGTCATTGGTCTTTTCCAAAATGAAGGAACAATAATAGTTTTCCAACTAATCTTTATGCCTCTAGTTTATCCTCCCTCCCTTGACATGTATCCATCCTTCACATTTCTTTGTAAGTAATCTTCAAAATACATGGGATAGATCCCTCCATTTCTTAACTTAAATCATACCCATTGCCTCCTGAATAAAATGTAAACTATTCCATTCAAGGCCCTTCACAATCTTGTTTGAACATACCCATCCAGTTTTAATTCAAAATTACTCCCTTTCGTACATTTGATGGTTCAAACAAACCAAACATCTGTCTACCCCCTGTTTTATAAATCCTCATGTCCATGTCTTGTTCATGCCATACCTCACTCCTAGTATGGACTTCTCTTTACTTCCTTCAAGACCCAATTTGGGAGTAATTTCTGAAGTTTTCCCTGAGCCTATCAGGTAAATGTTGAGCTTAACATAAATTCATTAAGTTGCTTACTTCAAAATACAATTTTATATACTGAGAATAAAAAAAATGAAACCAGCCATGCATTTAAGGGACTTATATTCATTCTACTGCTATTACAAAGGTACTTCTTTCTCAAATTTCTCATAAAAGTCATATTATATGACTTCTTTTTTTGCATTAATCTCATTAAAGTATTTTTCCATACTTAATTATTCCTATTGTATGTTTTTCAATTTTAATGTCCTTGAGAGCAAGAAAATTCCCCCAAGTCTCTAGTGTAGTAAAGCTGATAATAGGGACATGATCAAAGTGTTGACTTCTTTACATGATAGCTTTTTCTCAAAACCTCTCTCTCTTCAGGGATGTGAAGAGATTTGGGAATAGAACATATTCCCTCTCAATGCATACATATCATATACCAAGACTCTTATTTTTTTGTTTGTTTGTTTGTTTTTACCTTAACACTGTGCATTGTCTCAAGCAGGTTGTTGATATTTGTATTAAGTATCAAATAAAAGAATGAATGAATGCAGATGGCCAACAAGTACCTCAACAACTTTTCTAAAACTAAAGCTCAACAAGAAGCATATGCTACATAGAAAAGAAAAAACAAAGTCTGGTAAAACCTTAATAAGACAGTCCAAGGTATCCTCATTTTTATGCTTTTACCAGGGAGTCAATACTTAAGGAGGGGTTCTAAAGAATAAAGCATAAAATCTAAAGAAAAGGCAACAGTATTGCCTGGATACCTGTATTAGGGGTGGTATATAGTGTGTTATATTGTTTTGAGGATTATGTATATCCACATGTTAGGATTACCAGGTGAGAACTCAGATGGGTGCCAACGAGTCGTATTCGCCTTGTTCATCAGAGAGAGACAGAAAAAGAGAAAGACCTTAAAACAAAGGAGAAAATCTAAGAAACATCTGACACTGAAAGAGCATGGCTAATAAGAAGACTGTTAAAGAACTTTAAAAACCAGCAGGAATCATTGGACTTCCTAATACAAGATGAGACTAATGGACAATGGACTTATGGACATTTATAAATTTTCAATTTATGATTATTTGATCATGTTATTTGTTACATACTTCTAGTATGTATTATGTTACTATGTGCTTATGTAACCTATGTAATTATGTGTAATACCTCCCATATTGATGGATTTATGTTTCAAGGTCATGACCACCCTAATGTTCTAAATCAAAAGAAAGGGGGAGATGTTAGGATTACCAGGCGAGAACTCAGTTTGTCTGGACAATTACAAGGTGAGAACTCAGGTTGACTTGACAGTTCTCTGGCTCAGACCTTTGGTTTGGGCCTTTAAAGGGAGTTTACACCTTAGGAATTCTAAGAGGAGCAAGCTCATTGGTTGGAGTACTTCTTCCCAGAAGCCCTTGCATTATCCCACGTCCATTCTCTGGGAGGATAAAAAGAGGCAACATTAAGCCTGGAGAGCAGTCTGGACTGGGGAAGGACAAGAGCTGGAGGAGATTCAGAGCCAGGATTTAGGAAGAAGAAGAGGCTGGCTGGAGGCTCCAGAAGCCTCCCAAGAAACCTGCTCATAGAGGAAAAGATTATACAGAAAAGAAACCTCCTCCCAGAGAAGGATTACAACTGAGAGACGATCAGAACATTACAATTGGCGTCTACAACGTGGGACAAGGACTTTTGCTTATCCTGACAAGGACTTATTCTGAGCCTTTCAGAGGAGCTAGACTGGACCATAGCACCCACATGTGGCATTATGTATATTCACATGCTTCTCTCTAGAAGTAGCTTATGAAGAGTTGAAAACAGATATATTTGATCTCCTCCTCACCATCCTTCTCCAAGAGAGACTTTGATGCATACTAAGAGTTAAAGTAGTTGTGTAAGAGTGTGACTACTCTACTGTATTGAGAAAGAGTATACAAGGACAGAATTGTATCTGTCTCTTAAATATTATCAGTCCAGGGGAATATTATGGATTCAATACTCTCAAATGATATCCATTATTGGGAAAGTAGGGTCCCAAACTATATATCTAAGGTTGCCTTCCCATCAGATGCCAGTTCCAGAATTAAGACACCTGGAAAGTAACAAATAAATCCATTTATCCAAAGAGTAAATAGACATCAGAGAAAATATAGATAAAGAAATAGATCTGCATAGATGTAGATACAGAGATTCATATACATATATATATATGCATATATGTGTGTATATGTATGTAAATATATACAAAACAATACACAGAATAAATGAGCTCTCCCATTAGGAGGAAAATAACTCAGCTCAACCAAGAGAGAGAGTCTCAGATAAGACCCAGAGGAAAATTCCCCCAAGTCTCTAGTGTAGTAAAGCTGATAATAGGGACATGATCAAAGTGCTGACTTCTCTACATGATAGCTTTTTCTCAAAGTCTTTCTCTCTTCAGGGACATGAAAAGATGTGGGAATAGAACATATTCCCTCTCAATGTATACGTATGAGCCAAGTGATGCCATAAAGGTGGGCAAGGGGTAAGACACTGGCATCATAAAAGAGAATTCTGGAATACAGAGGGCCACAGATAGTGGGGGAACTTTGGATGAGGTATAAGACCCTCCAACCCAGCCACGGAATCTGCTGACATGTCTGGTTTGGCTCTCCATCCTCTCTTGGGGCCTTTTCTGAGAAGTCAGGGTACGAGACAATCTTTGCTGTACTTGACTACACAACAATAGGAAGTAGCTTACCTTGCCCCATATGCTCAGGATCCTATGTTAGCAGTAGTTAGTGTATTTGCAGTGTGCTATAATGATGCAAGTGTACTAGGATACACTTGAAATAAACAAACTCTATGTTTGACCATCTTTGAGAGTTTGGTTTCTTCACTCCTCATCTATGCTCAGGATTCGGACTGGTATCAAAATCCTACAATGAGTAACTCCAGACACTACACTAGAATAACTCATCTCAAAGTGTAATACAGTTGAATCTTTTAGAGCAGCGATATCAAATCCAAATAGAAATTCAGGCCACTGATCCATACATAAAGATGTTCACAGGCTGCATAATGAATTGGTTTTAAAATGTAATGTTACCTATGTTTTATTGAATTTTGTCTATTTAATATTTCCCAACTACATTTTAATCTGTATTGTACCATACTCTGGAGCATTGTGAGTCTCATGAAGGCAATGAAACATATGTTTGACAGCTTTGTTTAAGTAGCAATTTCTGACCTGTTCCCACATATACTTTTTAATTTCTTTCTCTTATTTTTTCTCCCTCCATCCCTCCATTCTTCTCTTCCTCTTATTCTCTCATTCTTCTTCTTTCCTCCCTTTCTTCTTTTTCCTCTTCCCTCTCTTCCTTCTCTTTTTTTCACTTTCTTTCTTTCTTCTTTCATAATTACTAGAGTAGAATGGCTTCAACAACACACTCTTTGCTTGAATACTCTCTTATGATAATGACATCATATTTTATATTATTTTATTTTTTTTAAAAGACAGTCATTGCTTCCTGATTACCACAGGTGATTGATATCACCATCAGGACTTGAGATTTATTGCAGTCAATTTCACTTTTTTTTCTTTTCAAGCCAAGATTTAATTCCATTTTTCAATCTTACTAACCTGTTTGTCTCAATAATGTCCCCTGGTAGCATGTTCTATGAGATGAATACAAATGTTATTCAATGAAATTAACTTCCCTGTCTGTAGATGGTAACCTTTTAATTTCATCAAGTATTCTTGTGAATTTGTGTGTCCCAGAAGATTACAAACTGGAGAGATTTTCAGTCTGAACCATTATTTTACACACTTCCTTGATTATAACTCCCTATCATATTCTTGTTTGAGAATTAACATCTGTGCTTATCCTTTAGGGTTTGATTTTTGGGGGGGTTGATATTTCCCTACATTCTAAAGGGATAATGTGGATAGAATGCTAAAGTAAAGGCTTCTACTTATAGCAACTTACAATAATAATAACTTATAATTTATCATGTTTTAGAGAGGCATGGGACCAAAGTATATAAAGGCCAGACATTGGGATCAGTGAGAATTGAGTTCAAGCTAGAACAAGAACAAGTCATCTAACCCTCTTAGTTTTTCTTTATATTTTCTTATTGATCAGTTGTCAATCTGCATTGGTGGAGTCAGATTCTACTTTTGAAATTCCCTGTCCTGACAAACTCACATTTCTGGAGTGTGTGTGTGTGTGTAAGGCTTTATAATTTACAAAAATGTGAAATACATGCTATATGTTAATGGCTTGTCAAATTTGTGGTACCTGAATATAATAGATAATGTGTGTGGTATAAAAAAAATGAAAGCAGAGAATACAAAGAAATATCAGAAGATATATATATGCCCTGACATAATGAAGTTAAAGTCAGAAAAATAGGTGTATGCATACATTTGTGCTTATGTATACACACATATGTGTATATATATTAAAATTAAATTACATTGCATTAAATATATAATAAGTATTTACACATATGTAATAATTATAACAATGTAAATATAAAAAAGGAAAGAAACTGAACATTGTGTTATAATAATGATCAAGCTTGAATCCAAAGAAGAAAAGGAAATAAAGAAGTATATTTTTCCTCCCTAGAATCAGAAACTATGGGTCTGGAAAATTTTATATACTCTGACTTGTTTAATATGTTGGTTAGTTTTATTGAACTATTTTGTTTATGCTTTTATTTTTAGTTTTTGGATAGAAGAATGGAGTAGAAATAATTTGAAATATATATATATATATGTGTGTGTGTGTGTGTGTGTGTGTGTGTGTGTGTATACACACAAATATATACATAGAGGAACCTTACACATAATCCTGTGAAGTAGGTAGGGGCAAATATTATTATTTTAATTTTGTAGATGAGGAAATTGAAACCATAATTACTTGCCATACAGAACAAAGGAGAAATCTCAAGAAACAATAAGTACTCAGTATTTCTATTTCTCCAACTCACTCCAGACATTAGGTTCAGTGAATACATATCAATTCATAGGTTTGCAACTGGCTATACAGAGGTTTTCCTACTCCTCCCACTGACAGTAACTCAGTCTAAACAGTTCTTATTACCCCACAAAAGAAAGTGGACACTGATTCTACCCAATTAAGTGAATGAAAGAGAGATGAATGGAGGAAATCAGGTAGGAGATATAGGCAGAAGAGAAGATGTGGGTATTTCCAAGTGATGCAAAATGCCATAGGCTAAAGGGGAAAATAAGGGCATCTGGGCTGTGCAGTGGATTGAGTGCAGAACCTGGAATTAGGAAGACCTGAATTGAAATTCAGCCTCAGACACTTCCTAGTTATATGACTCTGAGCAGGTCATTTAACCGTGTTTACCTCATATTCCTCATCTGCAAAATGAGGAAATGACAAACCACTCCCATATCTTTGCCAACAAAACTCCCCAAACTTTCACAAATCAGATATGACTGAAATGACTGAACAACAAAAGAGAGGGGAAAGAACATCAATCCCTAAAGGAAATAATGATGGTAATTAAACTGAGGTCAATCCCCTCTCTGTGAATTTTACCCTGGGAAGGGAACTGGATCATTATATTTCAAATAAGACACTTCAATCAATAAGCAGGAGTCAGTGGAGCATTGAAAACCATTGAGAAGGAGGCTATCAAACTACGCATGTCGTTTGATCCAGTAGTGTCCCTACTTGGCCTGAATCCCAAAGAGATTATAAAAAAAGGGAAAGGACTCACATATGCAAAAATATTTGTAGCAGCCCTTTTGTAGTGTCAAAAAAGGAAGTAAGGAAGGAGGAAAAAGAAGAAATGGAGGAAAGAAAAAGAATGAGAGAATGAGAAGGAAGAGGTATGAAACTCATTTGAAAGTTTTAAAAACAAATAAAAAATGTTTTACACATAACTGGGGAAAATAAAAAATACTAAATATAAATAATTGGATAAATAAATAAGGATGTTTGAAAAAAAAGAGAAAGAAATGATAGAGGCATGGATTCAGAAAGAAAAAAAACATAGAAAGACTTATATGAACTTATGCAGAGTGAACAGGAAAAGGAAAATATCGTGCACAGTAAAAGTGGTGTTATATAAAGATCAACTATGAATAACTTAGCTATTCTTATCAATATAATGATCCAATAATTTCAAAGTACTCATGATAAAAATTGCTATCACCTCCAGTAAACTGATGAACTCTGAGTGCAGATTACAGCATAACTTTTTTCTTTCTTTCTTTTTCTTTTCTTTTTTGCATCATTTCTAATATAGACATAAGTTTTGCCTGGTTTATCATGTAAAATGGGTATTATATTATTTATGTTTTCAAGGGATTGGGTCAAGGCTGAAGGGAGGGAAAGAATTTGGGGCTCAAAATGTCAAAAATAAATGTTATGAAAATAATGTATAATATAATAATAGGAGAAATAAGATATACACATAGATGGTAATAATAAGAATTAGAATAGAAGTTGATAAGACGTGTAACATATGTAGTGGACTAGAATTCTCAAGTGCTGGTTCAGATGATGAAGTGATAACTTTCAGCTGCTGGAATTAGGAACAGATTAATGGAGGGGATGACCCAGAACTTGATTTTGGAAGGTGGGTAACAATTGGACACGTGAAGGGAAAGGTAGGGGAAAGGATTTCAGGTAAGAGTGAGTTGTGTTTGGGTAATATATATACAACATAGAATTTTAATGTTAACTTTGTATATGGATCATAGCATTGCTGGTATCAAATGAGGTCTTTATTTCTACTTAGAGTTGGCATTTATATTATACTTTATGACTCCCAATGTGCATTATAGCCAATATTTCTCAAGATGCTTATACCAATCCTCAAAGGTAGGTAACATAAATATAAATATACATTTTTTTTACAAATGAAAGCACTGAAGCTTAGGAAGTCTGAGTTGTTCTTGATATTATTGTAGATATATTTTATATTTGAACCCACATGCTCTTATATATATTTTTTTTCTATTATACTGTACTTCATGGTGATATGGAGAGGGAAAAACTGAAGCTAAAGAATGGGATGTTCCCAATTGAGGAAAATCACTTTCAACCAATGCAGGTAGAAATTTCTATGGCTTGTAGTACTAATGAGTTGGCTAGAATAGCAGGAGGCTGTAACTTGCTCAGTATCATAAAGTCAATATTTCTCATCCTGTTTTGATGACATAAACATCTCCCATGGGCCCTCTCAAATGATGCTCATATCTTATGGTCCAAGAAATTCTTATTATTTCTGATTGTATCATTATGTACCAATTCAATTCAATAAACATTTACAAAGCACCTACTATATACTAGTAGAGGCATTAAAAAAAAAAGATAAAGGACTTCCCTGTTATCAAGGAGTTTATAATCTAAAGTAGAGTTAGGGAATATTCTGCACCCAAATCATTTGATCTGGCCCAGCCAAAATAAAGTGCAAAAGGCAATAACCTCCCAAAACTTGAATTCTTTAAAATAATAATTTTGTATGGCCCATCATTAGTATAAAATGGCCCTTGACAGAAAAAAATGTTTCCCACCTGTCATCTAATGGGAGAGATGATATGCAAATAAAAATATACAAGTTAAATAGGAAATAATTAACAAAGGAATAGCACTAGACTTAAGAGGCATTAGGGAAACATTTCTGTAGAAGGTGGAGTTCTAGGTGGAACTTAAAGGAAGCCAGAAAGATCAATAGTTGGAGTAAAGGGAGAGCATGCTCCATAAATGACAGTTAGAGAAAATGCCCAGAGGAAAAGTGAAGTCTTATTTAGGGAACAGTCTGGAGACAGTATCATTGGATTGAAGAGTATGTGTTTTTATGTTGGGGAGCAAGCTCTAAGAAGACAGGAAAGATATGAGAAAGCTGGGTTATGAAAGTCTTTTAATGCCCAATAGTATTGTTGATTTGCTGGGGGAGGGGGGAAGGAGACGGGGCAGAAGTAATAGGGAGTGACTGAAGTTTATTGACTAGGATGTGGAGAAGGAGGGGTAGACATGATCAGATTTGTACTTTAGAAAAATCATTTTAGTGGCTGAATGCAAAATGGATGGGAGTTGGGAGAGATTTGATGTGAGTAGAGCCACCAGCAGGCCACTGCTTACATTCTAGTTGGGGAAGACAATATATAAAAAGAAACTGAAAATGGAGATAGGGGAATGAAGGTAGTTAATTTAAAGCCATGAATAATTTTATATAGAAAATGGTAGAAAAAAGGACATGATTGGTTTGGATGCTCTTCTTAAATGGAAAGTTCCAAAAGAAAGCATCCAGTCACAGGAATGGGAAGAAAGAGTGGAGAGTACCTCCAACATTTGATTCCAAGGTTAGAGTGATCTTGTAAGATGAAGTTTCTGGTACATAACAGAGAACTCTGGATTGCAGCCTGAAACTTTAAGACAAAATTAGTAACAATAAATTAAATTTTAAAGAGGCGGATTTAGATTCATAGAAAAGTAAAACATTAACAATCTGAAAGATGAATGGGCTTTCTCAGGAGTTAATAGGCTTCTCTCATCACTAATGGTCTTCAAACAAACACTCCCTGACTATTTTCTGGTATATTGTAGATATGTTTTTTATTCAGGTTACAGTTTGGACTGGATGATATCTAAGGTGCCTTCCAGCTCTGAGATTTTGTGATGCAGTGTATTTTACACCCACTCTGCACCCAGCACCATGTAAATTGTGTCCCAAATAACTCTCCTGGACAGATTCCTGCTGGTTTTGCTCAAAATCCTGCTGTCTGTTTTTGATTAAAATAGTGTTTTTCCCATCTAGTAAATTTTCCCCTCATTCTGATCACTTCAACTTTGTCTACAGGAAGCCTATTTAACTCAAGATTTCAGCATTGTATTTTCTTTTAGAACCACCGGGCTCTTGTGCAAGATTTAAAGGTGTATTATTGCTTCATCAGCGATGTCAGGAGGGCAATGGAAGAAAAATCAGGAGGAATATTTGGCTTTTAAAAGAAAAGAGCAGAAAAAGTTTAAATTAGTCTTCAAAGCTCCAACATAGATGTTGAAGCTGATTTATTCTCATTAAATCCTTTCCTGACTAGGTGTCTATCGTCCACAGCATATATGTCTATTAGCAAGTAGAACACACTCTTGTAAGCATTGAATCTCATAGTTGGAAGGAACCTCAGAGGCTGACTTAGAATTCTAACCAGTACCTAGACAGCAGTGTTCTCTAAAATATACCTACAGGTAATTTTCAACCTCTACCTGAATAGAGGCAATGAAGGGAAAACCATTGCCTTCTAAAGTAGGCCTTTTAAATTACTGATATTAGTTTAATTTCCCAATCTTTCTCACCTCTATTCCCTACTAAAAGATCTATCCCAAATAAGGAAGAATAAAAAGGAAAAATAATTTCAGCAAAACTATCTGCTATATCAATGAGAGTGTTATTTATGAATTCTTTTTTTATTTCCTTATGTTGAAATGAAGTGTGTGTGTGTGTGTGTGTGTATGTGTGTGTGTGTGTGTGTGTGTGTGTGTTTCAAAGAGATCTTTTTCTGTAGAGTAAATGTAAAGACATGTAGATATCTCCAAAGAGTAGAAAGAAAATAAAACTTGAAGTACTTCTAGTAATCATCATAATCATCATCATAATAGATTTTATACTGCACATTAATATTTGTTGTGGTTTAATCACACCTAGCCCTTATTGAGTTGGATCTCTGTACACAGGTTTTTCTTGGTAAAGAAGCTGGAGGGGTTTGCCATTTCTTTAGCAAACAGGTTTTAATTTTACCAAGATCACACAGTTAGGAAGGTTTTCAAGCTGCATTTGAAATCAGGTCTTCTTGACTCTAACCCCAACACTCTATCCATTGTATCAATTAACTTCCTCCTTCTACTTTAAGGTTTAAAAAGTGCTTTACAAATGTTATTTTATTTTATCCTCATAGCAACCTTGACAGGTATGTGCTATTAAGATCCCCATTTTATAGATGAGGAAAATAAAGTAGAGGGAGGTTGGGTGACTTTGCCAGAGTCACAGAGACTAGATTTGAATTAAATTCTTTCTGACTTCAGGTCCATAATTCTATTTACTATAAAGATTATATTTTACATTTGGGATTCTAGTTGCCTCTTGTTTAAAATAAGCATTAAATTCAATGTTCTCTGTTTATTTTAAGTACAAAGTTCTATGATTTGATGAATATCTAGAAATGAATATATGGGAAACAATCCATGCCTAATGTCCTATCGGTTGTTCTATAATCTATAAGCTTCATGGCCTAATATTTCCCAAATCTCTTGCTGTCCCACTTTGGATTTACAAGAGACCTAAAAGCATGGATTGTCATTACTTAAAGCTTAACTTTGCTTTGAATGAAAGACAAAGCCTTTTATTTTCAATCCTTTCTTTCCTCTGGCATTTGAAGAAAATTTCCACCTAAATATATTTCTGCTTTTTGTTTGAGTTAATGCAGGTCGATAAGAACTGGCATTTATATAGTGTTTCAAGGTTTGTGATGTATTTTACATACATTATATTATTTGAGCCTTAAAACAAAACTATGAGATACATCCCCCTATCTTATGTGGATAAAGAAGTCAAGTCTCAGAGGGTCTTAACTAAGGGCCTTAACTTAAGGATTTAACCTTAATCATCAAGATAGTGAATATTAGAGGTCAAATTTGAATGCAAGTCCTTCTGACTTCAAATTCCATACTATAGTCATTAAAAAATGTTGCTTTTCAAGTGAAACAGATGTTTTCTTTAGGTCTTTTATAATGATGTTGAAAATATATTGGCAGAGATCAGGAATTTTTTTTTTGTCCCATGCTATAAAAACAATGCAACAGTTATAAGAAATTCACACTATTTGAAATCTTCAGACACACATATGAAAATGTGGGAACAAAACAAATAAATAAACAAGCAAAAAAACTGTCCATTTTATCTTCTGTTGCAATTTTAAGACTTTCAATGCTTAGAATGTGGAAGAGTATAATGAAAGGGGGAGCCCTGCTTTTGGAAAGAACTAAACTATTGGCTATGTAATTCTTTTCCAATCTTGAGATTTATGATTTCCTGGTCAGACTACATCTTGAGTATTGTATTCAAATGTGACCACTATGTTAGAAGAGAAATTAACATGCTGGAGAAAATTGAAAGAAGGATAGTTAAGGGAACTTGACATGATTTCATATGAATATCAGTTAAAGGAATTAGAAATATCAAGCCTATATAAGTAAAGGTTAGGGGAGACACAATCATTGTTAATCAAGTAACTGAGAACTGTTATGTGCTGGGGCAGCTAGGTGGCGCAGTGGATAGAGCACTAGCCCTGAAGTCCAGAAGTTCTGAGCTCAAATCTGGTCTCAGACACTTAACACCTCCTAGTTGTGTGATTCTGGGCAAATCACTTAACCCCAATTGCCTCAGCAAAAAAAAACCAAAAAACAAACAAACAAATAGGACTGAGAACTGTTATGTATTTAAGAGAATAGGTGTCTTCCTTTTATCCTCAGAAATAAATAATAGGAACAATTAGCTAGTGGTAGTTATAAGAAGGAGAATTTTGGTTTAATTAAAACCAAACATCTTAACAATTAGAAGGGTGTAAGAAAATATAAGATGCATTGGGGAGGGGAATAATTTCTCTGTCATAAAGAAATTAGGAAGAAATTAGAGGTGTTGAAACAGATACATCATTATGAATTGTTGAAGATATTTTCAACTATTCAGGAACAGGATAGACTTGGTGACTTTCAGATATATGGTTCTATAATGTTTTGGTTTAAGTCTTAAAATTAATCACATCTAACACAAGGACCTAATAGTAGCAATTTTTAAGCTCTGGTAGGTGGTGAATAAACCCTTCAAAATCCAAATTTGTCTCAGTAATTACAGGAATATCTGTTTCTTCCATTATCTGTTCTCTTTTGTCTGTCTGTCTCTGTGTATTTGTCTTTATCTTTGTCCCCTCTGTCTCTGTCTGTCTCTATCTCTTTCTGTCTGTCTGTCTCTCTCTCCCTGTTTGTCTGTCTGTCTCTCTCATCCCACATATATACATATGCAAGGCCATACCTCCTTCTAAACTCCCACTTCTCCTAAGAAAAACATAATCCTTTCAAGTCACCTATGCTCAGGATCCAGAATGATCCCTGACTTTGGTTTCTCTCTCATCTTCCAAATCTAATTAGTTATTGTGACTATGAATGAACCCTGGCCAGATGAACTTGTTCAGAAATGTGATGCTGGAAAATTACAGAAAGCTTGCCTCTCTAAGTAAAGGTTTTTCTCCTGTGACAGAAAATCCCTTATCCTATATATCTTTTGTTTTACAGAGTTGTTTTCATATTTTCTCCATTATTAAATTGTGAGCTCCTTGAGAATATGAGAATATGAGACTTTATTTTTTGCCTTTCTTTTTACCCTTAGCTTTTAGTATAATGTCAGTAAATTTAAGCACATGGTAGGTACTTCATAAAGGATTATTGACTGAGTAGTTAACTTATAGATCCTATCTCTGCAATGTTTCCAGCATTTAATCCAAGTCTCTTCTCAAAAAGCCATCACTACTCTCTTTCAGAGTATTAACATTTCTCACCTGGAATTTTGTAAAAATATCATAAATAATCTCCTTGATATAATGTCTAGGCTAGCTCTCTGGAGGACCTTAGGATCAGTCTGAGTCAGGATCAGTCAAAGTCCTTGGTCTTTAGGAGAAGTGAAGGAGGCAGGCAAGTGCCATGTGGCTTGCCAAAGATGAATTCTGGACTCTGGAGTCTAAAGCCTGAAGTCCTCTCTCTTCCTCATGCTGAGGTAGAGAGGCTCTAACCTTTTCCCTCAGCCCTCCAATCTTTGCCTATGATTATCTCACCACCACACATTCAGCAAGTGCCAATGATGAAGAGAGCCATCACATCACCATATAAGTATATGCTATTATCACACTTTGAGTAGGTAATTAACCTTAAGTGCTCTGATGTCTTAGATTCAAATACACTTTCAGAGATCCAGCCCTCTATATCTTGACTCCATTATTTCCTACTTCCACTTCTTCCCTCTCTAATCTATCCTTTATTTTCCCCAAACATATAATTTCACGGATATAGGAAACTCCCTCTATTCATATAGTTGGGATAATGTTCTACAATTTATTAGAGGACTACCTAGAACAAAAGGGAAAACTACTTGCTTAGAATCACATAGTTACCATGTATCAGAGGCAGTATACAATATTGCCTCTTCATCCTGCTGATTGTTGTCAATGTAAATTTTTCTAATTTATGGGTCTGATGATATTACTTCTTTATTCAAACTTCCTATCTCCCCCAAAAAATAAAATACTAACATCTTGTTCTAGAATTTAAGCCCCTCTACATTTTGACATAATCTATTTCTTTTCCAGCTTTATTTCATACTGTCTTTCTTCACACTACTTTTCTATCTATAATGGACTATTAATTCCCTAAGCTTGTCCTTAAAAGCAGCTATAGAACTGGCTCTGGTGTCAAGAAAACCTAAATTCAAAT
Organism: Sminthopsis crassicaudata; assembly: GCF_048593235.1. Lineage (NCBI taxonomy): Eukaryota > Metazoa > Chordata > Mammalia > Dasyuromorphia > Dasyuridae > Sminthopsis > Sminthopsis crassicaudata. The sequence continues at coordinate 105,622,588 of NC_133617.1, forward strand.
CTCACTGCAGACACTTACTAGTTGTGTGACCCTGAGCAAGTCACTTAACTTTGCCTCAATTTTCTCATCTATAAAATGAACTAAAGAAAGAAATGCCAACCCAATATAGCATCTATGCCAAGAAACCTCCAAAACGAGTCAGAAAGAGCTGGACTAGACTGAGACGAATGAATAACAATCGCATCCTTCTACCTTCCAAATTTAAAGGTACTTATGTATAATAAGTATTTTTTAATAATATACTTCCTTTTCTTCTCGGCCTTTTGGGATACTTCTCTTTCTTTAAAGTCCAATTCATAGATCACTTCCACTATAAAATATTCCCTGAGCTTTTCTGGCCAAAAGTGATTTCCTCCTCTCATTTTTTTAATAGCACTTTGTCTAGATTTTCATTTACCATATTACATTCTTCTATCTTAGGATTTTTAAATTTCAAGTGGTCTATGAACCTAGGGGAAAACTGCCCCTTTATTTTCATTAACTTCTACATGAAATTTAGTATTTCCTTCCATTATGAACATAGGTAACAAATCACAGTAGTTTTAGCAATATCTATGTCTTTGTGGCCATAAGAATTTATATTTATTTCCAGATACTCATAGTAGATATATCAATGTATAACTTAGGGTCATCGGTACTTTCTAATTACTATAGTTATTAGGCCTGATAACTAGATGTATCACTCTGTCACAAATTTGTTTTCAAATATTTAAAAATTATATTTTAAGATAATTGGTTTTCTTTGTAATCCTATGCATTTTATTTTATAGATCCCTACTTCTGAGAAGAGGTTCACTTGCTTCACTAGACTGCCAAATATAAATGACCCTCATTTTATCTGATATATTATTGGTTTCATGCCATATTTCTATAAAGACTTTTAAGTTCTTGGAGAACAAGGACAAAATCATTACTTACCTTTATATCCCTAGTGACATGTAGGGGAAATATTATGGAGACTCTTTATCCACACACACACACACAAACACTCACATAAACATACCTACATATATACACATACATGCAGAAATTCTCTTTATTTGGATTATATTTTCCATAAGCCATAGTATGTTGATAGCACTCAGAATGAACTCTGGATAAACCTGTTCACAACATATGGAGCTTAAAAGAGAAATGGGCATTTTATAGGATGAGGCATAAGGCATAAGACATAATATTGCAAAAGGTATCATCTGACTGGTAAGATGGTGGTATAGTGATACTCACTGACCCTAAATGACGAAAAGACTTCAGAAAGTGCCAAATATAAAGAAATCCAAACTGAGCTAAATGATTAAAAGACAGAAACAGCACAAAGGAGAAATCTCAGGAAACAATAAGTACTCAGTATTTTTATTTCTCCAACTCACTCCAGACATTAGGTTCAGTGAATGCATATCAATTCATAGATTTGCAACTGGCTATAGGGAGGTTTTCTTACTCCCCCCAGTGACAATAACTCAGTCTAAACAATTCTTATAACACCCCACAAAAGAAAGTGGACACTGATTCTACCCAATTAGGTGAATGAAGGGGAGATGAATAGAGAAGATCAGGTAGGAAATACAGGGAGAAGAGAAAATGTAAGTATTTCCAAGTGATGCAAAATCCCATAGGCTAGAGGGGAAAACAAAGGCAGCTGGGTTGTGCAATGGATAGAGTGCAGAATCTGGAATCAGGAAGTCCTGAGATGAAATTCAGTCTCAGACACTTCTTAGTTATATGACTCTGAGCAAGTCATTTAATCTTGTTTATCTCAGTTTCCTCATCTGTAAAATGAACTGGAGAAGGAAATGACAAACCATTCCTATATCTTTGTCAAGAAAACTCCCCAAAGGTTCACAAGTCAGATATGACTTAAATGATTGAACAACAACAAAAAAGAAAGGGGGGGGAAAGAATACCAATCCCTGAAGGAAAGAATGATGGTAATTAAACTGAGGCCAATCCCCTCTCTGTGAATTTTACTCTGGGAAGGGAAGTGGATCATCATATTTCAAATCAAGAAACTTAAACCAATCAATAACCAGAAGTCAGTGGAGCACTGAAAGTCCAATAATGAGGAGGAAAACTAGAAACACGTAAATAGGAATACAAGAAGACAGCTAAAAAGTAAAATTTCTGGAGAATAAAAGTCTGAATAACAATCAACCTCACAAAAGATAAATTGGCAGAGAGGAAAATAATAACAACAATAAAAGAAGAGTAGAAACTCAAACAAATCAGAGCATATTGAATGTATGTTATAATGTGAAAAAAGTGAACAAAACCTACTCTAAATAATAATAAATAATAATATATATATATTATATATAATATATATATATATAATAAATAATAATAATAAATAATAAATAAATAATAAATAAATAATCTTGAAATTTTCTTAGACATAATAGACCAACAGAAGATATTCCAGAGGGATTCAAAAGAAAAATAGAATTCTTAAAAAAAAGAAATTAGAGGTAGATTTAGGTAGGAAATCAAAGTCCCCCAACACATGATCTTTTAAAAAAAATATACATATGACATGCAGGAGAATCTCTACAAACTAGTAGTCTCTGAGAGAAAGAAAGATTTGAGACCCCAAATATGAAGTGGAGGGAAATGTGTTAGAAATGAAACAAAAACCAACACACTAAAGAAAAATGAATTCTATATTGAAGACAGGATGCACAGACTTAAGGATCATGGGTCTTCCAGAAGAATGTGACAAATTAACAAACCTGAATATTCCAATACATGAAAATGATACAGAACTTTTGAATAGACAACAAAGTATTAATTAAGAGGATCCACAATCTTCACTGAGAGTATGGGAGAGGTATGGTCAAACTTTAAGGAAATGATGGTTAAATTTCAGAATTTTAAAGACAAACAACAACTCATATGTAATAAGAAGAAAAAATATTTCAAAAGGAAATAAAAACAACTTTAATAACAAAGGATTATTCTGCAGTCATGAGAAATCAGAAACTAAAAAATCATATGCCAAAAATTAAGGGAAATGTTAACATATCCTAAAATATATTCTGAAAATCTAATTCTAAACATCAAAGAAGCATATATGTGTGTGCATATATATATATATATGTATGTATGTATGTATAGCATATGTATGCATATATTTGCAATATTTGCATATATAAAAGGCAGATACTTGAGGCATTGTTGAAAAACAAAATAGAAGAAAATGAAATGAAACAAAAACTGAAATGTACAAGTTTTTTGTCCGGTGAATGCCCTAAGGGAAGAAAAAAATCAAAAGAATGGTAAAAAGTGCAATCAACAAGATAGTTGCTCTATGTTTATATTAATCTTATTGTTTTATAGATTAATTTTTAAATGGAGATCACTTCATGAAGTAAAATCATGTATAAATTGAGATTATTGCATCATTGCTTCAGTGATATTGGTTCCTTTGCTGTTCCCAGAACAAGACACTCCAACTCTTGCTCTGGGCATTTTTCTTCTGGCTTCCCTGACTTCTTTTAACTCTCAACTAAAATCTCACAATCATCAGAAAGCCTTTCTCAATTTCTATTCAATCTAAAGTCTTCCCTCTATTAATTATTTCCTATTACTTTGGTACTCCAACTCTCGCTCTGGGCATTTGTTTTTAGACTTTGAAAATCAGCAAACACTACAAATCAAAGCTTGACTTACTGTTTGGCTGATTTTTTTTCAATTTAGGAAGATAATGGAGAAAATATTACTAACACAGATTGGCTTGAAAGAGTGTTTCCTGGATGTGTTTTCTTATTTGTTTAGAAAATTGAGTTACTAAACATTTACCACATATTCTTAGATATAATCTACACAAACAAAAACGTTAGAGTTCTCAACAATTTTTAAGACTGTAAAGTGACCCTGAGGCAAAAAAGCTTGACTGATGTTAGATTGCTTGCCCAAACTGTTAGATTGCTTGCCCAACCACACAGTCCATTAAGTGATAGAAGTGAGATTTGAACTTAGCTCTTCCTCATTCTGGGGCCAGTTCTGCATCCACTATACTATTTTGTTGTGGTTTAGTTATTTCAGTCATGACCAACTCTTTATGACACCATTTGAGATTGTTTTTGGCAAAGATGCTTGCCATTTTTTCCTTCTCTAATTCATTTTTACAGATGAGGAACCTGAGGTAAACAGGATTTTTTTCTTCCTCTTCAAAAAAAGTCTCAATTAGTTGGGATTGCTGTATGGAATAAGGTGAGGAAGGGATATAGGGGAAAATGTGACACAAAAGTAAAAGATATCAATCAAAATTTATTTACAGAAAAGTCCATTTTTGCCAAATGGTTAACACACTAGAATCTTTTACAGAATAATTGTTTATAAGTGCTTAAGCCCAGATTTGAACTCAGGAAGATAAACTTTCCTAATTTCAAATTTGGCACTACATCCTCTGTGCCACTCTTCACTTAGATTGAATTGACTTACTGGGAGACCATCTTCTCTGAGATAAGATGAACAGTATAACTTCCCTGAACATTATACCACTTGAGGTGAAGGGTCATATAATTCCCTTAACTCAGCCAAGACCCGGTATCCTGGAGTTTTTGTGAAGGAGAGGTAATAAAACTGGGAGTAATGTGGTGTTGCCTTAAATAGTTATAGTATATTCACCATATGGTAAAAATGGGCTTTTAAATAAATAAATTTTGATTGATATATTTTGCTTTTATGTTACTTATATTTTTGCTTATATCCCTTCTTCACCTTATTCCATACAATTCTCCTATCCAATTGAGATTTTTTTTAAAAGAGGAAAAAAATTGAATAATATCAATATTAATTGGTCTATAAATTAATATTAATAAATTGAAAATTTTGACAGAATGTGCAATTTTCCACATCCATTCTCTCTCTCTCCTCCAACCATTTCAAAGGAATAAGGGAAGATATCTCTTCATGATTCTTCTTCAAAGTCAAGCTTTTTCTCTAAAATTTTGTACTATTCATTTTCAGTTCTTTGGGTAGGTGTTCTTTTTGTTTATAATCTTATAACTATTTTATATATTGTGTTCTTGGCTCTGCTTTCGTTCCTTTGAAAATGATCATTAAAATTGAGAGAAATCTACATTATATATCAGCCATATTAATATTATTTTAAATGTATGTCTGTGTATATATATGTGTATATATAGTATGTATATTTATATATGTTGGTGTATGTAGGTTTATGTAAATGTGTATATAGATATATGTATATGTTGTGGATATGTGTATGTTTATTTATTCACATATATTACATATGTAAACACACACATACACATACACACACACACACACATATATATATATATATATATATATATATATATTTATATCTGTGCTTAACTATAGCCTACTTGGGGTAGGGAGGAGGGATAGAAGGGGAAAAAATTAAATAAAAAGTGCATAGCAGAACATGATCACTTAAATCTGTCCTTGTTTCTCTTTATTCATCATAGTCATCATTTTTACAGAAAAGTAATATTCTGTGTACTTGTGTATAATCATTTATTTAATCAATTCAGTCAATAGGCAGTATTTTGTTTCTAAATCTTTGCTATCGCCAAAAAAAGTGGTGCCATAAATATTTTGATATAGTTTTTCTTTTCATCAACACTCTTAGGATATATGTTTCACAACATAATCTCTGGATCAAAGAGAGGAAATGGACTTTTGATTGTATTTTGTACCAGAATTGGTACAGAATGGGTATCCATTCCAAAGATACTAACCAGAATAAATGAGCTTTTCCTCTTTCCTGAGGGCTATATTCCAATGAGGAGGGCAGGACTACAATAAGTCATCAGTAACTAAGGTCTTTACCCAGCAGAACTGCAAACCTGTGTGGCCCATGAACATATGGGCCTGCTATTGCTTCTTTCTTTATTGGAAGTATTCCTCATGCTTGGAAAGAGAGCAACAGTGATTCCTCCATCAGTTATATCATATTCAGAAGTGAATTTAACCTGTATTGGATTGCTTACCATCTAATGGAGCAAGAGAAAGGAGGGACGAAGAGACAGAATTTGGAACTCAAAACTTTTTGTTAAAAAATGTTTTAACAAGTACCTAGGGGAATTGAAAATTTTATGAAGTTTCCAGGACAAATGGTCATAGCATATGTTCTCCATAAATGAAAATGTTTTAGGGGACAATGTTCCTCTGGTTATTGCTGTTGTATGTGTGTATGTGTGTGTGTGTGTTTTGGGGGGGTGATAAATAGGAATGTTCGCAACTTCCAAATCTTTTTAATATATATGCCTTGTATATAATTAGTTACATGAAACTGGGTTCTAATAACTGGTGGCAAATGTTGGAGGAATGTTAGAGATTTGAGGCAATAACATTAAATAAAGAAACCCCTGCCCATCAATTAGGAATGGCTAAATAACTTATGGTATATGAATGTAATGGGAGGTTATGTTCTAAAAGAAATGATGAGCTGGCTCATTTCAGAAAAACCTGGAAAGACTTACATGAACCTATGCTGAGTGAAGTGAGCATAACCAAAAGGACATTGTACACAGTAACAACAAAATTATGTGATGACCAACTGTGATGGAATTGGCTCTTTTCAATAATAAAGTGATTCAAGGCATTCCAATAGATTTGTGATGGAAAGTGCTACCTGCCTCCAGAAAGAAAACTATGGAGACTGAATGTGAATAAAAGCATAGTATTCTCAAACTTGTTGTTCTTATTTGCTTGTTTTTTTTTCCTTCACTTTTGATTTTTTTTTCTTGCACATCAAGATGAATTTGGAAATTTTTAGAATTGCACGTGTTTAACCTATATCTGATTGTTTGCTGTCCTAGGGAGGGAAGAGAAGGGGAGCAAGGGAAACATTTGGAACATAAAGTTTTGCAAAGGTAATTATTGAAAACTATCTTTGCATGTATTTGGAAAGAATTAAATACTATTAAAAAGAAAGAAAACCCCTAAAGTCCCAGAAGAATTCCTGAAAATTCCATTTACTTAGCTTTATGGGAGAAGTAAAAGGATCATAAAAAGGAGATAATTAAATAAATGAATTAAAAGAATGAGAAATTATATTTTACATAGTCAATGAATCTAGAATAGAATCAGTAAATAGAAAATAGAGTAGGGAAGGGAAGGGGATAGTGCCATGGCCTCTTTATGACCATAGAGACAAAGTATTGATTTGAAAGAAGGGAATAGAAATCAAAACCAAAAATATAAGTAAGGAGATATACAAACTTGATAATCATAACTTTAAATGTGAATGGATTTTTAAAAATCTAAAAGACAAAAGATGAAGGCAGAATGGATAAGAAAGTAATATCTAATGGGCACAAGTATAATCTATAGGTTTGGAATGAGATAGGCTCTCTAGATCATATTCAGGAGGTAGTCATAAGTTGCATGAATCATGTTTGAATGTTAAGGGTATGTAGGCAAAAGTGACAACTTGAGATTGTGAGAACAGTTCTTATTAGCTATTGCAAAACTGAGACAAGTGACTTAGATGAAGCTGATTGTAAACACAACTTTCTCCCACCTAGTGTGTAATTACATTGGACTGCATTCTTCCTCTATATTGGGGAATGTAAGGAAATAGAATGGGAATCTGACTTGCAGCCTTCCTTAGAAGCGCAGAGGGTGGCAACCATCTGTATATAGCTGCCAATCATTCTTGCCTAATTCAGTTCCTCGCTATTTACCTTAAATGACTTTTGTTCTGATTTCACATTAAATCTTGACTTGACAAGGAATCACTTTATGGGAGCTTAGAAGATATGGATTTGACTAAGGAAGAGAAATAGGTATCAGAAATTTCAAGGTAGTTTAGAAGAAACTTAATAAATGTTAGATAAATTTTGGGAATGATTAAAGAATTTCACAACATAATTATAATTAAGTGCCCTTGATTAGGAAAATCTCTTTCAATGTGGCAGAATTATGAGAGGTGGAAAGGTGAACACTTTAAAAAAATTTGAACAAAATATTAAAAGGGGTTGAATTGGTTCCTATGTTAAGATATCGCCACCCACAACCATATGCACTAGCCATTCTTTGCCAAATTTTTCATCAACTGTCATGTAGAAACAGACTATTTTATCTTCACAATAACTTCTAAACTCCAGTGAACAGATATTACTTTAATTTTGGATTTATTTTAGTACAACACATAGTCACACTGACATGGAGGCTTAACAATTATCATTTGATTGTTATTGATATTAGATTTTTCTTCCCTTCTTAATATTTTATCAAAGGACACTTCAATTTATCGTTTCTCTTTAGTATACATTCTTAATATGATGAACAACCAACATTTTATTCAGAGCATACTATATTGCAGAAATTTGTGATGGATGATGAGGCAAATAGAAATGTGATAAAATAAGAATTACTGACAATTATATAATACTTTATAGTTGCAAAGCATTCTATAGATGTTATCTAATTCAAGTTTTTCTTACAATGATATAAGTAGAGGAATAATGATCATTCTTATTTCACAGATAAAGAAACTAAAACTTAAAAGAAGGTTAAGTAATTTGACCAGGATCAGATAAGGGTAGTAAATATTTTATTGAAATTGAGATTCATTTTTCTTTTTTTTTAATAATAGCTTTTTACTTTCAAAATATATGCAAAGATAGTTTTCAATATTCACCCTTTCAAAGCCTTGTGCTCCACATTTTTTTCCTTCCTTCTGCCCATCCCCCTGTAATGTGCTGTTGTCTCCAGAAACTGCTGATCACTCTCTGGTCTAGAGGAGAGACTTCTTCCTCCAGAGAGCTGCCTCAACTCTGACCCAGAACAGAGGCTCTCTATTTTTCGAGTGCCACCCTCTTTTATCTTCCCAGATAATAGGTGTGGGATAATGCAAGGGCTTCTGGGAAAAATTACTTCAACCAATGAACTTGCTCCTCCTAAGCATGCAAGCTCTTCCCCAGGAATTCAAAGAGGTTGAACTCCTAGTAAAGACCAGAACTAGAGAATTGTTAAGTACTGACTTAGCACTTAGTAAGAACCTAATATCTAATAATCTCATTAGCACTTAGTAAGAACCTAACATCTCCCCCTTTCTTTTGATTTAGAACATAGGATGGTCATGACCTTGAAACATAAATCCATCAATATGGGAGGCATTACAAATAATTACATAGATTACATAAACACATAGTAACATAGTAACATAACACATGCTAGAAGTATGTAACAAATAACATGATCAAATAATCATAAATTGAGAATTTATAAATGTCCATAAGTCCATTGTCCATTAGTCTCATCTTGTGTTAGGAAATCCAATGATTCCTGCTGGTTTTTAAAGTTCTTTAACAGTCTTCTTATTAGCCATGCTCTTTCAGTGTCAGATGTTTCTTAGATTTTCTCCTTTGTTTTGAGGTCTTTCTCTTTTTCTGTCTCTCTCTGATGGACAAGGCGAATATGACTTGTTGGCACCCATCTGATGCCTTCTCCAGCTGAAGAAATACAAGCAAACCCTCTCTCCCAGGCAGTTAACCTATCTAATTACCTTCTATTTACCGCTTTCTAAATCTCTTCTCATCATCTGGCAATTATATTGGAGTTGTTTGCACTGGACACAGCCCTGTTGGTTTAAAAGGCCTGTATTCTCCCCAAATGTAATCCATTTTTGCAATCTGATTGCCTTTTGGCTGATTTATCAGGTAATCCTTTTCTGTCATGTGATTGCTTTTCTGCTGGTTGATCAAATCAGAGTCCTGACCTTCTAAAGGTTCTTTGGGTGTAACAGCAGCTGCCATCATGCCCCAAGTCTTTTTTGCCTGGGGCCCTGGACCTGGGCCCCTCATCTCGTTTCCCTGAATTATTCTACACTCTGATGCCCAATGGAGTCCTCTGTTGCATTTTGGACATGGGATTTTAGGTCTTCTTTCACCCTGTCTTCTCACTATATCTCCATATTTACACTGAGCTCTGGCGCCCACGTTGGGCGCCAATATGTAATGTGCTGTTGTCTCCAGAAACTGCTGATCACTCTCTGGTCTAGAAGAGAGACTTCTTCCTCCAGAGAGCCATCTCAACTCTGACCTAGAACAGAGACTCTCTATTTTTCAAGTGCCACCCTCTTTTATCTTCCCAGAGAATGGGTGTGGGATAATGCAAGGGCTTCTGGGGAAAATTACTTCAACCAATGAACTTTCTCCTCCTAAGCATGCAAGCTCCTCCCCAGGAATTCAAAGGGGTTGAACTCCTAGTAAAGACCAGAACTAGAGAATTGTTAAGTACTGACTTAGGACTTAGTAAGAACCTAATATCTCATTATCTCATTAGCACTTAGTAAGAACCTAACACCCCCCCCTCCAGATAGCAAATAATTCAATATAGGTTAAACATATGCAATTTTTCTATACATATTTTTATATTTATCATGCATAAGAAAAATCAGATAAAAAGGGAAAAATATAAGAAAGAAAACAAAAGGCAAGAAAACAACAACAAAAAAAAATGAAAAAAACTATGCTGTGATCCATATTCAGTCCCTATAATCCTCTTTGTGGATGCAGATGGCTCTCTCCATCACAAGTCTATTAGAATTGACCTGAGTCAACTCTGTTGAAAAGAGGCACATCCATCAGAATTGATCATCATATAATCTTGCTGTTGCTGTGTGCAATGTTTTCTTGGTTCTACTAACTTCACTTAGCATCAGTTCATGTAAGTCTCTCCAAGTCTTTCAGAAGTCATCCTGCTGATTGTTTGTTATAGAAAAATAATATTCCATTATATTCATATATCATAATTTATTCAGCCATTCCCCAACTGATAGACATCCACTCAGTTTCCAGTTCCTTGCTACTACAAAAAAGGTTCTGCAAACATTTTTGCACGTGGGTCCTTTTCCCTTTGAAATTCATTTTTTTAATTTTTAATTATGTATTTTTTTAAGCTGTCTGACATTAGGCTAACTCTGTAAACACATAAATCATTACTTAGATACTCTCTTTGACAGTCTATGTATCTGAAGTCTGACGTTAGTCTGACTGTGACTAATAGACAGACAGACAGCTTCTGACTTCCTGATTCTCCAGAAGGCTCGGCATTCTGGGCCACACAAAGTACAAAGGAACAACAAATTGCTGGACTCAAGCTGTGGCAAGTTTTCCAGAGATTTACTTGGCTATTCCTAGTCACGTTGTATAAGAAAGAAAATAAATTCTCTAGTTTGATGCCTGTACATCACTCATGTCTTAGTATTTACCATGCCTCGGTGCTTTAAAAAAAAAAAAAATTAATTAAAGGTAAATCTGCTGAAGTAAAGAAAGAAACAATTTAATAAGTGCCTATTATGTTACAGGTACTATGTAAAGCACTTTAAAAACATTAATTGGATCCTTGCAACAATAATGGAAGAAAGGGATTATTATTATTCTATCTCCACATTTATAGTTGAAGAAACTGAGGCAGAAAGCATCGTACCCAGGTTCATACAACCCAAAAGAATCTGAAACTAAATTTGAGCCCAGTTCTTATCATCTAAATATCAGCCCAGTGATACAGACCCAAAACTGTATCACGAAGCTGCCTCTAGTATATAAAGCTCCCACCAATGTCTATCTTCATACCTATTGTTAACATATATATATAGTAAGGCAGAATAGCTAGTGTTGACAGGGAGATGAATGATGGGAAAATATACCATGTGGAGAAAAACAAATTATAATAATGTTAATCAAATTAGTTTTAATCAAAGTTTAATCAAATTAATGTTAAATTAGTTTTAAGTTAATAATGCAAATTGTCCATCTGCGAGTCAATCAATAAGCACCTATAAAGAACCTACTCTGCAAAACATTTTGCTAAATGATGTGGATACAAATATAAAAATGAAATAATTCATGTACTTGGGTTGTTGGAGGAAATTATATAGATATAGATTTACATATATAAATATATGCACTACATACACATATGTATGCATACATATATGAATTGTGCAGACATACATGTGTACACAAATGCATTGCATTATATGTATTGTGATCAAGCATTATATGAACATAATGTAACAAATCTGTACATGTTATATATACACAAGCAAAAGATATATAAAATAAAACAATAAATCTTTATTGAGAAACTACTTTATTTTGAGAAATTATTTGGTAGAGTAGTATAAGGCATTCAAAGAAGCATAAGACATGGGGTTCCTGTCCTCAAGGAGCTTTCAAATTTTTTAGGTAGAGATGTGAAAAGTAAAAATAACAGATATAAATGAAATTTCTAAATAGCTTTAATTAGAAAAATCTATGCTTAATTGCCAAATGAATGGAGCAGACACCAAGGGCACAGTTCTGAGTTGAATATGAAGGGATAATATTTTTTAAATAATGAAATTAAGGGGGAGAGGAATGTATTTGGGAGAAAGGGAAAAGGAGAGGTGAAATGGTATAAATTATCTGCCACTATGTTTGTGGCAGCTCTTTTTATAGTGGCAAGAAACTGGAAACTGAGTGGATCAGTTGGAGAATGGCTGAATAAGTTATGGTATATGAATGTTATGGAATATTATTGTTCTATAAGAAATGATTAGGAGGAGGATTTTAGAGAGGCCTGGAGAGATTTACATGAACTGTTGCTAAGTGAAATGAGCAGAACCAGAAATCACTGTACATGGCAACATCAATGTTATATGATGATCAATTCTGATGAATGTAACTCTTTCCAACCATGAGATGATTGATAATGATCTTGTGATGAAAAGAGTCATCTACATCCAGAGAGAGGACTGTGGGAACTTAATGTGGATCACAACATAACATTCTTACTCTTTTTGATGTTGTTTGCTTGCATGTTGTATTTATTTTCCTTTTTGATCTGATTTTTCTTGTACAGAAAGAGAATTGTATATATTTACACATATTAGATTCAACATATATTTTAACATGTATAACATATATTAGATTGCTTGCCATCTAGGGGAAAGGGTGGGGGAAAGGAGGAGAAAATCTGAAATAAAAGGCTATGCAAGGGTCAATGTTGAAAATTATCCATGCATATTTTTTCAAAATAAAAAGCTTTATAAAAAATTATCTGCCATAAAAAAGAGGAGAAAAAGTTTTTTTGCAGGAGGGGAAGAGGGGGATAGAAGGGGAAGTGAGTGAACTTTACTCTCATCAGAATTGGCTCAAAGAGGAAATAATATACACATTCAATATGGATATAGAAATCTATCTTACCTTGTAGGAAAGCAGAAGAGGAAGAAAATACATAAAGGGAAGAGGATGACAGAAGAGTGGGCATATTGGGGAAGGGATGGTCAAAAGCAAACCACTTTTGAAGAGAAACAGGATGAAAGGAAAGAGAGAATAGCATTAATGGGTGGGAAATTCAGTTAGCATAGTTGTGAAAAGAATTTTGAATCAAGTTTCTCTGATCAAGGTCTCATTTCTCAAATGTTTAGTGAATTGACTCAAATTTATGAAAAAAAAAGCCTAAAGATATTTTTAAAAAGGAAAAAGGAGCTATATGTACAAAAATATTTATAGCAGCTTTCAGGGGAAAGAATTGGAAATTGAGGTGATGACCATTAATTGGGGAATGGCTGAATAAATTGTGGTACGTAATTATGATGGAAAACTATTGTTGTATAAGAAATAATGGTCAGGATGCTTTCAGAAAACCTGGAAAGTCCTCCAGAAATTCATGAAAAGTGTGTACAAAGTAGTAGTAATGTTGTGGGATGATCAGCTGTGAATGGCTTTGTTATTCTCAGCAATACAATGTTCCAAGACAACTCCAAAGGACTTATGATGAAAAATTTTATCAGTGCCCAGAGAAAGAATTGATTGTATCTGAATACAGATTGGAGGTTTTTTAATATATAAATATAATACCATATATACATACATATCATATGTGTGTATATAAGCAGAATTGAATTGGCTCAGAAGAAATGCAAGATGCACAAAGTAAGAGAGTCTACCCCAAATGTCCTTGGGGACTATTTTTATCTGATTTGTGTCCCAGTATTCTGAGTTCCTATTGGTTGATCAGAATACTCAGACATGTTGTAATTAGACTCTAACATAGTGATGTCATTTTGGTCTTCTTTGAGAATGAAGGAAAACAACCAGTTAGGGGTGTGTGTGTGTGTGTGTGTGTGTGTGTGTGTGTGTGTGTGTGCAAAAACATAAACTTTGGGAAAGAAATATCTTGAGTCATCGTTGGCTTAGCACAGTGCTTCACACAACTGATTGTTTCTTTCTTCTCCCCCAACCTTCATCTAATAGCTTGCTGAGCATGATGGTGTTCCTTCCTTCATCCTTTTTTCCCATAGGCCCACAGGATTCTATCACCCCACCTTACTCACTATTGTTTAAGTAGGTACCTTATCACCAAAACCAAGTACAAATGTATCTCCTATCTCCTTGCTTTCCTCTATTCCATACCAACATTTTGGGGGGATTTAGGATCTAGAGTGGTCTCAAATTAAGGGTGTAAGGATTTTCCCTCCATCTTGAGTGATGGAAAGGTTATCATTCATATCAAACTATCTAGTCCATCTTCCTCCGCTTACAAATGAGAGAACTTGACAAAATTGACCTTAGGATTTAACAGTCTTCCCCCTCTAATTAATGGGAAAGTTAATACAGATTGGTCTCTCATTCCTTCCTGTCCTCTACCCTGTTATCTTTCTAACTTAGTGCTGTTCTTCCTGAATAAGATAGCTAGAGTTGAATGAAAAGAACATTGGCTTTGATTTTAGAAGATTTGGATTCAAATCTTCCTCTGGCCAGCTCTTGAATTTTTTTTAATCTTACTTTCATGTTCTATAAAATAAATGGTTCAATTTATGAAGGGTTTATGAATTTATGAATCAATTTATGAATGGTTCTAATTTATCTCTGAGGTACCCTCTAGCCCTAAATGATAATTCTGTAAATTTTGGAAGAATTATTACCACATGGCATGTACAGCTCCATCCCCCTGATACCTTTCCCACTTTGCTTTCTATAGATGATACTGAAAAATATGCAGCTGCTTGTTGCAGTCCTTGAACCACCCACCTGTAAGAGGAAAACAGAGGCATAGAAAAAGGGGAAAGTACAAATTCCCTGTGAAAGGGACTTCCTAGGGATGTCCTTCTTAGTATATATTCCCTCAGCTACAGGAACACAAAGAAAGAGATGAAGAGAGCTTGGCAATTGATCTCCATCTTTGTTTATTTATTCCTTGTTTATTCCATCTGAATTACAACCTAAGAAGAAATCTACGGTTCACCAATAGTATTTAGGATGCCCAGTTCAAGCTTCTCCAGTATGTAGATTCAGGTAGGTAAAGAAGCTACTTAGAATACTTTAAGTTGAAAGGTACTTTTGAGGTCATCTGGGGAAAAGAATCATATGATTTTATAAAATATCCTGTTGTGAGCCAAATCTGAATCAGGGAGGTCCTGTGGTGACCTTGGTTCAATATTATAAAACAGTAATGGCTCATTCAAGAGGT
The DNA here is from genome assembly GCF_048593235.1 of Sminthopsis crassicaudata. Classification (NCBI taxonomy): domain Eukaryota; kingdom Metazoa; phylum Chordata; class Mammalia; order Dasyuromorphia; family Dasyuridae; genus Sminthopsis; species Sminthopsis crassicaudata. The sequence continues at coordinate 105,638,044 of NC_133617.1, forward strand.
AACTCATGTCAGTTTACTTAGCTATATCATGAAAAGGATAATCAACAAGAATAGAGCGTTTTCTTGCCCCCACATGGAAATCTCTCTGGTTAGGAGGGCAACATGTGATGACTCCCTAAATCTTGGAACAGTTTCCAAGTGTGAAGGACCAGGGCTCCATGCAGACTGGTCTTTTTATGTTCTTAGATGACCAGGAAATTATGTCAATGAAACCTGAAACCACCAGTAAATTGCAGCAATGATGAATTTTTGAGTGTTAGCCTTCTGGGCCAATCAATTTATGCATATCAGTTTTCTTGGTTTTTAGGGAAAGTACTAACAAGGGTGAGAAATCATGGTGTATATTGATCTGATCACAATTGCAAAAAGTGGGAATGATTTGTCCTAGATTATATAAATAGTAAGTATCAGGGACAAGATTAGAAATCAAGTCATTCTAAATCTCATGTATTCTCCACCATGCCAAAATTACTACATGGAATTAACTAAAACACAATAATTATTCCTATCATTTGTAGATATATAAATATCATTCACTGGCAAATCGTCACATATTTCTATTACAGTATTTCATAAACTGTAATTATTTCTCTATAGATTAGACATTAATAATAGCTCATACTTATATATCTTTTAGAAAATACTTAAATAGCAGTTAGTGAATTATAGAAAATCAAAGTTAGAAAAGATAATACAGTCCATTTAGTCCAACCACCTCCAGAATAGGAATTCTCTCTTCAAATTCTCTGCAATAAATAGCTCATTTATTCAGTTGAAGACTTTCATTGAACGGAAACCTACAGCAACCTATTTGATTTGTTGGATTGTAATTGTAAGGATGATTTTCCCCTCTTGATGTAAGCATCAAGCCTAAGTCTACTTCTCTGAAAATTTCATCCTCTGCTCTGCTCTTAGTTTTATCTCCTAGAAAGAAACAGAAGAAATCTAATCTCAGTTCTGTATTCCTATCTTTCAAAGGCCTGAAGATAGCTCTCCCTTTTCCTTTTTTTTCTCTGAAGTTAATATCCCAAAGTTTTTCAAACAAATTTCATATAATATAGTCTTCAATTCCCTGATCATCCTAGTTATGTTCCTCTAGATGTGATCTAGGTTGTCAAAATCCTTCCTAAGTTATGGCCACCAAAAATGAATATTTTACATTAGGATATATTTTATTACATATGTATATTTATGTATTATATAACATTAATATAATACAATTATATAATAATCATATATAATATATATTTTGTTAATATATTATATTAGGAAATATTTTATATTAGAACTAAAGTAGGTCAGATTTCATCAGGGCCAGCCAGTACCCCTTCCTTGTTCTAGAATAATTTCTCTCCATTCAGTCAATCATGCTGAGTCATCTTGTCCTGAATCTTATAAAAAGTTTGAAGTCCGCTGAAGCTTTAGATCTTTTCCATAAAAATTATTGTCTCACTGGCCCTTTTCCCATATATCTTTGCACTGTTGCAGTTGACTTTTCAAATTCAATTGTAAAACTTTACATTTATCTCTTTAGCATTTCATCTTCTATTGGGCCCTTTGCTTTATTTGGACAAGTTCTTTTTGTTTTGTTTTATTTTGAAAATATCAAGTTTAACAAATTAGCTATCTTTTCCAACTTCTTGTCATTTGCAAATTTAATAAGGATGCCATAGGAGTCATATGGTAAGAATCTGTCCTTTTTCTCAAAGTGGAGGGAGGAAAAATGAGGGGAAGAGGAGCACACATTAATGTAAGAAAGCAGAGTAAATAATAGTTCCATAGACCAAAGAAATTGTTCTAACTATATTGTTCTTATCTGACTTATCTAGCTTATTTCTGATTTTCTATATTTATATATCCTTATGTTTCTGATTTCCTATAGTCATAAATGCAAGATTTTTTCTTTAACTGGATTGGCAAATTTGTAAAAATACCTGAGTAGTTTGCTTACCTTCTAGTGTAAAGGCAGATATGCTTGAGAGGGTAATAAATTACTTATAGTCAGTTCTAATTCTTGCAGAGTTGACAAATTTCTCTGAAGTTCACATCATCCATGGTATATTCTGGAATTTATACAAAGGAGAGCCAGGATGACTACACCATAAACTAGCATAGGATTTTGGAGTATAATTTTGTTTTTGTTTTGTTTTGTTTTTGAGATCATGGAACATAACCTGCAAGTATTTCCCTTGAATTCAGAAAGGAACTATGACATTGTCCTTAATCCAAGTCACTGATAAACATAGTGAGCACTATAAGACTAAATTCGGATGCCTAGGGCACTCTGTTAGAGATATCCCTCCAATTTGACATTGGACCACTAATGAGGACACTTTGGTTCCAGCCATTTGATCAGCTCTGAATCTATCTAACTGTACAGTTGTTTACCTCTTCATCTTCTCCACAAAAATAAAATGAGAGGCTTTGTCAAATGTCTTGTTAAAAATCAATGTTATGTATAGTACAGCTCTCATGTGACTCTGGAACTCTTCATTACTTCAGGTTCAGTATTGCTGGCTTATAAATTATTCAACTCTCATTCTGGGCTACTATCCAATATGATTTTCTATTACCACACAATATATCATGTATACAAATCAAATAGCAAAAGCATTTAATTAAGATAACAATAATTAATCCTAAAATAGAATCATTTTCTGATTCTCATATAAATGTGTGTAATATCCTATACTTTCCTAGTTTGGAAAGGAGTGGTACAAGTAGACCACATCTAGAAAATTTATAAGGATGTGGAACTAAAAACCTTCAGTAAAAGGGAAAATGAGATAAAGAACCCATCAATTTCTAACCTTTCCCCAAGTTTTCTCAATTTTATCTCCAAGTCTAGCATAAAGATTAGTTTATATCTCAGGATAGTCAGGAAAGACTAGATAGAGATCTGTGGCACTTTTAGGTTTGCCTCTAAGATCATTTAGATTCTTCCAGGCTATCTCTTGATTTCTTTTTATTTCCATAGATCTGGTAGTACCACGTTTCTTATTTGCATCTCCATGGTCAGCTCTCTACTTTGAACTGTTCAGAAATATCCCTAATTTTTAGTCCTTGAACTTAATTGCTTTTCTACTTCCCCTGTCTTTGAAGCACTTTTACTCTGCATTTCTTAATTTTGTGCCTCCTGATATAATGTCTACATCTAAACTTATAGAACCTAAAGTATTCTATGCCATAGAATTTTTTCTAGTTATCAGAAACTCTTTTATCTCACAATAAATCATGACAAAATTTGCTTTGCTTCAATCTGGTGGCAACCTTCTTGCTCTTTGTGATTTTGTCTAAGATGATTAATAGCAGTTCAGGCATCACAAGTACCAGCTTTTATGACGGGGGTGTTGGTGCTCTTGAGTATATTTTATATAGATATGGTGACTTGAACTCACACTGTGTAGGGGATACTTTATTATCATCTCTTCATTTATTTTGAACTTCAGTTTTATCGATATTTGTACAAAGAAAATGGAACATACACACAATTTGGTATAGAGATACATTAAACTCAACAAGGACACAGATAAGAACAAGAAAAGGGAAAAGGTGTGTGGGTGGGGGAATGATTAAGAGGGAGGGTAAGTGGGAGGGGACTAATCACAAGCAAAACCTTTAATTTACAGAGATGATAGTGAAGAGAATGGTAAATTGAGGGGAGAAAACAACCAATAACTTAACAACCTAAAATAGACAATAAATGAGGAGTATAAAATGAGAAAAGGTATAAGAGAATAATGTGGTGGAATATAAACAATTAATTATATACCTGAATTTGAATAGAATGAAATAACCCATAAAATGGAAGAGAACAGTAGAGTGGATTAAAAAACAAAATTCAACACTATATTGTTTACAAGAAACACACTTAAGATATAACAACCCAGAAATAAAATAAGTTAAATAAAATAATATCCAAATACATAATACCTCAGTTGAACACTAAAAAATCAGGGGCATTATTTATGATTTCAGACAAGATAGCAGGAAAAATAAACTTGATTAAAAGAGATGAATAAAGAAAATTTATTTTGTTGAAATCCAACATATGTAAATAATGTTAATATTTAACATATTTGTGCCAAATGGAATAGCATCTAAATACTTAAAAGAAAAAAAATCTAAATGAATTAGAAGGGAAATAGACCATGAAACTATAGTAATGGGGAACCACATTTTACCCTATTAGCCATAAATAAATCTAATTTTAAAAAATAAACAAGAAAGGAATGAAGGGACTTAAATAGGATTTCAGAAAAATTAGATCTGACAGACTGCTGCCAATTATTTAGTGGGAAAAGTATACATATTTCTCAAACATACATGACACATAAAATTTGATCACATCTTATAAAACATTTAAAGAATAATTTACTCCAGTATTATAAAAATTGTTTGTTCTTTGAATACTTGGTAGAATTTACTTGTGAATCCACATAGATTTTGAGTTTTTCCTTTGGAAATTAATTTTTAACTTGTTTACTTCTTTACTTTGAAATTTAAATTGTTTAAATTTCACTTAGATCTTCTTAATCAAAGACTATTTTTCCCCCAATAAATTGAGCTGGATGTGTTAAGATAAATGAATCATGGAATTTTAGACTTAAAAAGAGTCAATAAAAAATAATTTATTAAAGAATTACTACGTGCCAAAAACTATAATAGGAGTACAAACATAAACAAGACATACAATCTCTGCTCTCAAGGAAATTACTTTCAAATCGAGAAAGACAACATATTTATCTAGAGTTGGAAAGGGAGGAAGAGATACCAGATGCTGAAAATGCAAAGTGAATGGCATCTAGGTGGCTAAAAAAGGGACTTGTTAGACCTGGGACCAGTATTAAACAAAGTGAAAGCTTATCACTCAGAGCTCTGGTACACACAGGGAAGAGTCCAAGTAAAAAAGGGAAGAGGAAGGGAAGAAACATTTATTAAATGTTTATTGGGTACCAGGCACCGTGCTGTACACATCACAAATATTATCTCATTTGAAACACCCAACAATCTCGTGAGGCAGGTAAAATCACTATTTTACAGTTGAAAAAGCTGATATATATAGAGAATAAATGACTTGTCTGGGATCATAATCAGTAAGTAAGTGTCTAAACCTAACTCATGAACTTGGATTTTTCCCTATTCTAGACCCATTCTCTGCTTATTGAACCATCTAGCTTCCTCTAATGAAAAGGATGTTGAAACTGGAACATTTGGAAGCATTTATTAAAAAGGATAGAAGGAGGCTGGTTATTTAATACATGCTCCTTAATTTATAGGTAAGAAAACTGAGACTCAGGAATTAGTGCAAATTTAAATGCCCCTGCCAGGCCTGGAAGTAAATAGAGCTCCTTATTTTAGTCTATTGTGCTTATCAATATACCCTGTTTTTCCCTCCTATTTAAATCATGTTTTATATAGATTTAAATTCAGCAAACATTAAGTATCTATTCTACTCCAGATACCATTCTAGGCACCAGAACTACAAAAACAAACAAGTCTTCCAGGAACATTATTTCTTTGACACTTTTTGGTCATCTGACCATGTAATTTTTTTTTTTAACTCCTTTGAGTGACTTGACCAAGTTTACCCAGTGAGTAATATAGATAGGGTTCAAATTTAGGTCTTCTGACTTCAATTCCACTCTTTTCCCACTATACCATGCTGTTTTCTTTTCAAACTTTATTCCTTTTCTTATCCATTTCTGGGGAGTATGGTTTTCTTCCCAGCCTATGTTGCTCTACAAAAGAAAATAAATCCCTTTATTGAATTGTGTTAGAAAGAGTCATAGCTATGTTGAAAATTCCCTAAGCAATCAACTAAAAAAGTGCATCATGGTGATGCTGTATATAGAGTTATCTTTTAAAGAAAGAGTGCCCATTATATTGAATACTTGATGGGGAATAGGTACAGTTTCTCTCAAAACCCACTTCAGCCCCTAAGAGAATAGACAAGGCAAATCATAGCCAAAAAGCAGACATTTAAGTGTTTGGATTCCCAGTGGCAAAGTTCTTCAACTCAATCAATGTATCATTCAGTATTATCCCTATCCAGTTTGAAACCCATCTGCAAGCTATTGCCAGTGCAGCTACACTGAAATTTAAAAACAAACCTTGAAACAGCAAATAAGCCTTATTATTTCTCCTTTACAATCCTGCCTGCTCACTCTTTCTCTCTGCCCTCCTTTTTTTTTTTTTTCATATACATATATCTTTAGGTGATAGTTTTTAGCCAAGTCCCAGAGCTAGTAAATGAGAGCTGCAGGCTATTGACTCAAAATGGGATAATACTGCTGTTTCCTACGTGTTTTTTGTTTCTTATTAATCCTGTCCCCAGCTTCACTTGAATAGCAACCACAGCCAAGTGGAATATGAAGTCACACTGATTTCTTCTTTCTAAGTGAACCTTTTCAGTAAATCAATTGATTGCCACTCGCATCAGAGTGCAAAATACTCATAGAACTTAACTGCAAGAAAAGCTATATGTTCCTTATCACCTAGGCAGACTTTTGGATATAGTCTCAAAGTAGAAGTGATGGTAGAAGATCAAATTCAGTCTTATGGTGAGTGAACAGAAAAATCAATGGTGGAATGAATGGATTCATGCCTACTATGTGCCAAGCAGGGACTGTTAGAAACAAGCAGTACAAATATGAAAGTGAGACAGTCTCTGCAGTCATGGAGTTGCATCCAAATAAGAAAGACAAGAAATAAAGAACATTGGTATTTAGAGAAAGGAGGAGTGTTTTTGGTGGGAGGAGTTCATAATGATGGTGAATAGAGTCATGAGACAGTCAAATGTCACACCCTACGCAGAACTAAAGATTGTATTAATTTGATTATTTTTCCCTAAGAGGTGGACAGAGGGGAATTAAGAATTCATATAGAATGACAGAACAAATGGAAAGATACAAGGATGTGCTAGAGCAGTTTGAGTGTCAATGTGAGCATTTACAACACAGAAATAAGCAAACACTATATATTTTTATTGATTTGTCATTTTGTTTATTGTATAGAGTTAAAGTGATGGATAAAATATTAACAATGCAAATTACACTTAAAAGTATATCAGATAATTTTTTGAGGGGAGAGAGGAGAGCAAGTTGTTAAAACTTGCCAGTTCTTTCTTTACAGAATGTTTGGGTCTGATTGTATCTGCATACAGATTGAAGCATAAAAGAAAGAAAAAAGTAAAGGTGACTTTTTTTTTTTTACTCATACCATGGAAGAGGGGCCTGAGGACTTCTTTTCTCCTGAGGCAATATAGTCCTTTGAGAAATGAACTTAGATTGTTGACTTTTTCTTTTTCTCTTTCAAGGTACATGGAGTATAGTCTCTGATCTGGTCCAGTACTATGAATCATAGAGATCTCAGAATTCAAAAATCAAGTCTGTCATCTATGTCCTGAGGAGAAATGCTTTAATGACTTCAGCTTAACTGCAGTTGAGCTTCTGAGATATAGGCAATATTGGGGAGATTATATTTTAGAGGTGTTAAGGGAAGTGTTTATATATTAATTCTTCATCTAGAATTAAATTAAATATAATTTTTTAAAGCTAATGTAATTTCAAGTGATTAAATATAACTAGGATGCTATCACTAGGGTTCCTCAAATCTTCAGAGACATAATATGTTGGGCTTGAACTGACACAAAGAAAAAGTGATGTCTCAATACCTTTTGTATACTGGAAAACCATTGGGGATAGGGTAAAAAGTGGTAGCAAAATGTAACAAACCTGAGTCTGACAGAGAGGAGAGAAAGTTAATTTTCTTACATATGGAAAGAGCAAATAACATTTTTAATCCTAGACCCCTTTGACAGTCTGGTGCAACCTAGGGACCTCTTTTCAGAAGAATGTTTCTAATGCATATAATAAAAGTCATCTGATTACAAAGGAAACCAAAGGTTAGTGAAAATAAATGAACATATTTTTTCCCTGCCCAAGTTCATAGAACCACTGAAATTTATTTTGTATCTTAAAGAATCCCTGGTCTAATGCCTTCAGAGGATACTTTGGAATGTATATGTGGCCAAGGAACTGAAGAGAGGTCACTTGAAGGCCTTATATAACCTTCTTCTATTGGTACTTAAGAATAATTAGTTTATCAGATTATATTACTATTACCTTTAAGGAAAACAAAGTTATCCCTAAGGAAATGTTATGCAACAAAAGAAAGGGGAAGAGAAAGAGTGAATGAAACTGGTAGCAGTTATATAGAAGGAAATTAAAGACTGCTGAATGGGGGACAATTAAAAATAGAAGTTCTAAGAATGTATGTGTGTTTTTAGGTAGTGGCTTCCAGAATGGGATGAACATGAAGAATACATGAGATGAAACATTGGGAGGCATCATAGCCATTCAGCAGGCTTATTGCCATTGCAGTTCCTGTCAATGTCCATGCCTTATATAAGCTGGGCTGAATTTTCAGGTTATTGTAAATCTGTACCTGAAGGCAGGGAGGCAGGTACATCCTCCTTACCCCCTACCATCCCCATCTTCTGCCTCCACATATTCCTATCTTCCCCATCCCTTCTCTGGATAATTGGTGGATGGGATTTAAAATGAGTATCATGATTTTGTAAGCATAGCAAATGTTGCCTTTCTTTGATTAGGAGCTACTTATCTAATAAGGTATCCTTAATAGCAAAGTTTCTTAGGTTTTTTTTTCCTATTGTTTACCTTTTTGATAATCTGGAAAAACAATGGACTCCTTATCAGAATAATGTTTCTAAATGCTCCCCCCCAAAAATGCATAGGATTGTAAAGAAAACCCATTATATTGAAGTATAGTTATCAAAATATATCTATTTTTAAAAACCAATTCATACCCAAGTTGACAAATGATTAAAAGATATGAACAGTTTTCAGATGCAGTACTCAAAGCTATCTATAGCTACATTTAAAAATGCTTTAATTCGTTATAGATGGATGAAATGCACATTACAAAACTCTGAGGTACAAACTCATATCTCTTATATTGGCTAATAGGACAGAAAAGAAAAATTACAAATGTTGGAAGGAAAATGGGGGAAATGAGACAGAATGCACTGTTGGTGGAGTTGTAAACTGATTAAACTTTTCTATAGAGAATTTGGAACTATGCCCAAAGGGCTATAAAACTATGACTACCTTTTGACCTATCAATGCCACTATTAGATTTGCATGCCATAAGAGATTTTAAAAAGAAAAAAGGCCTTATATATACAAAAATATTTATAGGAGATCTTTTCTGGGGGGCAAAGAATTGGAAATTGAGGTGATGCCCATCAATTTAAGAAAGGCTGAATAAATTATTTTATAAAATTATGATGGAATACTATTATGCTATAAGAAAGGATGATCAGGGTTCTCTCATAAAAACCTAGAACTCTTTCTAGGAAAGTGGAAGTCTTTATGGAAGTCTTTCCATGAGCTGATATGAAGTAAAATGTAGGTTACAAAATAACAGCAAAACTGTAAGATGATCAGCTGTGAATGACTTAGCTATTCTCAGTAATACAATGATCCAGGAGCATTCTGAAGGATTTATGATAAAAAAAAATGACAGTTTATGAATACAGATTAAAGCATATTTTTAAATTTTACTTTTCTCGAGTTTTTTTAATCTATCTTTTTTTTTCACAACATGAATATTACAGAAACAACTTTCATGACTACACATGTATAATCACTATTAAATTTCTTGCCTTCTCAATAGGAAGGCTGCGAAGACAGTAAGAGGGAAATCTGGATACAAAGATTTAAAAATGAATATTAAAAATTGTTTTATGTGCTACTGGGAAAAATAAACTACAAAATAAATGGATAAAATTTTTAAAATCACATATTCTAGGTGAACTCCTGCTTTGAAGATATTAAAACAAGTATTTAAATAAACTGAACTTATAATTACACCTTCAAATGACTATATCATAGTGTAATTAATTTTTTTTCCAAAAATAAATAAGTATATTGAATCATATTCTAATAAATGTTTTTAAGCACAAATTAATTCTTTCATTCCTCTCCAGGTTCCTAATTTTCTAGACTTATTTCTCCAAAATGTTCTGTCTTCTTATCCTAAAAATTCCTCCACTCTGGTTCCTTTAGCTGATTTGTCAATTTCTATCACAAAATCTCTGGTATTAGGAAAATTCCTGGCCAGCTTCATTCTTCCATTCTTCTCTGGGTTCTACTCCTTACCTTCTGGACTTCTTTCTTCAAAAGGTACTTCCTCTGCCTACTTTGCAGTTATCTTTTTGTGCTGTCCTTTTCCATTAGAATGTAATTTCCTTGAATGCAGGATTATTTTTTTTTTTTTGTTTCTATTTGTAGTCCTAGCACTTGGCATAGTGGAAAAGTACATGGGACAATATGCAATATATGTGAGATAATATTTATTTTGTACCCATAAAAGCAATTCTAAATGCAAAATAATCACTAGAATGCATTAAAAACAATATTAAGTAGCAATTTTGGTGACCAATATAATATGGCAAGAAGTTGGTTCTTAAAATCATTTATACACGAAAAAGTTTACAAGACTAATTGTTTTACATTTATCATGACTCTGTACTGTCTCTCAAAATTCCATGTCAGAAGAAGCCAGGCCAGAGTTTGAGCTCCTTCTCTTGTTGGTAGCACTTTCTCTGATGGAGGAATTTCTCCTGCCAGTCAACTAAACCCAGAATACAGAATTTCTTTACCTCTAGAAGTTACAAGGTGAGTTTCAAGTCTAGAAATGTCTATTTCTATAGTAATGTTCTGTCATTTCCACAGGAAAGAAGATCTAGTAATCAGAGGCTTTAGGGACAAGTTTACCTGGTTAAGTCCCCTACTTTAGCTGCCCCAAGAAGTACCAATCCTCCAAATCCTTCTCTGGAAATCTTAGGGTGTTACCTAGAAGGAAGCATAAGGGTGGAATCACTCTCTTTTAAAAAGTCTATTTAGTATATTCATGACCAAAAGGAGCAGTCCTCATTATGTTGAAGTATCAACTATCTACTGCAATTATCTGTTATTCCACACATAGGGTTACCCAGAAACAGGCAGATTTTCTGCATATACCTTGTATGATCACCATTACAGTGGTAAAAATGAAATAATTTTTGTCCTGAAGGATCTTATCTTGAGGTGAAGAGTGGAAAGGTGGAGACTGGAAATACTAGTATATACATATACATACATACATATATATATATATATATATATATATATATATATATATATAGTCTATTGTTAGAAGCTACAAAGTAAATCAAAGTCACTTAAGAGAAAAAAATGCTAAGGTGATGGAAAGAATTTATGGATAGGATATAACCAAGCCAAGTCTAGAAAAAAATTAGAGATGAGGTGCCAAGGCAAAAAAGAAGCACATTTCACCTACAAAAGGCTCCCTTTAAAAAGTACTTTATCCTTTGCAAAGCACTTTACATTTATTATCTAATTTGATTCTCACACCAAAATCAGGTGAAGTAGTTGGTATTATTATCTACATTTAACAAATAAGGAAACAAAAAATAAGGAACTTGGCCAGCTTCCCACAGCCAAAAAGTATCTAAGGCAAGATTTGAAAGTGCATCTTCCTCAATTAGTAAACATTTATTTAATACCTACTATGAGGCAGGCAATGTGCTAAGCATTCCCTAAAAGGAAGCAAAAGACAATCCCTGCTGCCAAGGAGCTCACAATCTAATGGGAAAAGAAAACATGTAAAATTTAGAATAAATAGGAAATAATTAACAGAGGGAAGGCATTAATATTAAGAGAGGTTGGATAAGTCTTCTTGCAAAAGGTGGGCTTTAATTAAGACTTAAAGGAAGCCAGGGAGATCAGTAGTTAGAACAGAGGGGGAGTATTCCAGACATGGAAAACAGCAAGAAAAAGTACCCAGTGCTGAGAGATACTGAGCATCTTGTTTATAGAACAGTAGAAAGCCCGTGTAACTAGGACTGAAGTGTATATGCTGGGGAATAAAATGTAAGAATATTGGAATGGTAGGAGAGAGCTAGGTTATAAAGAACTTTTATATCTGATACTAGAAGTAATAAGATCCACTGAAGTATATTGAGTAGGAGGATGGCATAATTGGACTTCTGATTTAAAAGTCATTTTATTGGCTAAGTAGAGGTTGGGTTAAAATAGGGAGAGAATTGAGGCGCATCGAGCTATTGTAAGATTATTGAAATAATCAAAGGGTAAGATGATGAAGGTCTGCTACAGAGTGGTTAACAATGTCAGAGAGAAGGGGGTATTATTGAGAAATGCTGCAAAGGTAAAATCAATAGACCTTGGAATCAGCTTGGTTATGGGAAGTAAGAGATAGTGAGGAATTCAAGATGAGACCAAGGTTGTAAACCTGAGGGACTGGGAAGATGGTGTTTCCCTCTATGGTAATGGAGAAGGTAGTTGGAAGAGAGGGTTTAGAGGCAAGATAATGTGTTCCATTTTGAATATATCTATTTAAAAATGTCTACTGCCTATCCAGTTTGAAATACCTCCAAAGGCAGCTAGAGATGCAATATTGGAGTCAAAAGAGAGTTTCAGGCACAGAGACAAATTTGAGATAAATTTTTTCAGCATAGAGATGGTAATGGAGTCCATGGGAGCTAATGAGATCATCAAATAAAGTAATATAGAGGGAAAAGAGAAGAATCAAGAGAATTCTGAGGAACAGTTATGTTTAGAGGGCAGGATCTGGAATAACATCAAGCAATGGAAGATCCTGCATCAAAGTCCAGTACCCTATCCAGTACATCAGAGATGTCAAACTCAAATAGAAGTGAGGATCACTAAACATAAGGATCCCTGCTAGCTGCATACTGGCTTAGAAAACCACATAGCAACATTATCTATAGTCTATTATATTTTTGAGTCAGCTGCACTCAGGAGATTTGTAGCTGGGAAGCCACATGGGTCATGCTTCTGCACTATACTATCTAACTCTCAGAATACATTAATAAGTTGTCTTAATTGGTCAAACACAAAAAACAGGAAAAAAACAAGGTATGTGAAGCTAGCAGTCAAAAGTCATTTTGGCTAGAATATAATATGTCTGAAGTGAGTAATATGAGGCTGATTGGAAAGATCAGGCAGCATCTTAATGTGGTATAACTTCCTCGTCAACAAAGGGATTGGAACTTGACATTAAGCAGTACTGAAGGAGTTGCTGAAGAATTTCAAGAAGTCACATGAACAGATAAATTTCTAAGTATCTTTTCTGAAGAATGACAGATCTCAGAAAGTTACAGGATTTTGCTGTGGATCATAGAAGATTGCCTTTTCCCAAAATACTATAAGATCCATATTACTTTACTAATGATCTCAGATTTTGAGTTGAAAGAAATTTAAAAGTTTATCTAATCCAACAAGCTTATTTTACATATGAAGAAACTAAGGTCCAGAGAAGTGAATGTACCTTTCCATGGTCACATGGGTAGGAAGATAATGACCTAAAACTTGAACTCAAATCCAGAACTTTTCGCACTATACCATCTTGCCAATCTTATGTTTTCTGTTTGTAGACATTAATTTAAGTTTAGAATACAGCATATGTTGATAGAATCTGTCATCAACTAAATTAAAAAACAAACAAAAACCTATTAAATAACACCTATATTCAAGGCAATTTACTCAGTTTCAAGGGATAGATAGATGAAATAAGACATAGTCCTTCACCTCAAGGAATTTATAATCTTTGAGGACTGGGAGTAAAAGAGAAAGATAAGATACACATACAAATAATTATAATCCAAATTGGAAAATGGAAAAAATAACAAATCCCTCTACTAAAATCCCACTCCCATGCCTCATCAGCATTTTAAAGGTGACTTTTAATTAGCTTTCAAAGACTACAACAACATGCAGCATTGCAATATTACAAGGCTTTTAGTTAAGTTCCAGAAAATCATGAGGACAATTGCTAAAACATGGTCTATTAGTTAGAATGTTCTAGGGAAAAACCACTATAATTGGTGAATAAATTTGAAAAATAATTCATTTGGACCCCTATTCTATTCCACTCAATATTAATCACTTTGGTAGAATCATATCAAAATTCTGTATATAAGGCCTCAGAGGTATAAACTGCATATTCTAAATTCACCTGCCTAATTATAAGAAGCTAACTAGAGGCCCACCACCCTTGTGTTTCTTTGTCAAATGTGATCAAGCTCAGAATGAAAGCAAAGACTCAACTTATATGGAAAGTCCCCCAAAATATTTTTGTACCTCTGGACCAATCTCTTATCAAATAGGAACAAGTAACCATCTTATAAATAAGTTAGCTTGTACCATTTCCTCATGCCTAAGGAGAAGCCTGTCTCTTTTGTGTAGAAATATTCCTTGTTTCATCCAAACTTGTGACCCTACTGACATAAAATTTTGCTTATTTTAGCTTATGTATCATAAGTCAGTCAATGAAATTATTCTGTATTTGATATAGCTCTTCTTGAATATCTAGAATCTAGCCCTATAATAACAGAGCTTTAGAAGGAGAAGGCATCTCAAATTTAGTGATGAAGAAATGAAGTTGAATAGCAGTAACTCATTGGAAGGCACACAGCTAGCAATTTCCTGCAATTGAGATTCCTTTTAAAGTAGAGACTTCTTTATCTCAAATCTGCCATTACCTAACTCCAGATCAGAAATTTCTCCCTAATACCTTTATTTGCCAATTTCATTATTTTCAACAGAAATAAGATATCTCTCATTTGTTCATTATTATTTTGGTTCCACTCTGAAAAGGTGAATTTCAGGCCACTTTCTCAGAGATTCAGTGGTACCTAGGCTTACCTGATGTGTTCTGAAATGACAGATTATAATGACAAGCATCAGAGGATATGAGAAGAGGAGAATGGACAGCTGGCACACTGTTCTGTCACTAATTGGTATTCTGTTAATGTACCACATTACTCAAGAGTTTGGATACCAGAGGGTGACAGAAAGCAGTGGAAATAAGCAGCACAATCTGATAGGAGTGAGGTTTTTGTAGCCAATCAAAAACTAACCCTAACCCTAAATTCAACACTGTGCTTTGACTGATAAGAAGCTGTGTTTTAAATAAGACTGAGAGGTCTGTCTGGTCCTGCTTCATAATTACAAAACCACCCACTGTCACTTAAAGCTGGAAGTTGTTTGATAGGATTATCATTTAGTTGGCTGCACTTCCAAAGAAAATTTTGTCAGGAACCCATTCAAAATAAGGAAGGGACAAAATATTTATTTGTTCATTCACTCAACAAACATTATTAAGCATTTCCTATACACAAGATCCTTTGCTAAATGTTGGACACATATACACACAAAAGTTTGCTAAGAAATTTGCATATATTGTCTTCTTTAAACTTTAAAACAACCCTATGAGAGATTGACATTACTGGCTCTTTTTAATCCTGTTTTATAGATAAGAAAACAAACACTCAGATTTAAGACTTGGAGTCTTCCTGGCTCCAAGTATGGAACTCTATCCACTAAGATTTTGAAAAATAAAAATTTTAAAATAATATTTTATTATTTTTCTCAATTATATATAAAGACCATTTTAACATTTTTTCTTTTTAATTTCGAGGTCCAAGGTCTCTTCCTCCATTCTTCTATTCCTACCTTCCCTCTCTTTCATTAATAAGAAATGTGATACAGGTTGTATACATATATATATATGTGTGTGTGTGTGTGTGTGTGTGTGTGTGTGTGTGTGTGTATACACATATATACAATCTTGCAAAACATTTATTTATTTGTCATGTTGCAACTAAACATAGAGAAAAAAACAAAAATGAAAACAAAAGCCAATACCATGAAAAAATTTTAAAAATAGTATGCTTCAATCTGTATTCAGACATCAGTTATTCCTCTAAAAGCACATACCATTTTTCATCATGAGTCCTTTGTCTTCTATCATTGAATTGCTGAAAATAGCTAAGATATTTACAATTATTCAACATATAATATTGCTGTTACATTGTCAATGTTCTGCTGGTTCTGCTCACTTCACTCAGCATTAGTTCACAAAATCTTTCCAGGTTTTTCTGAAATTATCTTGCTTGTCATTTCTTATAGCACAATAGTATTCTGTTACAATTATATTCCACAACTTTTTCAATCATTACCCAATTGATGGACATCCCCTTGATTTCTAGTTTTTAGCCATCACAAAAAGAACTGATATAAATAATTTTGTGCAAATTTCTCCTTTTCCCTTTAAAAAAAATATCTTTTGGTTATAGACCTAATATTATTGGATCAAAGGGTATAACCCTTTTGGCATAGTTCCAAATTGCTCTCCAGAATGACAGGATCAGTTCACAACTTTAACAATGCGATTTGTATCCCATTAGTATCATGTCCCCTCCAGCGTTTGTCATGTTCATTTTCTGTCATATAATATAATGTGAAAGGTATGAGGTGGTACCTCAGAATTGTTTTAATTTCCATCTCTTTAATCAATAGTGACTTAGAGCACTTTTTTATATAACTATATAGAGCTTTGATTTTTTTGCCTGAAAACTGCCCATTTATATCATTTGACCAGACTCTGAAGGGCTTGGAAGGAAAAAAGAAAGTAATTTACATTTTATTCTAGAGGCAAGAGGGAGTCACAGAAGTTTCTTGAAGTAGAGCAGAAACATATAGTCAGGTCTCTGATTAAGGAATATAGATTTGACAGCTTTATTGAGTATGGACTGAAAAGGGAGATATTGGATGAAGGAGACAATATAAAAGGGAATTGCAATGATCTAAGCAAGAGGTTCAGTTCAGCAATATTCCATTTTTAAAACAATTAAAAGGCCTATCTGGACATTAAAAAAAATTACTTTTCAACCTTTGTTAAATGTCTTGTTTAAATGTTCTTCCAACTTACTTTTCTCTGACTAGGCTATAAGCTCATTTAGAAATCTCCTCTGAGGGAATCTTTAGACAGAACAGGTGGGTACCCAAGGCAGGCTATAAAAAAAAGTTTAAAAGAACTCATCTCTGCTAGAGGGAAATCCCACTTGTAGAAGGAACCAGCTGAGAAGTGTTTAATGTATAAACAGTGCTATTATACTTTAATGAATCAACACCTAATGGAGCAGCTAGAGATTCCTGTTGGGAAGTGGATTGGTTATCTCTCCTTAAGAAATCAAAGCCAAAATAACAATATGCACACTGACGACCACTCTATAAACAAGACTACATTAAAAGGCAATGAAACTCAGCTCAAATGCAATGGATAATGTTCATTCTACTTATTAAATTTATATTGTACAGTCTTCTTTTCTTTTAACATTCAATTTTGAAAGTACATGGTTGTATATATCATCAGTCACCAACTGTTCTTTTATGTTGTTTTGCTAAATTGTTTTAAGGGAATATGCATTTTATAGGTTTATGAGTTTGAATTTTTTAGTTTTTTAGGTTTTTCTGCTTTGTCAAAACAAAATTTATCAAGAGAGGTGAGAGGAGAGGAGAGAGAGAGAGAGAGAGAGAGAGAGAGAGAGAGAGAGAGAGAGAGAGAGAGAGAGAGAGAGAGAGAGAGAGAGAGAGAGAGAGAGAGAGAGAGAGAGAGAGAGAGAGAGAGAGAGAGAGAGAGAGAGAGAGAGAGAGAGAGAGAGAGTGAGAGAGAGAGAGTTTATTAAGCCCTACTATGTTACTATGTGCTGGACATTGTGCTATCCCACTGGAAATAACAATACAAATTAAAAAAAGAAAACTAAACAGTCCCTGCATTAAGGATTTTACATTTTGATAGAAGAAAAAAAATTCAAAAAGAGGGAGCAAAAAAGCATGGCGAGAATGAAGAGTGGGGAAGGTACTGACATAGAGGAAAGGTATGAAAATGTAAAAAAGATGGCTTGAGTGGTCTGGGCTCTTACTGAAAGGGAGTTTTTAGGCAGGAACTCACCAATCAGAAGAGAGGACGAAAGATGGAAGATTCTCCAAGGTGAGACAGCAACTTGAATAGAAATATAAAAGTTTAAAGAGCCTGGAATAGATCCCTAGAGAGACTATACCATTTCCTTCACCCATTTAGTTCAAGAATTCTCTTCTCAACCGTGTCCCATCACTAGCCTTTCATATCTGTGTTGATCAAAGATATCAAAAGTAATGTGACTTAATCTTGACTCAGGAAACCAAAAAAGTCTCTACAAACAAAATCCATGCTTCTCATTGCCAACAGTATCCTCATATTTTGTCCTCCAGATCAGTTTTAGCCATCTCCAGCACCCCTTAGTAAGTGGTCTCTGTCTTCCAGGACAGTTTTGTTGTTCATTCATTTCAGTCATGTCCAACTCTTTGTGACCTCTAAGACCTCACCACATTTTGTTTTTAAGTGGAAAAGAGTAACAGAGAATAAGGAAACATAGTGAGGTTGTGAAGTTCTTATTGCATATTCCCTCCCCCCAACTCATACTTCCTAACTTCCATATTTCCCTTGATGGCACTACCATCCTTCCAAGCTCCAGAGTTATCAATTTTTGTCATTCTTAATTCTTCCCTTAACTTAAACTACTACATTTAAAATTATAGTTGTTCTCTTAATAAAGTTCAATGACCTTTCTCCATTTTCATCCTCTCTGGTCTCTTTGAGCCATTTGACACTATGGACCACCCCTTCCTTTTGGATGCTTATTCTCTTAATCTTTAAGTTGCTGAAAAATGAGAAAATGTCTTTTCAAAAAAATTTTTTTATGTGTACCCTTTAAAAAAAACAAAAGCTTTGAAACAATATTCTAGGTTATTGGTCATTAAATAGAAATGGAGGCTGCTAAACCATATATGTGGGATCCCTTTGGGATACATATTAGACTAGAAAACTGCATATTAATATTATTAATATTATATTGTATTTTTATTTATTTTACATTTTATTACATTAACAATTACATTTTATTCTGGTTTTGCTCTGTACTCAGTAATGTTGCAGGACATTATTGTAGCCTAATATCTCTATCTAGCCTGTTTTAATCTTTTCCACAGAGTTTCAATAGGTTTTAATCTATTTGCTAAAAATAAAAGAGTACCAAATATTTTGCAAGAAAATCTGATGGAAATCGGCAAAGATGATAATTTATTACATGAATTTCAACAAAAAATTATTTGCATAATTAGAGAGGGGTTGAAAATGAGTATGCTGATTTAACAAGTATAGCCAATAGTGAATATAATTATAATCTACCTTTTTTCATGTATAATATCTCTTAAAATCAGACATAGAAATAAACTAAACTTAGAACCAAGTCTTCAAACTATTGGAACAGGAAGTTCAATGCCAAGATTTTCAAAAATGGAAAAAGTAATCCTATTTCCATCACTAAACATATTGTTATTAAGGTTTTTATACCTTTATAAATAAAATAATATTTCAAAATATGATTATTATTATTATTTTGCCGAGGCAATTGGGGTTAAGTGATTTGCCCAGCGTCACACATCTAGGAAGTGGTAAGTGCCTGAGACCAAATTTGAGCTCAGGTCCTTCTGACTTCAAAGCCAGTGCTCTTTCCCAAAATATTATTTCAATTTATCCTTCATATTTTCTATCTTTCTACAAGTTTCATGATCTGCACAGTAGTATATGTATAGCACATATTCTGGGACCACTAATCTAATTACTGCCTGCATCAAAGGTCAGGTTTCAGGAAGGAAGCTAGCTACTTTTATTCTAAAGGTTTGAGAAAACACTAAGTTTTAGAAGAATGATTTTTTATTGTTATTATTCATGATCCTAATCTCATGTCTTTACCCCATTGATTGCTACTTGATATTTTCTATTAGCCAGATTGACTTAACTGTTAACTGTTGTTCACATGCAGTCACATATGACTCTTCATGATCCCATTTGGATTTTTTTGGCAAAAATAATTGAAATTGTTTGCCATTTCCTTCTAATTTTATAGATGAGGAATTAAGACAAATAGGCTAAGGGACTTCCCTGAAGCTACCTACCTAGTAAGTGTCTGAGGCCGGATTTGAACTCATAAAAATATATCTTTCCGACTTCAGGCCTGGCACTCTAATCACTTTGCCATCTAGCTATCCTTACATTAACTTTTAGAAATGGATATCTACTAAGGTGATTTAATAGGAATAGTTAGTACCAACATACTCCCCAAACTGAGGACATAAAGTCATACAAGGATAGATGAATGAAGTACATGTAGCAAAAAATTAACTCAGTTTCTGATGTCTTTCTGTTCAGGAACTATATTTCCCTGAAACTCATGCAGCTAAGGCTCCGAAGACTCTCTTTACCTACAAAGATTTATCTCCCAAAAACTTTATGTATAAAAATAAGAGAAATAAGAAGAAAGCAGATTTCACAGAAGTCAAATATAGTTTAGGTAGTAATCATATGGTCAAAAGAGATTGACTTAAGAATATTTGAAGGTTATTTTTTTTTGTTTTGTTTTAAAACTACTTTTCTATTAACATTTGCTGTTTTCTTTCCATCACACCCTTTTATTTTTTAAATGAAAATAAGATGGAGAATAAAGTTACTTGTAATCAATATACATTAGAAAAGCAGATTCCTGCATTTTCCCTGTCCCAAAATATAAATCTCTAAGTTCATCACCTCTCCATTTCTTCATGATTGATTCTCAGGAATCATGACCAATCATAGCCTTGATAAGAGTTCTTAAGTTGTTCAAAACTGTTTATCTTTACAATGTTGTGATTGTACACATATTCTCCTAGGTTCTGCTGAGATACTTTATGAGTTTGCCAAGTCTTCTCAGCTTTCTCTGAAATGATCTCTTTTATAATTCCTGGTCACATTAATATTCCATTACATTATTATATCAGACTCTATTCAGCATTCCCCCAATTTATAGGCAAGCATTTAGTCCTAATTCTTTGCCACCAGAAAAAGAACTGCTATGAATATTTTTATACAAGGGAGATTTTCAAGAATAACAGTTGTCATTGATCTCAATAGGAGAAAAAACAAAGGAGATATGGAAAAAAGCAAGTGTGGCTGAAACTATTGTTCACTGATGTGCTCAGATTTTTAAAAGTATGGATGGAAGAAGCAAAGGCAAGCAGCAGGTGATAAATAAAACATTGTGGCAAGATCTTGTAAGAAAAGTGTCAGGAAGGCTAAATAAAGCCCATTGTGAACTGAAGCTCATAACAAATGCTAAAGGCAAGAAAAATGTTTGTTTGTTTTTAAAAGCTATATTTTGGGACAAAAAGAAGAAAAGGATAGTGAAAGAACTTCTGCTTGGGGTTGATGGGAAAATAGTGGAAGAAGAGCAAGCAAATTTATTAAATTGCTATTTTTAAATTTCTTTACCAAGGAAAATGATTTTTCAATAAATTGTTCAGAGAATATTGAAATTTAAGATGTGAGAGATAAGAGGGCACCTCAAGATACTTGAATAAGATGAACTACATCATGAGATACTGAAAAAAAATTTGAAACTGTAAGTGAACAATTCTTATGAATGTAAGGGATCTCATGGGAATGAAAACCTTTGTTCTAATTCTCACCAAAAAAGGAAAAAGGTCAACTCTTCAAGTTGTAATCTCTCTCTCTCTCTCTCTCTCTCTCTCTCTCTCTCTCTCTCTCTCTCTCTCTCTCTCTCTCTCTTCTCTCTGTGTGTGTGTCTGTGTGTGTCTGTGTGTGTCTCTGTCTCTGTCTCTCTCCTTTTCTGTGTGTCTGTCTCTATCTCCTTCCATTAGTTTGTCTGTCTGTCTCTGTGGGTTTCTCTCTGTTTTTGTTTGTCTGTCCTTCACACACACACACACACACACACACACACACACACACACACACACACATTCCTTTCAAGGGTATATGACCCATTCACTGATAGCAGAAGCAACATTCATTAAGCTTTCTGGGGGACCTTGGGTTTGGCATTTTGGTCTTATTTTATTGGCATAGGGAAGGGAGACTTTAAAATAGAAGTTTGAACCAGGAAGATTTGAAACCCAGGATTTTTCCCTGGATGTTGTTGACAATATCAGTAGAGAAGCCCCCCAAAAAACAAAGTTCTGGAACTCAAATTTAGGGAGGGCTTTGGATTTGGAATTCCAGCAGAACTAATGCTACATAGATATTAAATTAATCTGTGAACTTAATCCCCCTCCCCTCTCCAGAGCCTGTGATGATGTAAAGGGGGGTTGTGAAAAAATGTTTGTATGCTTGTCTTACTATATCTTTGAGGTAAATATTTCTTTATTTTTAAATTTATGATTTTAAGTGGTTAAATTAAACAGGGGTACTTGATCCCCCTAAACCTGGGGAAAATAGTCACAGTCAATAGGAGGATTGTAGCAATAACAGAGCTGATAGATTCCTAACCAGAGGACTCTGGGAGAAGAGCAAAATGTCCTGGCCTTTAGACAATGGAGTTCAGGGAAGCATTGCTCTACAAGTAAACAAATGCCAAGTCAACTTCATGGGGAAATGTGACTGGAGATCAGTTATAAAGCAGAAGTAGCTACAACAACTACTATAACAACAAAACCAAACACAACAGGGTTTTGGTACAGTGAGAAAATGCTGGTTCTAAAGTCAGAGAACTTGGATTGAAACCCCACTTCTAAAGCTTACTACTTGTGTAAACTTGAGTTAAAGCAAATAATTTCCTAATTTCCCTGTTGTCAGAATGTCTTCTGGAAAAAAGAGAAATTTGGACTAGATTATCTCTGAATATTGTTTCAACTTTACAGCTAAGAGACATTTGTGGTATATAAGGCAATAGTATGACATGGGCTGGTATATGAGACAACAATGTAACATGGGAAGCCCCCAAACTTAATGTGAACTTATTCAGCAGTTATAGAAGTGTAGTAGTTGGAACAAGGGAGATTCTAGTCTCAATGCATTGATGAGACACTGTTGCTTGTGTAATATGTTCTCTTAGGCAAAAGGAGAGGCCTCCAAAAGCTTTCTAGGAACCACAGGATTGTAGTTTTGGAAGGATAGAATATTTATCTTATTACCTTTCCACACCCCCAACTTTTTTCAAGAGCCAGACTGGCCTGAGCTAGTGAGAATGATACAGGCACATTGGGTAGCATTGAAATGTCTGGACTAGCATTAGGAAGAAATTATATCATTAAAAGGGAACTGGAGTTAAGTCTTGAGTGACGGCAGTACTGCTATGGCAGTAGCCATAGACTACTAAATCACTTGGGATTATGGACTAAGAACAGAGACTGACAGGGGCATCCATGCTTAGGCCTTCTACTTTGTGACAATGAACTTAGTTTTCTCAGAAGTATCCATATCTCTATGAAGCCTAAGAGAGTTTCATAATGATTTCTCCCTAATTCTTCTCCTCTTGCACATGCTTGTTTATTATCAAATGATTGTTTATAATTTATTTCCTTTTATGTCACAAGTTAATGTGTATTTCCTGTTTTTACATTACTCATGACCAAAAGAGAGTTAAAAAAAAAAAGCCTTTGGCTTTCTGACTGAAGAAAATTTAACAGACTGGGAAGTATCCTTTCTGATTTAATAACTAGATGTTGCCTAGGAGAATTAGAAAAGCTATTAATTTATTTTATTAATAAATGTATAAACTTCCCAAAGCCAAAATTTTAAACTGAATTAGAGATTTTTCTTTGTCATTTGAAGTAATGAGCTACTAAATTATTCCACTCTAATGAGAAAAAGAAATGAATATGATATTTTAAAAATGTCAATAAAAGGAATATATATTTTTAAATAGTGCATGGAAAGAATTAGATTTCAAATAAAGTTTGTATGGCCACTTGTCAGAGATGTTATAAAAAGAATTTATACTTTGATAAGAGTTGGACAATGCCCTTTGGGATTCTTTTCATCCCAGAAATTCTATGAATTAATATAATTATGATCAAAAGTGATATATTATGATGGTATGAATAGAAGAAAACAGCATATTTCAGAATTTTTAGAACTCAAATGTCTACTTTAAAGTTTAAAAAGTCATATTTGGGACTAACCAATACTTTTCAGTAGGTGTTAAACTTTATGGAACTGATTATGTAATAGATGGTACAGAATAAAAATGTAATATAATTCAAGACAAGTCTAAATAGATTTCTCTAGGATCATTTATTTTCCATAGTTCATTAAAGTAAATGGGGCTATTTGAAGCATATCCCTAACTTTTTGAGACTGATGTTATGAAGGTCATCTAGATCTTCTTGAAAACTGTCCTTTAGAAAGGATCGTTTAACTTCTTTGTTTTACTTTTGGACCCATTCTCATCGTATCTATGGTCTCAGTACCTAGCACATAGTAGGTACTTAATAAACAGCTATTGACTGGTGGATTATAAGTTTTTTCTTTACATAAAACCTAAAACTTACTCCCTGAAATTTCTCCTCATTTAAAATTTTCTACTTTTTGATCAAATAGTTCACATCAGATTCCTTTTTCATATGATAGTTCCTTAAATTCTTCAAAATGTCCATAGTGACTATATTAATTATTCTTTTTTTTTTTGGTTAAATATTCCTCATTCTTCAACTGAGCCTTGTATACTAGAATTTCTTATCATCTCACTATCTTAGTCTTTTAATAGACTGTATTTTGACAATGTGTTTATTAAAATATATCTAATATCCAATATAATACCCATGGTCAAATACCACACAAATAGGGGTGATATCAATAATAAAGAGAAATATTAAAGGCCTGAATTTTTTTAACTAGTAAAATTAAACTCTATCATTTTAAGAACCTACTATTTGTCAGGGATTTCTCTATGATGAAAAAGATAAAAAATTATTTTCTCCTTCATTGAGTTCATACTTTATTGGAAGTGAGGATAGGAATAGGTGCAATACATGTACACAGAAATGTATAGTATTAGGTAAGGTTAAATGGAAACTTTTCATTTTCTAGTTCTATCAAGTGTTAGATGCCCTTTCAAAGTTCAGTATTGAACTATATTCTTCCCATTCATTAAATTCCCTAGAAATAACTCAGTATATCCTTAACACATAGCATAGTTCTTAGACATAGCAAGTGCTTAGAAAATACTTTTCTCTTCTATTTTATATGTTGTAGAGGAAATGCTTATTCAGGTACAGATAGGACCAGTAATCCTTTGAAGTTATTTCTAATTCTGACAATTTGTGATTCTGTAAAAACAAAACAACACAAAAAATAAGATATCTATAAAGAAGACAAATATCAGTCCTGGAAATCTAGTCATAACACACACACACACACACACACACACACAAACACACACACATACATACACACACATATGCAGATAGACACACATGTTTAAGAAGAACTGGATTTATTTCCCATTATGCAACATACACTAAATACATAAGTGCTCCAAGTTTACTAAAATGAAACCAAATGCCCTAGCCTCCCATTTTCAAATAATTATCTAAAGCATTAAAGCTATACTCATGAAAATTAAGTAAGATGTCCTACTTTAAAGGAATTCCTCATTAATTTCCTAGAGGATCCTGTAGTTTCTGATACAAGTCATATTATTTCTAAAGTGGATATACTCCAATTCACTGACCTTCCCAAAAAATTAAGAAGTTCTTTGAATTTCCACCAGACATGTGAATTGGAAACACAGAATAAGGCTATTAAGACTGAAATCATAGAATCTTCATGTAAACATATGTGTTGGATATAAGCTATCATTAATAATCATGGATGGTTTAACAATTATCATTATTTTCATCATCATTTTGTCTTTGTATTCAAAAAAATCTATCATAGTTTCTTCCATATGGGAGACATTTAACAAAAGTCTTTTGGATTGAATTACACTGGATTTAATTGGATTATTTTCATTATTAGCCAATACCATTAGTCAAAATGAACAGAGATTAATCCAATATCTTAAAGGGCAAAGAAAAAGATTAGTCCAAATAGAGTAGAGTACAAAGTGTATGTAGTAAGTAATGTTGAAAAAAGCCTTAAATAGAATTTAAAGCATAAAACAACAGGTCAATAACAAAAACAAGCAGTGTGAATTCAGCTTCTCTTTTTAAATTAGTTCCCTACATGATATTCATTCTTCCTAATAGAGAATAATCAATTTGTTGTACTATCAAAAAATGAATAAAAACAGTCATTTCTGTCAAATCCACCATGCTTCCTAGCTTCACTGTCAATGACATGTTTCTATCCTCTTGGGTTTGCCACCTCAGAATAATCCTCAACTCTTCCCTCTCTCTGATCCTTCAGATCCAATCATTTGGGAAGTATTAATGAATCTGAGTCCACATTATCTCTTCCTCTATTCCCTTTTCTATACTGCTACAACCAGACATGCAAGCAAAATCATGCTAATTCAAACATCTGTGCCATGGATTATTAAAATAGCCTTCTATAACTCACAAATAAATGTCCAGAATGATTAAAAAACAAATAATATTGGTAAAAGAAAAAATAACTAAAGAAATTAGAGCTATGCAAGAAAGTTATGAAAATAGAATTTAACAGCTTTGGAAAAGAAACATAAAAAGGATTACTAAAAAAATTAAGTCAGTAAAAGTTAAAAGTTAGAGTCTGGCCAAATGGTTAAAAAGACATAAAACTTTATTGAAGAAAATAATTCCTTTAAAGTTAGAATTGCCTGAATGGAAGCTGATGATTCCATGAAAACTCAATATAATAAGACAAAGTCAAAAGGTGGAAAATATAGAAAATGAAATATTAGATAGGAAAAACAGTAATCCTGGAAACTAAATTGGACTGCCCAAATCATTGGACTATCCAAAAGCCACAGGAAAAGAAGAGTGGACATCACATTCAAGAAATCTTAAAACAAAGCTATCCAGCTATCTCCAACCCAGAGGGCAAAAAAGTCAAAACTATGCATCAGTTACCTTCTAAAGGAAACCCCAAATGAAACCTTCCATTAATGTCATTGGCAAAATGCTTAGGTTAAGGAGAAAATTATGCAAAGAGCAAGCAAGAAAGAAACAAAATATTGTGAAAATATAATCAGAATCATAAATTGGCCTAATTTTCTTTCTCAATTCTGACTTTCCTATTGTGGAAATTTGTCCTCTCAGTGAAAGAGGGTGAAAGGAAGAGAAAGAAAGGAATTTGGAACTAAAAAATTAAACTTTTAAAAATATATATGACTAATCACATCTCTGTGAAGTGGTCAGAGGCATGTTTCTTTATCAGAATTAGGTAATTTCATTAACCAAAAATATCTCAATTCTTTCAAAGTTATTTTTCTTTAAACTGTTTTTATCATGTGAAAAGTCCTCCTGGCTATACTCACTTTTTTTTAATTAATTTTATAATTATATAAATTTTTTGACAGTATATATGTATGAGTAATTTTTTGTAACATTATCCCTTGTATTCATTTTTCCAAATTTTCCCCTCCCTCCCCTAGATGATGGGCAATCCCATACATTTTACATGTGTTACAGTATAATCTAGATACAATATATGTGTATAAATCCAATTTTCTTGTTGCACATTAAGTATTGGATTCCGAAGGTATAAGTAATCTGGGCAGATAGACAGTAGTGCTAACAGTTTACATTCAATTCCCAGTGTTCCTTTTCTGGGAGTAGTTGTTTCTGTCTATCATTGATCAACTGGAAGTGAGTTGGATCTTTTTTATGTTGAAGATATCCACTTGCATCAGAATATATCTTCATACAATACTGTTGTTGAAGTGTATAGTGATCTTCTGGTTCTGCTCATTTCACTCAGCATCAGTTCATGTAAGTCTCTCCAAACCTCTCTGAATTCATCCTGCTGGTCATTTCTTACAGAGCAATAATATTCCATAACCTTCATATACCATAATTTACCCAACCATTCTCCAATTTATGGACATCCATTCATTTTTCAGTTTTTAGCCACTACAAAAAGAGCTGCCACAAACATTTTGGCATACACAGGTCCCTTTCTCCTCTTTAGTATTTCTTTGGGATATAAGCCCAGTAGTAGCACTGCTGGATGAAAGGGTATGCACAGTTTGATAACTTTTTGGGCATAGTTCCAAATTGCTCTCCAGAATGGCCGGATTCTTTCACAACTACACCAACAATGTATTGGTGTCCCAGTTTTCCCACATCCCCTCCAACATTCATCATTATTTGTTCCTGTCATCTTAGCCAATCTGACAGGTGTGTAGTGGTATCTCAGAATTATCTTAATTTGCATTTCTCTGATCAGTAGTGATTTGGAACACTCTTTCATATGAGTGGATATAGTTTCAATTTTATCATCTTAGAGTTGTCTGTTCATATCCTTTGAGCATTCATCAATTGGAGAATGGTTTGATTTCTTATAAATTAGGGTCAGTTCTCTATATATTTTGGAAATGAGACCTTTATCAGAACCTTTAACTGTAAAAATATTTTCCCAATTTGTTACTTCCCTTCTAATCTTGTTTGCATTAGTATTGTTTGTACAGAAACTTTTTAGTTTGATGTAATCAAGATCTTCTATTTTGTGATCAATAATGGTCTCTAGTTCTCCTCTGGTCATAAATTCTTTCCTCCTCCACAGGTCTGAGAGGTAGACTATCCTCTGTTCCTCTAATCTATTTATGGTCTCATTCTTTATGCCTAAATTATGGACCCATTTTGATCTTATCTTGATATATGGTGTTAAGTATGGATCCATATCTAATTTCTGCCATACTAATTTTCAGTTTTCCCAACAGTTTTTTTCAAAAAACGAATTTTTATCTCAAATGTTGGTATCTTTGGGTTTTTCAAACACTAGATTGCTATAGTTGTACCCTTTTTTGTCCGTTATACCTAACCTATTCCATTGATCGACTGGTCTATTTCTTAGCCAATATCAAATGGTTTTGGTGACTGCTGCTATATAATATAGCTTTAAATCAGGTACAACTAGACCACCTTCATCTGACTTTTTTTTCATTAATTCCCTTGAAATTCTCAAACTTTTATTCTTCCATATGAATTTTGTTGTTATTTTTTCTAGGTCATTAAAATAGTTTCTTGGGAGTCTGATTGGTATAGCACTAAATAAATAGATTAGTTTGGGGAGTATGTCATCTTTACTATATTCGCTCGGCCTATCCAAGAGCACTCAATGTCTTTCCAATTATTTAAATCTGACTTTATTTTTGTGCCAAGTGTTTTGTAATTTTGCTCATATAATTCCTGACTTTTCTTTGGTAGATGGATTCCCAAATATTTTATACTCTTGACATTTGTTTGGAATGGAATTTCTCTTTGTATCTCTTGCTATTGCATTTTGTTGGTGATGTATAGAAATGCTGAGGATTTATGTGGATTTATTTTGTATCCAGCAACTTTGCTAAAGTTGTGAATTATTTCTAATAACTTTTTATTAGAATCTCTGGGGTTTTCTAAGTATACCATCATATCATCTGCAAAGAGTGACAGTTTGATTTCCTCATTACCTACTCTTATTCTTTTAGTCTCTTTCTCAACTCTTATTGCTGAGGCTAGCATTTATAATACAATATTGAATAGTAATGGTGATAGTGGGTAATCTTGTTTCACTCCTGATCTTACTGGAAAAGGTTCCAGTTTATCGCCATTATATATTATGCTTACTGGCAGTCTTAAATATATGCTCCTGACTATTCTAAGGAATACTGACTATACTCACTTAACTCTGAATCCATTTATATCCATCTTCCCAGATTTCTCTGAACATGTCCATTTTTTACATCTTAATAGTTTTCCATTAGATGGCCACCCCTTTGGTTTCCAATTCTTTGCTACTTCAAAATGAACTATAAATATTTTCATATTTTTCTTTCATAGGCTACTGAGTCCCAGGCTAGGAGATGAAACATTTATATTTTATAATAGTAATGGCTGTAATAATCATGATTTTGAACTCTAGTAATTCTTCAAGGAGTACTTCAAGTAATTTACTTTTCCAGTTTTTATTCCATCTTTACTCATATAACTTAAACAAAAAAAAAAAAAAAAAGGAATATTCTACAAAATCTGTGATATCCATTCCCTTCTTCCTATGACATTCCAATCCAAACCCTTGGGTCAGGTTGAAGCCAACGGACAATCATTAAGCAGATCACAGAAAAAATGTAGTATCACAGCCAGATATTTGTGCAGAGTTTATTCCAAAGCCAGCATTTCTTAGTCTTTATTACCAAAGGCTTTTCCTCTTGTGTTCTGATGCATATCCCCTGTAGAATCAGGACAGAATCAGTTAGTATCAGCCAATCAATCACCAAATAAAGGGAGCACAAGTTAAAAGGAGCTTGTGATAATTAGCAAACATTTGATCACTCTGAGTGGTAGTTACCTTTCCCCTTCACTAATATCAATCCCATTCTTTTGGGTTAGGAATTATTTACCCAAATTATCCAATCATGAGTATATTAACTTATTTAAGAGGACACAAAATATCCCACAGAGAATGAGACTTAAATTGGTAAGTCTATTAGGACATACTTCTAGAAATTGAATAGGCCCTTGTCTAGGAAAGCTGTCTTCAAAATGTGGTCAGACTTTGACTCCCCAATAACCTTTAAGGCAGTTTATGAGGTCAAAACTATCTTGATAAGTTTTGCCTATTAAAATAGACAAAATCCTCCTTTTTCCAACTACTTATATAAGTTAATTGTCATTTTTGAGGCTGAATTTTATTCACATACTTCAACCAAAACTGTATTTCACAACAGAGTATTGTGTGTGTACAAAATAGAACTTAATAAAATGAATGTAGAAGTAGATGCAAGCATACAGCTATATTCCATTAAGCTAGATATTAAAGAAATTTTGTTAAAATATATATAATAATAATGTGATTCTTCTATTTTTGTTTTGGAAAATATAGTTATTTATAGTTAATTATGTTGTTCTTTGTGTTGACATACAATATGTTTATTATTTTAATTAAATAAATAAATATTACTTTTTACACTTAGCAACATTAATATCTAATATGCTTATATGTGGGCAGTTAGGTGGCACAGTAGATAGACTGTTGGACCTGGAGTGAGGAAGATCCATATTTTTAAGCTCAAGTCTAGCCTCAGACACTTACCAGTTGTATGACTCTGGAGAAGTCATTTAATCCTTTTTGTCTCAGTCTTCTCATACGTAAAATAAATTGGAGAACTCATGGAGAAATGGCAAACCATTCCAATATCTCTTCCAAGAACTCCCTAAAACAGAGTCACAAAGAGCTGGATCCAAAAGAAGATGATTTATAAACAATTAATGGTTTTATATATATATATATATAAAAATTACAGTAAGAAAAGCTTTTTGAGGTTCTCAATAAGAATATAAAGAAGTCCTGAGATTAAAAAAAAAAATAAACTGTATACTTAATACAGTGAAGTGTAGAATCTCAGAGTTAGAAGTGGCCTCAGTTGCCTAGAGTCCAATTATTATTTAAAAGAATACCTAATAAGAGCCTACACGGTTTCCAAATGAAGATTTCTAGTATTAGAATTCAAATAACTTCTCTCAAATTACCCAGTCATGTTCTAAAAAGTCTCATCAGTTGTCAAATCATTCATGGTGCTCTATAGATATTAGCTTTCATTTCTGAAACTTCCACTACTAAATCTACCTTTGAAGACAAATCTTCTTTCAAATGATAGTTTTTTCACATACTGGATGATAGTTATCATGCCAGATATGGCTATCTGACTATCCCCTGTAATTTTTACTTAGCCTTCTGAAGGATAATCTTCATATCTTTTATTTTTATGTTCTTACACATATCTTCTGACTCTAGACAAAGGCATTTTGTCGTTATTTCCCTCATATGCCTTGTAGGTTATTCCTGATTTAGCTTTATTTATTTATTTGTTTATCACATGATATTACCTCCAGCTTAAAAAAAAAAAAAAAAGATTATCTATACTTCTCTACATATTCTCCCATTCCTTCAAGATATAGTTCCACAGCCAATTCCAACTCAGGTATTTCCTCCTACTCTAAAATAAATTCATAGACTTCAAAAGATGAAAGGAATAATAGTAATCATCTAATTCTAAACTCTATCTAAGAGATAGGCCTAGAGAGTATCAATGAGTTGCCATAAGGCATCAGATTTGTGTTATTTTTTCAAATTTAAGAAGAGGAAATTTGTTAAGGCAAAGGGAAGTAGAACAAAAGAACAGGACACCTGGCCAAATGACTTAAAATTCTGGGCTGGAATAAATGTGATTCCATTGGTCCAGGGAAATCTTAGTGAGATAATTTCCTCTACCAATTCAGCTTCTCTTCAATTTAAAGTCTTACAGAATTATCCAGGCCAACAAGAGATTAAGTGACTTGTCCAGACAAAAATCAAGGGTAATCTGTCATAATAAGCAGTAATATCACTAAGTTACTCAAGTGAATTTATTTCAGATAATTGTTTATTGGATATTAAATAAGAATTAAATCAAATATGCCAAGCACCAGGATATGAAGTCTTAAAAAACTGAATTCAGGAAAAGCTGGAGTTATCTATGGAGGTTTCATAGAGAAGATAATAATTGAAATGAAACATGAATGATAGATAGGATATAACTAGAGAATTATTTTGAAAATGAATCAATATGCCCATTGATCATTATAAAATATAAAGATCCTATCCATGATTCATAGAAGTTTGCCTCTTAATAAAGAGAGTCTATTAAAGCCAGACACATATTACTGAGAGAGAGAAAGGAGGGAACAAGGGAAGGAGAGGGAATGAGGGAGAGAGAAGGAGAGGATGAGAGAGGAAAAAAGAGAGAGAACCAGAAAACAAGCATTTATTATTTACTAGATTTACTAGTTTCAGATTGGTAGTTGTCACAGTGCCAGTGCCATGCCTAGAGTCAGAAAATACTGAGCTAAAATCCATTTGGCTTCAGTTCTTCTTCATCTTTAAAATGAACTGAAAGAAATAATAAACCACCCCAATATTTATGCTAAAAAAAATCTTAACTGGAGTTATAAAGGGCCAGACAGAATGAGAAAGATAGAAAAAATGTTTGTATCTTGTCATTATTATTCAAAGTACAAGCATTAGATATATAAAGGCAAGTAAATAAATAAAATCATATATCATTAATACTTATAAGAATATAAATTGTCTTCAGATGAAGAAATTAAAACCATTTCTAGTCAAGAAAAAATTCTTTAATTCACTATTGATCAGAGAAATGAAAATTAAGACAACTCTGAAGTACTATTACACACATCTCAGATTGGCTAAGATGACAGGAAAAAGAAATGATGAATGTTGGAGAGGATGTGTGAAAACTGGGATACTAATACATTTATGGTGGAGTTGTAAACTGATCCAACCATTCTGGAGAGCAATATGAAACTTTGCCCACAGGCTATCAAATTGTGCATATCCTTTGATCCAGCAGTGAGTGTCTCCACTGGAAATGTATCCCAAAAAGATCACAAAAAAAGGGGAAAAGGATTCACATTTGCAAAAATGTTTCTAGCAGCCCTTTTTTTTGTAGTGGCAAGGAACTGGAAACTGAGCAGATGCCCCTCAGTTGGAGAATGGCTCGATCAGTTATAGTACATGAATGTAATGAAATGTTATTGTTCTATAAGAAATGATCAGAAGGCTGATTTCAGAAAGACCTGGAGAGATTTACATGAACTAAAGCTGAATGAAGTGAGCAGAACCAGGAGAACATTATATCATAGAAGAGCAAGATTATATGGTGACCAATTCTGATGGATGTGGCTCTTTTCAACAGGGAGGTGATTCAGACCAGTTCCAATGGTTTTGTGATGAAGAGAGCCATCTGCATCAAGAGATAGGATTGTAGGGATTGAGTTTGGGTCACAATATAGTATTTTCACTTTTTTGTAGTTTGCATTTTGTTTTCTTTCTCACTTTTTTTTTTCTTTTTGATCTGATTTTTCTGGTGCAACATGAGAACTGGGGAAATATGTATAGGAAAATTGCACATGTTTACATATATTGGATTACTTGCTGTCTAGTAGAGGGGGTAGGGGAAAAGGGGAAAAATTTGGAACACAAAGTTTTGCAAGGCTGAATGTTGAAAATTATCTACATTTATGTTTTGAAAATAAAAGCTTTAATAAAAATAAAATTAAATAAAATTTTAAAAAAGAAAAGAAAAAAATCTCTAGGACCAGATGGATTCACAAAAGAATTCTAACAAACATTTCAAAAACAAATAATCCCAATGCTATATAAATATTTGGAAAAAAAGGTATAGACAGAGTCCTACCAAAATTCTTTTATAATACAAATATGGCTATGATACTTAAACCAGGAAGAGCAAAAACAGAGAAAGAAAACTATAGACCAATTTCCCTAAAGAATTTCCAAAATTAACTAGTTGAAATAATTAACAGCTTTGACAAAATTTCAGGATACAAAATATACCACATAAATCATCCACATTTCTATATATACCAACAAAGACCAATAGCATCAAATAGAAAAAGAAAATTCATTTAAAATAATTGTAGATAATGTAAAATACTTGACAATTTTACCTGCCAGACAAACCTAGGACCTATAGGAATACAATTACAAAACACTTTTCACACAATTTAAGTCAGATCTAAGAAAATTTTAAAAATATTAATTGTTCATGGTTAGGTAGGCTGAATCAATATAAAAAATGACAAAATTCTTGTTCAAGAATTTCAAATAAAATATTAGTAAGGCAATGTATTAAGCAGGATTATATACTACAAACAGATAGAATTTATGCCAGGAATACAGGGCAGGTTCAATATTTTTAAAAACTGTCCATATAATTGATGACATTAAAAATAAAACTAACAAATCATTTGATAATTTCAATAGATGCAGACAAAATACAATATCCACTCCTATTTTTTTTAAAAAAGCCACTGTAAAGCATACAAATATATCAAGCTTACTTCAAACAAGTAATATTTATTTAAAACCATTAGCAAGTATTATCTGTAATATAATCTGTAAGAAACTTATCAATATAATCAGGGGTGAAACAAAGATGCCACTATCATCATTATAATTTGATATTATATTAGAAATATTAGCTTTCTCAATAAAACAAGAAAAAGAAACTTAAGTAATTAAAATAGGTAATGAGGAAGCAAAGCTATCACTCTTTGCCAATGATATGATGATATATTTATAAAATGCTAGAAAATTAAATAATTGGAATAATTAATAGCTTTAGTAAAATTTCAGGATACAAAATATACCACAAAAATCATCCACATTCTATATATTGCCAACAAAGGCCAGTAGCATCAAATAGAAAGAGAAAATTCATTTAAAATAACTGTAGACAATATAAAATACTTGACAATTTTTACCTGCCAGACAAACCAAGGACCTATAAGAATGCAATTACAAAACACTTTTCACATAGTTTAAATCAGATCTAAGCAAATAAAAAATATTAATTGTTCATGGGTAAATTGAATCAACATAATACAAATGATAATTTTATCTAAATTAGTCTATTTTTTCAGTGCTATGCCAATCAAATTATCAAAGCACTATTCTACAAAGCTAAGAAAAATAATAACAAAATTCATCTGAAAGATTAAAAGTAAAGAATATCAAGGGAAGGTTGATCTAGCCATACTGGAACTCAAATTGCATTATAAAGTAGCGATCATCAAAATAATCTGGTACTGGCTAAGAAATAGAGTGGTGGATCAATGGAATAGATTAGGTACATGATATATTGTAAATAACCTTAGTAATCTAAGGTTATCTAATTGATAAACCCCAAAATCCAAGCTTTTAGGACAAAAATTAATTATTTAACAAAAACTGCTAAGAAAATTGGAAAAGAGTGTGGCAGTAACTAGATATAAACCTCTCACATTGTTTTCAACATTGGCATATGATTTAAATTTAAAATGTGGTATAATAAGCAAATTAAGAGAGCATGGAATAGTTTATTTGTCAGATCTATGTATAAAGGAAAAATGTAGGACCAAACAAGAGATAAGAAGAATTATAAAACAGATAATTTGTATTATATTAAATTTAAAAGGATTTGCACAAAGAATGTTTGTGGCAGTCCTCTTTGTGGTGGCCAGAAACTGGAAACTGAGTGGATGCCCATCAATTGGAGAATGGCTGAATAAATTGTGGTATATGAATGTTATGGAATATTATTGTTCTGTAAGAAATGATCAGCAGGATGATTTCAGAAAGACCTGGAGAGATTTACATGAATTGATGCTGAGTGAAATGAGCAGGAGCAGGAGATCATTATATACTTCAACAATACTATATGATGATCAATTCTGATGGACATGGCCCTCCTCAACAATGAGATGAACTCAATCAGTTCCAGTAGAGCAGGAATAAACTGAACCAGCTACACCCAGTGAAAGAACTCTGGGAAATGAGTATGAACCACTACATAGAATTCCCAATACCTCTATTTTTGTCCACCTGCATTTTTTATTTCCTTACAGGTTAATTGTATATTATTTCAAAGTCCAATTCTTTTTGTACAGAAAAATAACTGTATAGACATGTATACATATATTATATTTAACTTATACTTTAATATATTTAACATGTATTGGTCAACCTGCCATCTGGGGGAAGGGGTGGGGGGAAAGAGGGGAAAAATTGGAACAAAAGGTTTTGCAATTGTCAATGCTAAAAAATTACCCATGCATATATCTTGTAAATAAAAAGCTATAATAAAAAAAATAAAAGATGATGCAGGCGTAGCCCCCTTTAAGATTCCTTGTCTGATCTACCTTTGGGACAAGATCTGGTAAAAGCCACCCTTTTGTATTCCTAGGGGAAAAGATACGTATGTGAGCCAATTTGGGCTTGTACCCAGCCCCCCCACCGGATCTGAGCTGGCTTGGATAATCCAACCCCCAACTATCTGCTCAGGTTTCCCCAAAACAGTTTCTTCCTTATCTGAAAAGCCTGCCAAAAAATCTGGCCTTCCAGGAATCAACCTGAGCTCAGCCCATTACTTCTTCAAGCAGATAAAAACAGCAAAGCTAGAATCATCTTTGGTCAGAGAGTTGAAAGATGCCAGCCAAGTTGCTTTGCATCAGAGATTCTCTGTCTCCGCCGCTGCTGTTGGTGTTTATCTTCCTCTATCTAATGCCTTTTACTAACCAGAACTTAACCTTGCTTCCAAACCTGGCAATAAACATCTTTCTACCCATCTAGGTTTTCAGCCTGTAAATTCATTTACGGGGGACTCTTGCCGCCACTTGACCTGATTTAACTTTGTATCCTTGCACCAAATCCTAAGGGGTTGCAGGGGAGCTCCATGTGACTCCCTGTACCCTGAATCCTGCCACTAGACCTCAATTATTTGGTTCCCAGTTGCCTCATTATGTTACCTCATCAAAAGGATTTGCACAAACAAAATCACTATAATCAAAATTAGAAAGAAAGCAGAAAACTGGAGAGTTTACAGAAAGTTTATTATAAAGGCTTCTTTCTCAAATATATAAAGAACTAAGTCATTAATTTATTAGAATACAAATCATTCCTTAATTGATAAATAATCAAAGAATAAAACAGGCAGTTTTCAAACAAAGAAACCAAAGTTATTTTGTCATATAAAAATGCTCTAAATCACTACTGTTTAGAGAAATGAAAATTAAAACAATTCTGAGGTACCACCTTCCACATATCAGATTGTCTAATGTGACAAAAAGAAAAGAAAAGAAAAATGACAAGTACTGGAGGGAATGTGGGAAAATTGGAATACTAATGCATTGTTGTGAAGTTGTGAACTCATTGAATCATTCTAGAAAATAATTTAAAACTAGGCTCAAAAACCTGGTTATAAAATTGTGCATTTGATTCAGCAATGTCATTGCCAAATCTGCCCAAAGAAATTACAAAAAGAAAAGATGCTCCTCAATTGTGGAATACTTGAACAAGTTGTGCTATATGATCATAATTAATATTATTATTTTGTAAAGGGTGACTAGCAGGATTATTTTAGAAAAACCTGGAAAAGCTTACAAAGTTGCAAAAGATGCAAAGTGAAGTGAGCAGACTCACGAGAACATTGCACACAGTAATAGTGTATCGTGAAGACCTGTGAATGACTTGGCTATTCTCAGCTATACAGTAATCTAAGACAATTCCAAAGGACTCATGATTAAAAAACTGCTTTTCACCTCTACAGAAAAAACTGGTGATTTCTGAATTTTAAACAAAGCATACTGTTTTTCACTTTCTTTTCAGTTCTAGTCTCCCACAAAATAATTAAAATGGAAATAGATTTTACCTGATTATTATCTATATCAGATTGCTTACTATTTCCTAGATGAAGGAGAGAAGGAAGAGAGGGATAGAATTTGGAACTAAGAACTTTTTTTAACTGTTAAAATTGTTTTTCTATGTAATTTGGGAAAATTATTCTTTAAAAAACAAAGTATACATAATGACAAATAAATGAAGACATTAAAATATACTTTAAAGGATCAAAGAATCATAGTTCTAGAGATTACTTTAAAATTATATTCCAACCTCCTCATTTTATAGGTAAGGAAATTGAGTTCCAAGAAAGTTAAAAATTTCATGCAAGACTGTGTGTGTGTCTGTGTGTCTGTATGTCTGTGTCTGTGTCTGTGTGTGTTTATTACTCTGGATACTTCTTCCACTAACATAAATCTAAGTCTTTCTACAAACAATTGACAGTTTTATGAGTTTTATGACTAAAAAGTTCAGAATTTGGAGGCCAGTTCTAATTTCCTTCTTTTATAAATTGTACTGTTCTTTAAATGTCAAGCTCAAAATCCATCACTGAGTCTGTCCTGGAAATCATTTTATCTTGACAAGACCTTCCAGAACTCATGGATCCCTGCCTTAACCTTGAACTCAAAATCATTTGCATTTCACAAGGAAGCATTGAAGGAAAACTAAAATAGAAAAAAATTAAGGGGTATAAAGATAAAAGATATTATATTCAACAAACATTTATTAAGCATCTACTTTATACATAGTAACAGGCATTGGATAGAGAGGGAAGATATGAAGAGAAAAATATATGTAGATTACATGAGACATGGCCCATGTTCTCTTAGAGCTTAGGCTAGTAGGGAAGGAAGATAGAATACATGTGATAAAAACACACAGCTATATTTCAAGGAAAGGGTACTGCAAAATACTATGTAGTAAATGATGTAGACCTACAATCCTCTCCAGGAGAGAGAATAGATGAGAGAGTCTTCTGTCTTAGCAAAAGGAATGCTAATGTTCTTTGTCCTTATAAAATTACTCTATTCAGCCACAGGATACATCCCTTGTGTTAATGACAAAACAGTGCCTTAAAACCCTTTTCTTTCCCTGCTGTTATTAAAAGAACTCCTTTACCCCCAACCAGGAAGGTGAATGGGAACAAATTCACATAACCAATTCATATTATTCTCAGACTGAAAAAAAATTGAAGGATTGCTTCTAATTAAATCTGATTTGATTCTATAGAGTCAAGCAATAAAGAAAATGACCCCAGTTTGACATCATTCATATGTGGAAAGCTAAAGAGTAAGAGAAGAAAATATAATTGTAATTCAACAATTAATACAGGCAGAAAAACAAAGGGTTTCTGCTAGTGAATAAGGAATTCAGACAGAAACATAAAGATCCAATTGACTTTTTTTATTCTGCAGCTCTCAATCTTTGCAGTTGAAGCCACTTAATTCAAACTTTTAAATTCATTCCTCCATCTCCTAGATTTTGGGATCAATTCTCGTAAAAGGCAGATTGCATCCCCACCTTCCCCAAGTAACTACTAGACCAGTGTCTCAAAATACATTAATCCCTTATTGTAAATATCAAATGAGCTGTTTGTAAAGTGCTTGATAAATGCTTGTTCCTTTTTTCTTATCCTTTTTCCTACTGTTGCCTCTGTGTGAGCTTGTAGCCTAGCTCTCAGATTTGGGCTCATGATTTATACCTGAATTCTCATTCTAGAATCTTGTACCTCTTTTGGGCCTAGAATCCTGCCTTGCTTTCTAAGTAAGTTAATGTTAACCAAATTCATCTTTCTCATTAAGCATTTTTTTTTACAAAGCACTTCAAAAACTTGTATTTTATTTGATTTTTAATTATCAAATATTATTTTCTCTCTCTCCCCAATTGAAAAAAACCTTATAATAAATATATAGTTAAGTAAAATAAATATTTGCATTGGCCATGTTTTATATATATATATATATATATATATATATATATATATATATATATATATATATATATATATATATATATATATATATATATAATTATTCTTCTTGTATCTATTTTTGCTCCACCAAATGATAAATAGCTTATTTCATCATCAGGATTCTAAAGTCTTTCAAAATTATTTGTTTTTATAGTTTTTTTTGCTAGTGAATACATTATTCTCCTGGTTCTACTACTTTTGCTCTGCATCAATTCAAACAAATCTTTCCAGATTTCTCTGAAATAATTCTTTTGATCATGTCTTACACAATAGTATTCCATCATTTCATATGCCATAACTTGTTCAGACATTCTCTGACTAATAGATGATTCCTATTTTCTATTTACTTGCCAGCACAAAAAGGCAATAAAAAAAATACAAGTCTGTGAGGCAGATAACACAAGTGTCAACATATCCATTTTAGGGGAGAATTCAACCAAAAAAGTCAAGTGACTCAAAGAAAGATCTTGGAAACAGGAAGACAAACTTGGCTCCTAATGATAATTTAAGAAAGTAATAGTAAGACCTTGAGCTAGGATTATGACCAGGTCATGGATGAGGCAGAGTCAGTAATACTTGATAAATTATTAAATATGGGGAGGGAGAGAAGAGAAAAGAATGATTTCAGTGTTTTGAACCTGTGATATTGATGCTACAGAAATCAAAAGGATGGGAGGAAAAATAGGTTTGGGCAGGAAGATGGCTGTTTTAAACATATTGAGTCTGAGATAGAGGCAAGATAATTAAATGGACATGTCTAGCAAGCAGTTGAGGGACTGATATAATAGTTCATATAAGATGTTAGTGCTTTATATAGCCCTAATGTTGGAAAGCCTCTTCTATAGAGATGAGAATTGAAATGATGGGATTGAATAAGATCACCAAAAAAGAGAATATAGATATTTTATAGAGAAAGAGCTATTTGCTCTGAGCTTGAAAGAATGAAGTATTATTCAGCAGAATGGATGTAGGGGATTTCATGCATAGGGAATTGTGTGAATCAAGGCATGAACATAGAAAAAGGCAAAGAATAAGGCGTTTTTCACTTTTGCTTATTTTTACCCAGCATCTACAGCACAAAGATGAATCATGTTTCAGTGGAACAAAAAAGACATAGAAATTATTATTCATTCATTCAAACTTGTCCAACTCTTTGTGTCCCCATGGACTATAGCATTCCAGGCCATTCCATTCTCTGTTATCTTCCAAAGTCTATCCAAGTTCATGTTCATTGCTTCCTTGATACTATCTATCCATCTCATTCTCTGCCATCTTCTTTTCCTTTTGCTTTCAATCTTTCTCAATATCAGGTTCTTTTCCAAAGATTCCTATTTTTTCATTATGTGACCAAAATATTTAAGCTTCAGTTTCACTTTCTCGTGAATAATCTATATTAATTGCTTTAAGAATTTACTGATAGTTCTGACAAAGGTCTCATTTCCAAAATATATAGAGAACTGACCCTAATTTATAAGAAACCGAACCATTCTCCAATTGATAAATGGTCAAAGGATATGAACAGACAA
Organism: Sminthopsis crassicaudata; assembly: GCF_048593235.1. NCBI lineage: Eukaryota > Metazoa > Chordata > Mammalia > Dasyuromorphia > Dasyuridae > Sminthopsis > Sminthopsis crassicaudata. The sequence continues at coordinate 105,679,627 of NC_133617.1, forward strand.
TTCTCAGAGGAAGAAATTGAAACTATATCCACTCATATGAAAGAGTGTTCCAAATCACTACTGATCAGAGAAATGCAAATTAAGACCACTCTGAGATACCACTACACACCTGTCAGATTGGCTAAGATGACAGGAACAAATAATGATGAATGTTGGAGGGGATGTGGGGAAACTGGGACACTAATACATTGCTGGTGGAGTTGCGAAAGAATCCAGCCATTCTGGAGAGCAATCTGGAATTATGCCCAAAAAGTTATCAAACTGTGCATACCCTTTGACCCAGCAGTGCTACTACTGGGCTTAGATCCCAAAGAAATACTAAAGAGCGGAAAGAGACATATATGTGCCAAAATGTTTGTGGAAGCGCTTTTTGTAGTAGCTAGAAACTGGAAGATGAATGGATGTCCATCAGTTGGAGAATGGTTGGGTAAATTGTGGTATATGAAGGTTATGGAATATTATTGCTCTGTAAGAAATGACCAGCAGGAGGAATACAGAGAGGCCTGGAGAGACTTAAATCAACTGATGCTGAGGGAAATGAGCAGAACCAGAAGATCACTGTACACTTCAACAACAATACTGTATGAGGATGTATTCTGATGGAAGTGGAAATCTTCAACATAAAGAAAAACCAACTCACTTCCAGTTGATCAATGATGGACAGAGGTAGCTACACCCAGAGAAGAAACACTGGGAAGTGAATGTAAATTGGTAGCACTAATATCTGTCTGCCCAGGTTGCATGTACCTTCGGAATCTAATGTTTATTGTGCAACAAGAAAATGATATTCACACACATGTATTGTATCTAGACTATATTGTAACACATGTAAAATGTATGGGATTGCCTGTCATCGGGGGGAGGGAATAGAGGGAGGGGGGGATAATTTGGAAAAATGAATACAAGGGATAATATTATAAAAAATATATATAATAAAAATTATTAATTAAAAAATTTAAAAAAAAGAATTTACTGATAGAGACTAATAGAGATTTATCAAGATAATTCACTGGTCATAGCAAACAAATTTTCAACAACCTAAAGGATATATATATATATATATATATATATATATATATGTATATATACATATATACATATACATACTCTACATATAAACATCGTAAGACAGTCAATACAGAAATCAGATTGATTATATATTTTTAGCCAAAGGTAAAGAAATTATACAATCAGTTAAAACAATACCTGGAGCTTACTGTAGTTCAGATAATGAGTTTCTTATTACAATTCTCGGACTTAATTTGAAGAAAGTAGGAAAAAACCATCAGACCATAAACGTGTGATCTAAATAACATCCCTTATGAATATTAATTGGAAATGAAAAAAAAGGCTTAAGGGATAAGATCTTGTAGACAGAGTGCCTGAAGGTATGTGGACAAAAGTTTGTGATATTGTACAGGAAGTAGAAACAAAAATCATCCCAAAGAAAAGGAAGAACAAGAAAGTAAAATAGTTGTCTAATGAAGCTTTACAAAAGGAATGAAGGAAAGCAAAAGGGAAAGGAGAAAGGGAAAGATATACACAGTTGAACATAGAATTTTAAAGAATATCAGAGAGAAACAAGATTTCTTAAATGAGTAATAAAAAAGATAAAATAAAAGACAAGAAAAGTTTAGAAAATAATAGATCTACACAGCAGATAGAGCACCAGCCCTGAAGTCAGGAGGACCTCAGTTCAAATCTGACCTCAGACACTTAATACTTACTAGCTATGTGACTTAGCCCCAATTACCTAGAAAAATAATAATAATAATAATAGATCTCAAAAGGATGGTAAGAGAAAGTCTTTTTTTTTAAACAGAAAGCCTTAAATGCCATTTCTAAAGCTCCACTTTTTAGTTCATTCTATCTTTTACTCTAAGACCAAGACTTATACCCTTTCTATTCTCTTCATACTTCATCAAACAAAATGCTTGCTATCTAAATCCTATGTTTATCTCTAAGTTAAATATTTTCAGTGTCTGGTACATAGTAGGTATTTAATAAATGTTTATTAATTTATTGTTCTCATGAAGATCTTTGATTGCAGTAATTTCTTTGGATTCTGGCATCAAAATTTCTTGTAATTTCTGGATGTGACCTAGGAAGCCTTCCTTTCTTCTTCAATCCATACTTTCTGACTTTTTTTGGTTTTCTCCTAGAATCATGTCTGGAGCTGGAAGGGTCCTTGGAGGCTACCTACACGAAGCTCCTTATTTTTTAGATGAGGAAATGGTGGCCCAAGTAGATACAATGGCTTTTCCATAGTCACACAGGTAATTATAATCAGAGGTAAGATTTGAACCCAGGTCCTCTGATTCTGGAGCCAGTACAATATTCTGTTCTACTTCCCAATTTTCCCAGCATCCCACATTTATTTACAAGTCATGATTTCTTCCCTTTAATACCACATTAAGTTATCAATATACTGTGGGAAGATGAAGCTCCCATACTTTTTTTCAGATTTCATTATCTTCTTAGTACAAATATTAGAATAAATATTAGCATAGCAAAGCTTGCATTAAACTTTTATTGAGTCAACTTCAGGTATCTGACTACTTCTATTATAATTTAAACAACTTTAGCTTGAAGTCAGAAGAACCAGGGCCTAACATGGTCACCATGGGAACATAACTTAATTCCTTTAAGGCCCACTTTCCTCATTTGTAGAATGAGGCTGATGATGCTTATAGTGCCTCACTGTGGTGTCATGAAAAAAAAAAGGATTTTTTTAAACCATAAAATAATATAAAAATATGAGCTATAATTGTTAAGATAAAAAGATGGCAAAGGAGGAAGGGTTAGTGACTCCATGAACTTTCCAGCACATTCACTCTGATCATTCCTTTCTAATCCAGAATCCTCCATACAGCTTACATTCAAATCCCTTCATTACACTCTGATATTCATTGCTGTTTTTTTTTTCCCTAAAAGTTTTTACATCCCACCAAGATCAATCAATTAGTGAATTTTTTTTTCAAAAAGCACCAAGCACTGTGCTAGACATGGGGATACAAAGACTAAAAACAAAACAAACAAATAAACAAAAAACCTCCTCTCAAGGAAATTACATTCTAGAACAAACTATGAGATAAGATATTTTGTCTTCAGCTTTTTTTTGTTTGCTTGTTTTGGGTTTTTTGTTTGTTATGTTTCGGGGTTGGTTCATTTGGCATGGTCCACAGAGCTGGGTATGTAGGTTTCAGTGAATTGTTTTGAAGCTTTACAAACTAGAAAACTTCAAATGGTGACACAGAAAATTAAGTATAATTGAAAAATAATAAGAAGAAAGGCCAGATTTCAGAATTGGAACATGGCCTACAGATGACGGGAAAGAGAAGAACCTGAGCAATGCTGACTAGTCATGTGACTTTGGAGTAGTTTATTTTTAGACTTTCTGAACCTCAATAGCCTCCCCTAGAAAATGGGATTACTGGTATTTAATACTATCTATCTTTTAGGGAAATTATGAAGAAAATATTATAGAAATATGAGTTATTGTTGTTGCTAATACTATGAGTGTTCTCCCACTCCTCCCCAATTCCACCCCATATATCAATTGACTATATCTAATTATGTAGTTTCTTCTTTAGTGTAAGCCCTTTAGGCACTTGAAACTGACATCTGATCAATTAAATGAGAAAAATTCATAAATCGATTAGTACAGAAATGCTAAGAAAGTGACTAAAATTTACATTTGCTTTAACCAAATGATTCAAATACTTAGAGACATACCCCACAAAGATCAAAGATAAAAAGAAAGTTTCCATATTCACCAAAAATAGTTATAACATCACTTTTTTGTAGTAACAAATAATGGGGGGAAAACAGATGCCAATTTTTGGAGAATATCCAAATACATTATTATACATGAAGATTATTGCAAAAAAGAATGAATATGAAGATTATAGAACAGCTTTAAGAATAAAGAATAAAGAATACCCATTTTCATGATGACTATAAAAATTTAAATTGAAATAACAATAATAACAAGAACAAAAGTCAAAACAAAATGCAATAGGTAACTATGGGCAGAGATTGGGGGGGAAGGGGGAAGAAAAAAAGATATTTGTGTGATAATTTTGTTATATATATTCAAAAGGAATAGCAAGCTGTATATAAGAGTTTACGGTTTCATGTGCAATCATCATTTTTATTATACTATGTTGTGGAAATTCTTGTTTTATTCCATATTAAAGATAAAATAAATTTTTAAAAAGAAACTATATGACTAAACCTGACCCCAAAGAAGATATATAAGAATATATCTTCTTTTCTTTGTAGAGCTGGGAAATTCTAGGTATGCATATAACATTAGACTTGGGGGACATTTGGTTAGTTTGTGAAGCTGCCCCTGCCTCCTGCCTTTAATTTTTATTGTAAAGGATGACTCTCTGTGAGGTGGGGGAGGGGATATATTGAGAAATAAATGTTATCAACAAGAATTTCCCCATAATTCCCAAACACCCCTTTGATTCAGATTATCCCAATGATAAAATTGCCAAGTCCAAAAAGCTATAAAGGAATAGTACACAGTAGCCTTCAGCCAGTACATTATTCTCAGAGAAGGACTGCTTTCTCTGTGTTCCATTCAGCACTATGTTTTACTATAACTGCTTTTCTTTTTTCCATTTCTTGCACAAATGCCCCTTTCCTCTCCTTATTAGTAAATAAAATCATCTTTATGTAACAGGAGAGTTACTAACACATATATGGGAAGAGCTGTCTTATGGTGATTTCCCCTTTATTAGAAATTTTTAGGCCAAAGCTAGATGACCACTTGTCAGACATGCTATAGAGAATATTCTTTTTTTTCTGATATGAGATAAACTAGATAGCTTCTGAGCTGCCAAGATTCTTTTCTCTTGGGAAGATGATCTTCACATATTTACCTCCTGTGTTCTTTCCCCTTCTTCTGTCTTTTACTTTCACAATTCACTTCATTCTACTTCCTATACTCTTTCTAACACATATATTTATCCTTTTTATTTTCTTTCCTTGTACTCTTTCTTTTTCACTCACTTAGACAAGAAAAATCTCTTTACCTCTGCCTCTTTCCTTTCTCTCTGTCTCTTAGTTCCATTTGTGAGCCTCAGGCCTGCCGTAATCATGATTGATAATCATAAAAGCAGTGTTAGTGATACACCTGTGTCCAGGAAATGGAAAGCTATTAGTTTTGATGTAAAATTAGACACAATAAAGAGCCATATATGTCCAAAGTCCTTGAATGTTCCCAGAAGTCCTCTTGAGAGGCTCTACAAAATTTTCCATCTATCTCTTCTTCCTTCTCCAATTACATCTGTTTTTCCTCAAACATCAAGCATTCGAAATAAAAATTTAAAATATATTTCCAATTTGTTATTATTTTCTGGTTTCATTACCAATATTACAGCAATATTTTTGTACTGTTTTTCTTTGAAAATGTGTGGATGCTGGCAACATTATGAACTAAAGAATCTCATGGGCTGGCTTAGCAGCCAAACTATATAAGCCTTGTTTCTATGAGAAATATCCAAAGGCCTCCACAGTCTGGCACTAATCTGACTCTACAGCCTGGTCTCTTCATAATTTCCCTCCTAACATTCTAGGAAGTAGGCAAACTAGATTACTCTCTCTCCCCTTGGATATCTCCTACCTCCTCTTCTTTTCTCCTGCTATTTCCCATTATAATCAGTCTTTTGGACTCTGCCCAAGAGATTTAATTGGAAAGAGAAACAAGGAGACATACACTTAGCCAATTTGATACAAATTCCCTAAAATATCATGGCCTTGAACTTTATCTTAGGGGTCTGTCTTACTCAGGGTGCCACTGTCCCTTACTTTGGAGGATTATAGGAAGAAGAATCAGCAGGCTAGAATTAGTGAGAAATACCCAAACTATATTATGCTTACAAAGTTTTCCAGTCTCAGTTTCTCTTTTGAAATCATCTTCAGTTTTTAAAATACAAATCAAGTGACAGCTTCTCCCCATCTTCCCTTCTTCCAGGTGTGTTATTTGAGGTTATTATTTGAGGTTCAAATAACAAAGAATTTCCTCCCCTGACCTCATATAAGACTTTATTTGCACTTTTCTAATACTCTATTCAAGAAATATTTGTATTAAAGTGAAATGCACTTCCCCTTCCTTCCCCAAGTCTTTATGCCCCAAAGGGGGTTACATACTCTATACTTGTATTTTAATCCCTTTATTTGATTATAAATTTCATGAGACCTCCTGTTCTGGAACAATGATTCACATATAATATATGCTTAAGAAACATTATTGAATGAATAAATGATCTTCTTAGTGTACAAGTTCAATCATTCCCAAATGTAAAAAGTTCAGTGGCTCCTTATTTTCCTCAGGGGAAGAAACACATACCCTAAAACTGGCATTTAAACTAAGTCATAGTCTGGATTCAACATAGCTTTTGAACTCCCCTTCACTTATTCTATGTGCCCCAAACTGAATTAATAGCTTTTCATTAATTTCAACATTATACCTTCTACCTCTATGCATTAGCCCAAGTTATCTTCCAAGCCTGAAATGAGCTACTTTCTTAACACTGATTCTCAGAATCCTGCTTTCACCTTCTAGACAGATAGAGAGTACTAGACCTGGAATCTGGAAGATCTGAATTCAAATCCCACCTCAGAAGATTACAAAATATATAATCTCAGGCAACTTAATCTTATTTAATCTTTCTCTGCCTCAGTTTCCTCATTTGTAAAATGGGAGTAAGAATAGAATTGCCTGGCAGGGTTATTATGTGCATCAAATGAGATAATAATTGTAAAGCACTTAACACAGTGACTGTCATGTAGTAGGCATTATATAAATGATATAAATGCTGTTATTATTGTTATTATTATTATCAGCTTAGATCCACCCTCTCTGTATATATATACATATATATATATATATATATATTTTTTTTTTTTTGAGGCTGGGGTTAAGTGACTTGCCCAGGGTCACACAGCTAGGAAGTGTTAAGTGTCTGAGACCAGATTTGAACTCAGGTCCTCCTGAATTCAGGGCTGGGGCTCTATCCACTGCGCCACCTAGCTGCCCCCTCTCTGTATATTTTTTCTCTAATTAATCTCAGGTATCAATGTTCTATCTCCACAATTTATTATGCATTTTGCTTCCCCGTGTACATATTGACTTCTTCTTTGTAGAACAGTGGATTTCACTTTTGTCATATCTTCAAGGGCCAGCACAGTTCCAGGTACACAGAACACAAAATATATGATTATTTATTTCAGTTGAATTGAATAAAAATGTGCATCAGAATTTTCAAACAACCAACTCAGACTTGCTGGAGCACCAGTCATAGAAAGATTTCTTCTCTAGATGCACTGGAAAACATAAATAAGACCCTTAATTGCATGTGCTTGCTGACATCCATTTATACAGATGGATCTTAAACCATAAGATAAGCAAAACCCCTGTGAATTTCAGGCCTCAAAATTGTATGGTTTGAATTGTAGTTCTTTGCTTGACTTTAAGGTCTGTCATTATTTTAGAGATTCATATTCATGAAGAAGGAGAGGTAGAAGCCGCAGGGAATAAACATTTGGCCCTATGAAATTAATGAGGGAACTAAAGGTAACCTTAATTGTGGGAGAAAAAAATAATGCTTAAATTAGGTTGGACCTCAAAGGAATTCATTTCCAGTACATCTTGGAAGCTATAAGAAGAAGAGTCTGGAAATTACCAGCATGTTCTCAGCTAGCATTGTAGGATTGGAACCCATAAACTGAAAGAACAAGAAAAAAGGAAAAGTAACAGTATTGTTTCTGTGTAATTTCCATTGGTGCCAGTCTTACCATTTCATTTTTAAAAATTAGTTTTAAATAAGTTTTGTTGATGCCTTATGCTTTTTACATCACAAACTATCTGTAATATATCAACCCATTCTTTTACAACAAAGAAAAAATACTTTTGCTATATACAAAGGACTATACAACTGTGCATACCCATTGATTCAGCAATACCACTACTAGGTCTGCAGCTCAAAGAAATTAAATAAAAAAACATTTTTATATACAAAAATATTTGTAGCAGCTCTTTATTTGATGCAAAGAATTGGAAACTGGGGAGGATGCACATCAACTGAGTAATGGCTGAACAAATTGTGGTATATGATTGCGATAAAATACTATTGCACTGTAAGAAATGATAAAAAGAATGGTTTCAGAAAAAGCCTGGGAAACTTATATGAATTGATACAAAGTGAAGTGAGCAGAAGCAGGAGAACATTGTACATGGTAACAGCATTACTATAAATAATGTTCAACTTGAAAGACTTAGCTACTTTAATCAGTGATTTAAGGCAATTCAAAGAACTCATGATGAAAAATGCTATCCACTTGTAGAGAGAGCTAGTGAACTCTGAAGGCAGACTCAAGAAAACTCTTTAAATTTTATTTTTCTTGTTTTTTTTTGCAACAGGGCTGATATTGAAATTTGTTTTGCATGAATTTACATTTATAACATATTATTTTGGTTTCCTTCTTAATAGATAGATGGGAAGAGGTAAAAGAGGATATAAAATAGAACTCAAAATGTTTTTTTAAAAAAAAGATGCTAAAAATGAATAATGTTCTTTTTGAAAGAAAAAAAAGTTATTCAAAAACAGCTGATAAAGTGACTATTTCTATAGGCCATATTCTACCCTTACGTCTCACTCTGTACTAAGAGAAATATAGATAATTGGAAGGGACCTCAGAAGTCACCTGCTCCAACATCTTCCTTTTATAGTGGTGGAAACTGAGGTTCAGAAAGCTTGTTTAAGATCTCAAAGGTAATAGATGTCGGAAAATAGGATTAGAATTCAGATCTGTAATCCAAAGCCAGTGCTGTTTTTGGATGGAAGTTTATTTTGTTTTGTATTCTCTTGGGCTACAATTGTTTACTGTTCAGTATCATTAGAGCTTCCTTTCAGAACTCTTTAGATTTACTGAACTGCTTCCCTAGTGCACAGAGTGATGATAACAGATTCAATAATCTTATCTTCTGATATGGGGAGAGTTTGGTAGAAAGATGTCCCAAATCCTGGTGTATTTGCTTCCCTTTTCTTGCCATGGTATAAAGGCCACCATTTGTAAGTCTTCTAGTGACATTTCTAAGGCTCTTGTGATTGTATACCCTCTATGCTCTCGTTTTGGGATTGTTAATTAATTCCAGTTATAATGTGGGACAAGGGGAGGAGACAAGGTTTTGAAGGCTGCCTTTGAAGATTGAGAGATGTCAGTTTCAGCTCCCATGGAAGAAAAAAACAGTGGACTTTTCTATTTTGAATAATTTCAAATGTGCACTCAATTTGAGATAGATGTATTTTAGTACTTAATTATTACTATGGATTTCTCTCCTAATGCCCCAAATAAAAGGACTATATTTCTATTACCTGGATCATTTGGTTCTTCTGGATAGTCCCTTTAAGAGCTAGCAATGGCAATAATATAAATAGTCAATTATCTTCTCCCTTCTAAAAAAAAAAAAAGAGTCCTTTTTCTTGGTGTTTTAATTGACTGCTCCCTAATTTCAATCATCTTCTTCTTCTTTTTTTTTTTTTTTTGCAAATGTGGACCCTTGCTAGATTGAAAATTAGGCAATAGTCAACAGACTGATTTTTTTTTGCTGCTACTGAATACTTATACTTTCAGTAAAGAGTTTCCATAATAGAGATTATATCCCAGTTTTAGCCACACTCAAAATCAGCTACTGTTTGTCCTCAAGGGGAAGATTTTCTCATGCCATGATCTGATCAATTCTTTTCCAATTGCAGAGTAGAGAGTCTGTCTGTAGAGAGCAGGCAGCTCAGACAAATATTGGCATCTCAAGAAAATACCCAAGCTGTGTCCAGCAGTTAAGCACTTAGTAATGTCATTGGAGACAAAGAAAGGCAAAAAAAATAATGTCCCTCTACTCAAGGAATTCATATTATAAGGGAAAGGAAAAATACAAGATACATTCAGAGAAGATGGATGGATCTTAGAGGTGAAGCCTCTAGCAGCTGGCGTGGCCAGGAAACACTGACCTTTTTTTAGTGAAAGAGAAAATATAACCTAACTAATCTGTAAGTTTAAAGTGAAAATAGGAATAGAGCAAAGAGCCAGGGCATAGCCTATTAGTAGCTTAGGAAATACCTAGAGGCAATGAGAAAAGCTAGGTGAGGTAGTGGATAGATTCTCATCCTGGAGTCAGGAAGATCCATTTTCCTAAGTTCAAATTTGGTCTTGGACACTTACTAGTCACTGACCCTGGGCAAGTCACTTCACTCCATATGCATAAGTTTCCTCATTTGTAAAATGAACTGGAGAAGGAAATGGCAAATCACTCCAGTATCTTTGCCAAGGAAATCCCAACTGGGGTCACAAAAAGTTGTACATGACTGAATAGCAAGAAAGATAAACTATATCTATAGAGGTCAGCAAGGTGGCACAATGATTGAACACTGGGCTTGGAATCAGGAAGTCTCATCTTCATGAGTTCAGTTCCCACCTCAGACACTTAGCAGCTGTGAGATCCTGGAATCATTTAACTCTGTTTGCCTCAATTTCCTCATCTGTAAAGAGTGTTGGAGAAGGAAAGCACAAACCATTCTACTATATTTGCCAATAAAACCCCAAATGGGGAGAGCAAGAGTCAGATATGAGTGAAAAACAACACCAGAGGCAGTGTCTGTGGGGGATAGAATGCTAGACCTGGAGATACTTGAGTACCAATCCATCCTCAAGAGTCATGTGATCCTGAGAAAGTCACTTAGATTTTTTTCTACCTCGATTTACTTAACTGTCAATCAATAATCATTTATTCAGTATCAACTAAGTTCCAAACACAATGCTAAACCTGAAGATAAAAAGAAAGACAAAGATAATTCCTTCTGTCAAGGAATTTATATTCAAAGGAGGGAAGACAACACATTAAGAAAACTGAAAAGAGAGCTTGGGGAAAAGGAAGGAGGGTACTTAAAATAGGGGCATGATAGAGCAATATAGTTGGATGAAAGGAAGAGAGAGAATTAAAGGGCTACTTGGGTTCCATGCACTATGCTAAATACTTTATGCATTGAAATTGCTCATTTGATGAGGAAAGATAGAGGGCCAGAATTACCTCTTTAATATCTCTCCACTTTCCAATAAGAGGGAGGGGCAGAGAGTACTGATGAAGTATGAGTTTTAAGCTGATGTGATGTTCCAGGATGGAGAAAAATATATCCCATCCCATGCTTTTGGTATGATAGAAAAGTACAAAGGAGCAGAGCCAGATATAAAATGAGGATAATAATAATGTCCATTCCCCAAGGTTATTGTGAAGATTAAATATATTAATTTTAAAGCACTTAACAAAATGCCAGCTACATAGTGGGCACTTAATAAATGCTTATTTACTTCCTTTATTCTCGACTTTTTTCCCATATGGAAACCAAACCTTCAGAAAACAGACACATGAGGGAAGAAAACCACCTTTGGAAATCAGACGTACATATCAAAAAAGTCATGTCTTGCTATTTCTTTCTCTTCATTCCACCTTGTCCATGCTGTGCCAATAGAATCATAAGAATGGATTTTAAGGAAAATAGCAGGGTCCTACCATTTCAATTATTTAAGGCAAGTATACTTCCAGTTTGGGAAAATCTAGTTATTTCTTCTGTGCTTACTCTTATCCATAATAAAGAATATCAGAGGCCCTACATTGCAACATCAATTGTTGGAGGTTACAGATTCAATACATTTGGATTTAGAAGAGACCTTAGAAGCTATGGAATGCAAATATCTCATTTTAAAGATGAGACAACTGAGATTCATAGAAATGACATACTCAGGTTCATATAGCTAATAAATGGATAAGGAGAGATTTGAAATCAGGTACTTCTGATTCTGAATCTAGTGCATTGGAGGATATAGGAATTGCAGTCTTGGTGGCTACATATTGGATTACAGGAGGAAGTTGAATGATTGGTCTGAGCTGATCAAATTACTTCAGGTAATGAATTATATGAAACCATATCTGGTCAGACATCATTTGGAATAATATGTTCAATTTTGGCTGCCACATTTTGTAAAGGGCTAGAACTGAGCAATGCACTTGGATAATGAAGCACTTGAGACTAATTGCCAATTGGACAGTTCCCTATTAGCTTGTTTGAAGGTTGACCCTCCCTGGCTGTTCTGTGCTGACTTGATTGGTGGGACAAAGAGGGGGAAGTGACATGTGTGGAAGGAGTAGGAGGAGGAAGAGGAATTGAGACACTGACACTAAGTCAGTCTCTCCTGGCGTTTGAGGGAGGAAGGTGTGTGTGAGGTTGCTAGGCCTAAGCCCCTGACCTTGACCGTAAAAGATCAAGAATAAAGATGTTTAGTGATCCTGACTCCAGCTGATTTCTGGGAAGACAGAGTTCCAGCATTTTGGCGCCCAACATGGGGCCGGGACCCTACTTCCACTGAAGTCCTCAGGTGACCAGGAGATTAGGTGAGTATTCTAATAGAAATAAGGAACTTACCTTGTTAAGGACTAAACCAGCAATCTCTAGTAGCTGAGATGGGGCAGGTGTTAGGTACAAACATTCCCTCAGCCTCAGCCGACCGAGATATAGCCCCTGCTTCTGCTCTAGCCTCCCCTAGTAGTAATCCTATAGAGGATATAACTAAGATAATTGATGAGAAGAGTTTACTTGTAACCAGCCCACAAAAGGATAGTCTCTTAGACTCATTGAATAGCATGTCCCCTTGGTTCTTAAAGGAAGAAAAACTAAGTGTAGATAACTGGAAGCTAGTGGGACTTGAAATGAAAGAATTTTACACAAAAAATGGGCCTTATTCAATTTCCGCAGAGGTATTTTATATATACAACATGATTCAATTAGACTTAAGCTATCGAGCAAGAAGGAAAACTGAACAGAGGAGGAAGTGTGAGGAACAAAAGATAGAAAATAAGCAAACTCAAGGCCTTGCCAGAGGGCAAAGGGATTTGAATGAGGAATTAGGGTGTGTTGACTCTGATTGTCCTGAAGAGACTTCAACCCCACCTAGAGAGCAGATTATTGATTAGCCCACATCTTGATATCAGCACTTCCTCCCCCCCCAGCAATCACCAACCCCCATCACTAGATTACAGAAAGGGCTTATTGAAGCTATCAAAAATGGAAAAGAAGTAGATAATGATTTCAAACTTCAAATTTTTCCTGTGATTCAACAGCATAATTCTGCAGGCCAAGAAAGTAGAAAATATGCTCCTTTTAATATGGATGTCCTTAAAGGCCTGAAAAAAGCTTGCACTCTCTTTGGGGCTACATCAGATTATGTTAAGATGTTAATACACAATTTGGCTTATGAAACTTTAACCCCTAGTGACTGGAAAATCATTGCAAAGTTGTGCTTAGAACCTGGACAAAACTTGTTGTGGTTTTCTGAATATGGTGAGCTCTGTAGGATTCAAGCCCAACAAAATAGTCAAAGTGGAGTTAATACTTCAATCACCTGTGACCTACTAACAGGTGTAGGTTCCTATGCAGATGCTTCAGTACAGATTAATTACTCCATAACAGCATTTGAGCAAATTGCTGCCTCTGCTATCAAAGCATGGGCTTCTCTCCCCAGTAAAAACTACAAGGGTGAGACCTACACAAAAATTGTACAAGGACCAAATGAACCCTTTGCTGATTTTGTGACACGTTTGCAGACAGCTATCACATGGACTAATGGTGAAAATGAAGTAACAGATACTTTGGTAAGGCAACTTCCTAGAGACAATGCCAATGAGGTTTGTAGAAGGATTATACTAGGACTACATAGGGATGCTCCTTTAGAGAAGATCATAAGATGCTGTGCCACAGTAGGCACAAATACATTTTATAGCCAGGCTATGGTGCAGACTTCCCAAGATTCCAACCTAGGAATACAGGGTCACTTTTGGCAAGGGGTTTCCAGAGAGACTCATCAATGCTTTCAATGTGGTAAAGTAGGCCAAGTGAAAGCTCAATGTTGACATAGAGACAGAGTGAGAAAACAGGCTGGGAGAACAAGACCCAAAACCCCATGTCCAAAATGCAACAGAGGATGCCACTGGGCATCAGAATGTAGACTGATTCAGGGAAACGGGATGAGGGGCCCAGCTCCAGGGTCCCAGGCAAAAAACACTTGGGGCATGATGGCAGCCGATGCCACACCCAGAGAGTGCCTCCAAGTCCAATACCCAGACATGACCCATCAGCCAGGAAGCAACCTGATGGGAGAAAGGGATTACACAATCAGTCAGCCAGGAAGCCATCTGATGGGAGAAAGGGATTACACAATCTGTCAGCCAGGAAGCCATCTGATGGGAGAAAGGGACTACAATCAGGGAGGATAGAGTTGTATGCAGCTGGGACAACTGAGATACCCCCTGGAAAAGTGAAATCTGTTCCTCTCCAGCCTATGGATTCCTTGCCTCCAGCACAGTAGGCTTGACCATTTCACCTCCTGAGAGTACTTACAAAACAGTGTTCATTCATACACTGATGTAGGAAACTGGGGAATGTGTAGATAATATCCCAGTCACTAACACAGATAGACAATGTGTGACTTATCAACCAGAGGAAGTAGTAGCATCGGGTTTATTGATACAGACCCCTAATAAGCAATCTGGTGACAGTCACCCACATTCTCACTCCCAGCAGCAAAACCCAGGAATATACTGGACAACAGCTGTGACAGCTGACCAACCTATGCTCACCATCTATATAAATGCTATACCATTAGAAGGACTGGTGGACACAGGTGCAGATCGCACAGTCATTAGAGGTGCCAACTGCCCCAGTCACTGGCCAAAGACTAAGGCAGACACCTACATGTCTGGGGTAGGAGGATCAATAGCAGCTGAAATTAGTAGTACCCCTTTAAGATGGATATTTGAAGGTGAAACAGGAATTTTTACTCCTTTTATAGTTGAAAAAATCTCCATCAATCTATGGGGAAGAGACATTTTACAACAATTAGGGTTAAAAATGAGTACTTCGGTTTTTTAGGCAGGGCTGCTGTTGAAGGCCTGCCAACACTTTCACCTGTTCCTATCCAATGGAAAACTGATACACCAGTGTGGATAGAACAGTGGCCCTTAGCTAGTGATAAAATTCAGGCCTTACTAGATATAGTACAGGAACAATTTGACCAAGGACACTTACAACCTTCTCTAAGTCCTTGGAGTTCCCCAGTATTTGTTGTAAAAAAGAAATCTGGAAAATGGAGGATGTTGACTGATTTAGGAAAGGTAAATGAACAGATGGAAACTATGGGAACTCTTCAACCTGGACTTCCATCTCCTACTCAATTGCCTAGAGAATGGCCTCTGTGGGTTATAGACATTAGGGATTATATTTATTCTATCCCTCTAGATAAGAAGGATATGAAAAGATTTGCCTTTTCAGTGCTCAGCGTTAACTTAGCTGAGCCTTATAAAAGATATGAATGGACAGTTTTGCCACAGGGATTGAAAAACAGCCCTACTATGTGTCAAATGTATGTTGCTGATGCTCTTACTCCAGTAAGAAAAGCATTTCCAAAAGTAATGTTATTACATTACATGGATGATATATTGGGATGTACACCTGAGGAACAAATGTTAGAAGCATGTCTACAAAAAACCATAGAAATACTAAGATATTATAAATTGCACATAGCTTCACAAAAGATTCAAAGACATGCTCCTTTTCAATATTTAGGATATGAAGTATATCCTAAGGTGCTTATAGTACAAAAACTCTCCTTAAGAACAGAGAAGCTAAACACCTTAAATGACTTCCAGAAAGTGATAGGAGATATCCAATGGATGCGTCCATTGTTAGGCTTGACTATCCATCAATTGCAACCATTATAAAACAGGGAGACAGTGCTTTAAATTCACCACACCAGCTTACAAAAGAAGCTCAAGAGGCTTTGAGACAAGTTGAACTGGCTTTATCTAATGTGGTTGAAAGAGTCACTCAAAAACCCTTGGAAATATCAGTTTTTGCTACACAAGAGGCACCCCCAGCAGTCCTTCATCAAGGAAACAGTGTGATAGAGTAGGTGAACCTCCCAGCACAACCAGAACAAAGCCTTATTCCTTACCCAGTGCTTGTGGCTAGAATTTTATTAAAGGCCATTAAACTAGCAGTACAATTATCTGGGATAAGACCTGACAAGATATACACCTTTTATACTAATGTACAAGTTAATGTGTGCTGTGAAACCATCCCAGAGTGGCAAATTTTATTAATCATGGCTCCAAATTTTACACATGGGTCTCCATTAAAGATAACCAGACTGTTACATAATTGGCGATGGATTCTTGAAGAAAAGGTTCCTCTTAAAGGACCAACTATCTTTACAAATGCATCCAAACATAATATTTGTGCTGTATATTCTCGTGACAACTATAAAGAGAGTAATCAAAACTCCTTTTCAGTCCACTCAGCAGAATGAATTGTATGCAATCATGCTAGCTCTTATTATCTGGGAGACATAAATATAATATCGGATTTGACCTATTCAGTAGGTGTGTATAAAGGATTGCCACAGCCCAAATAAAACTTATAGCCTCCAATATATATCAGCTCTTTAAGGAACTTCAAGAGCGAGTGAGGAAGCATCCAGGTAAGATTTATATTTTGCATGTCCATTCCCATAGTGGACTTCCAGGTCCTATTTTTGATGGTAATTCAAAGGCAGATAGCCTTCTAACCATGTTGGCCAGTACTCCTTTATTTCAAGAAGTACAAGAATCTCATTCTAAATATCATCAGGCTGCCTGAGCTTTACATTTACAATTTGGAATAACAAGAGAAGAAGCTAGAAGCATAGTAAAAGCCTGTACAGCTTGTATTCCTTTCCACTCTCCTACACTACCTCCAGGGAAGAACCCTTGTGGTTTGAGACCCAATTAAATTTGGCAAATGGATGTGACCCATTAAAAATCTTTTGGTCATCTAACTTTTATCCACATTGTGGTAGACACCTTTTCAGGATTCACATTTGCAATGCCAGCAGCAAAAGAAACAGCCCAAGTGGTCACTGAATTCCTTAAACAAGCATTTGCAATTATAAGTGTGCCACAAGCAATAAAAACAGACAATGGACTTGCATATACGTCTAAACATTTTGCACACTTTTGTGCACAGTATAAGATTTTACATACCATGGGCATACCCTTTAATCCTCAAGGGCAGGCAATAGTAGAGAGAAGAAATAGAGATAGTAAGACACTCCTCCAAAAACAAAAGAAAGGGGGAGCCACGGGGTAACCCTAGAGAACTTCTAAATTTAGTTCTCTATACCATTAATTTTTTTATTTTTGACAAAGATATACTGGTTCCAGCAGACAGGTTGTATAACCCACAGGAAGAGCAGCAGTGTCCAGTGTGAGCAGCTCCACTGTCTTTAGATAATCGCCAGGTGATGTGGAGAGACCCAGAAAGTGGTGAATGGAAGGGACCAGATAGGTTAACTGCTTGGGGGAGAGGGTTTGCTTGTATCTCCACAGATGGAGAAGGAATCAGATGGGTGCCAACGAGCCGTATTCGCCTTGTCCATTGGAGAGAGATGGAGCAGACTCTTGAAACGAAGGAGAAGAGCCAAGAAACACTGTGTGGTTCCGTTGCTGACTGTGCCCACCACTGAAAGAACCTGGCAGTTATGGATTTGACTCATGGACATCAAAAACTGTTGGACTTGAAAACCCTCAAGAATCATTGGACTCTCTGAGGCATCATAAGACTGTTATAGGACTTGAAAGTCCTCAGGAATCATTGGATTCTCTGAAGCATCATAAAACTGTTGCAGGACTTCAAAACCTGTAGGGATCATTGGATTCCCTAACATATAAAAAGACTGATGTGGGATTTCAAAAACTTGTGGGGATCATTAGATTCCCTAACATGTGAAGCAATGGACAATAGATTGGTTTTGGACTATCTTTTGGTTGCTGAAGAAGGTGTATGTGTGACTGATGTTTGCATACCCTCCTTCTAGGACTTCTGAAAATCTTTTACACCATGTTGATTTATATTGTTTGTTATATCACTACTTGCATGTACAATTCCTGTTTGTTACACCAAATCGAGTTTGTACTGACTGTGGGGAGAGTCATCACTAATAGCCTCTGCGTTATTGCTATGTGCTTGTGTAATAACTCCCATGCTGATGGGTTTGTGCATACCTCAGGGGACCCCAGTAAATAGAAGCTACAAAGGGGTATATTTAAGTTTGATTTATGGAGGGACTAACTAAATTATCTAAAAGTCAAATGAGCTGTTGTAAGGAGAATGTCCCTCTTCACTAAGTTTCTTCCACAGAGACTGACTTTATCTGAGATATTGTGGCAGAGGTTCCTATTCATGTCTGGTTTGGCTGGATCATAGAATCCTAGATGTGTATTTGCAAGGGACCCCAGGGCTAACTAGTCCAACTCCCTCCTTTTACAAATGAGTAAATTAGGACTCAGGAAGGTCAGTGACTTACTCAAAGTTGCCCAGGTAGTGAGTGTCAGAAGCAGGGTTTGAAACATCCTCTGACTTCAGAGACACTTCAGAGACAGCCTCCTGAGGAGACAATCCCTGAGGCCTCTTCTAATTCTGAGACTCAACAATTCTGTCAGAACTAAGCCCTCAGATCTAGACTCATGCCTGAAAATATGGTTACATCCTCTCCCACCCCCACTGCTCTGTGTCTGATAGTGTGTGAAGGAAGTATTCTTAAGTGAAGGATGATAGGTACTGAACAAAACCATAACCAGTACCGGACAAACAACTCCAAGGGCATGTCTTTCTCACGGTGAGTCATGGTGTCATTTGTTAGTACAAAGAAAAGCCCTCCTGCCTCCATGTCTTTGATTTTGCATTCCCTTTCCATCAGAGTCTCTTCAAAGTGCTATATAAATATGTATATATCGATCACAGGCCTTTTATTTTTGAACATTCACAAATTCCATACTCCAAAGGAGGCCACTTAACTTGTGCTGTTTGTAAGATGTCTTGTCTCCCTGTGTGAATTTAAGGGGCTATAAGGAAATGGCTTTTCAATGTGAAAAAAGTATCTAGAGAAGAAGCCCTCAGTCAGCTGTACAGAAGTAAACTTCCTCAGTGACAAATGTTCTTATGCATATTACAGAATATTGAGTTGACTTCAGAGACTGAATTTTTTTTAAAGATCTCATGTAAAAAAATAAATAAAAAAGGCATCATGTTATAAACTGAACTGCAACAAGATTCATTTTTAAGGGAAGAAATTAATTTTTAAATGCAATAAGTGGTTACAAATAGGGTGAGCATTTAGTTTCCTATTGATATTCTAGGATATTAATCATTCATACAAGAAAAATAATTGATGGAGTCAATTATTTGGGTTACAAGCATCAAAATGTTAGAATAAATTGTCTTTCTGGATACATATCATGTTCGCAAGCAACAATTTTCCCCAAGACTTTTACTTTACTCTTGACAGTTTTGTTTCTCATTGGCTTCCATTGTAATTATTGTTATTGTTGTTGTTGTTATTATTATTATTATTATTATTATTAAGTCAACTAGGTTGGAGTGCATAATGCTAGGCCTGACATCAGGAATTCAAATCTGGCCTCAGACACTTAATAGCTATGTGACATGGGACAAATCACTTTAACCCTGCTTACCTCAGTTCCTCATCTGCAAAAAATGAGCTGGAGAAAGAAATGGCAAACCTCTCTTGTGTCTTTACTAAATGGGGTCAGAAGAGTCAGAAAAAACTGAATAATAATTACAAATTATTATGTAAAATAGGTGTTGTGATTCTCACAACTATATTAGGAAGTAGGGACTATTATTATTCCCATTTTACAAAGGAGGGAAATGAAGTGCAAAAGTTAAGTGAAGAAATAGTGCCATACAGCTAGTTAACAACAAGGCTAGATTTGAATTCAGGGCTTCCTGACTCCACACCTAATTCTCTGTCCAATCCAGAAGGAATTTTCAGACTGGAACTTCCCAAGCTGACGAAATCACAGGTTCAGTCTTTGTCCCCAAATGTATGTTTTTTAACTTCAGTATATTTACAGACAAACCTGCCTGCTGATGTATCTGAACAGTATCTCCTTGACAATTAAATGCATTTCTGACTGTTAAGGATCAAACATCCTATCATCCCCATTCCCACCCTTTTGTGAACAGTATGCCAGAAAGAAGAGAATGGGGGCCATTAAGATATGTTGTCACAGTGATTGATGGAGGTTCCATAATCCTTCTGAAAATGTTACTTGAGCATCATTCACACAATAAGAGAGGCTTTGACATACCCCTTTAAAATGTTCATAAATCCTGGATTTTACGTGAGCATTATCACTGCTCCTGCTTTCAACACAACAGACATTTGCAGCTGTTTGACTTTCACCAGGTGATGTGAAGCCATTATTAATTCAGTCAAATAGCTCTACTCAATGGTTTGTTGTGCCTGGCAATTCTAGAAAAGCCATCTTGACTTCCCCACTAATTCAAAGCCACCTCTAGTTCCCTTTTACAGTGTTCATGGATCATATCCTCGATTTCATTATCACCCACAATTATTTCACTGTTTATGTTAATAACTCTTAAATTCCTTTATCTAAACATAACCTCCTTTCCTCCCATATTTCTCGGTGTACCACTTCTATGATATATATTCTCTATACTAACTATAATCTCTATTTACTGTATGCTTTCCTATTTACTCAAGCTATTCCCCTTTGCAATGGCTCCATATACCTCCTGTCAAAACCTTGACTATATAGTTAACCAATTTCATTTTACACAGTTCTCTTTCCTTGGATCCTCTGGATGCTAGGATAAGTGAAATCCTATCACTACTCATTTCTTTCCAAATCCTAGCCTTGGATTATTCTCACCATTTACCTTCTCTGTTTCTGTAGTCAGGCTGGGGGAAGCCCTGTGACTATGGTGACATTTTATTTATATTTACATTTATATTTATATATTGATATTAAGTAATCTCAGCTGGATCCTGATGCTGCTTGTCTATTTATTCTTCCATGATTAATTATTCTCTTTTACTTTTCTCATACTCTGTTCCAAATCTTCTTCTCTTTCATTGAGACATCTATACCACCCGCTTTCTCTCAACACATTCCATTTTTTAAAAAAGTGAAGTCAAATGTTTATAGTTTTCTCTACTCTCTAAGTTTATAATCCAGAATTATATATTATCATCCCCTACTTCTCCTTTTCTCCAGTATTGAAGGAAGAGACAGTCCTCCTTGCAGCCTCAATCCTTCTTTTTGTGCCCATGATCTTATTCCTTCCTGCCAATCCTATAAAGTTTTGCCTTTAATCATTCTCTATGTCCCACATTTTAAATCTCTCTAAATCCTTCCATATTGCTCACAAATTTCCAAGATCTCTTCTAATCTTAAAAAAACAAAACAAAACAAAACAAAACTTCATCTGACCTTACCTTCTCCTTAAAATACCATCTTTTATCTTATCTACCTCTTTACAATCAAATACCTAAAGTCAACCTATCCATACTCTTGACCTTTATTTTCTCAATTCCTACTTACTTTTCAATCCTATTCATTCTGGCTTCCAAGCTCATCACCTAACTGAATCTATTCTCTCTAAGGTTATTGATAATATATGAATTGCTGAATCAAATGTTCTTCTCAGTTCTTTCCCTTTTGCCCTCTAAGCAGTATTTAATACTATTAATTATCCCTTCCTTTCTGAATTTTAGTGATCCTATTCTCTCCCAATTCTATTCCTATTTATTCTATTCTTTAGTCTCTTTTGCTAGATCATCATACTTGTTCCATCCTTTAAGTATGATGCTTCTCCAGAAATGTCTGACATGAGCTTTCTTCAAATAATCAGTCATTCAGCATACAGTTATTAAATACATCCTTTGTAGTAGGGACTGTTTCAGCCTTTGGGGATGCCATATTTTCCAGGAACATACATTCAAATGGAAGAAAGTACAAGTATATAAAAAGATACTTACAGAATAAATATAAAGATAACAAATACAAAGGGAGGTAGGGACATTCATATCAATGGAGATAGGGGAGTTGCAGCTTAAAGGAGCAATTCTATCAGGCATGGGTAAGGGAGGAGTTTATTTCATTCCTCTTTTTTTTTCTTTTTTTAAAATATTCTCTTAGTGACCTTATCACTTTTCTTGGTTTTAATTATTACTTTTATACAGATGACTTCAAAAAATTACATACATTTCTAATCTTTCTTCTGAACTACATTTCTACATTACTAGCTGCCTTTGGACATCTCCAAGAGTTTATCCTGCAGACATTCTAAACTTAATTTGTCCAAAATAGAAATGATCACTTCTATTCCCAAATTCACTCCTCTCTCCCTAACTTTGCTATCTTTTTTCCTAATTTTGCTGTCTAGGGTTATCTCCACACTTCCATTCACTTTGCTTTATCCTTCTTCTTTTGGGTAATTAATGTTTTTCTGGTAGTATTTTCAACCAATTTCTCTTTAGTTACTATGGCTGAATTTGCCCATAAAGCAAAGAGGGATTTATTCATTTGTTAGTAGGGAGCTTTAGTCATGATTCTGTTTTAGGAAACATTTGTTAAATACCTATGGAGTGAGTTGTGGTCCCTTTCAAAAACTAGTCCTTTAAAATTGATTTATTCCTTTCTGATTCATTATGAATTCAGGAAGCTAGGACCTTTGATTCACAAATCCTGGTCAAAAGCATCCTTTTGAATTCCAATAGGAGACCTGGGCTTGTCCTCAGCCCCCATAAGATCTGAGCCAACTTGGGCTGTCCCAGCCCCCATTCTAATGATCTGCTCAGGTTTCCCAACCCGCACCAAGCATGAAATCCAGTGAAGAGCTAACTTGGGACTCCACCTATGGGCCCCTTTAGCTAAATCTCTCATTATAAAAAGAGCCAGATTAATATCCTCTTTTTGCAAAGATGCCAAACATCGCAGCCCTATGCCTAGCACACCAAGTATCTCTGCCCCACTGGAACACTGGTTCCAGTGCCCTCTTATCTCTACCTTCACCTTTTATTAACTAGACTTGAACCTTACTTTCAATCCCCATAATAAAACTCTTTTATCAAGCTAGGTTTTCGGGTCTGTAAATTCCTTTACAAGGGACTCTTGAGCCATTACTAGAACTCATTTAAGTCATTTAACAACAATTTTTTAAAGTATTCAGCAAGATATAGCTGGCATTATTTCAAGATTCAACATGTGATATGAAAGCCTGATTTCTATTATTAGTTGGGGCAAAAGAATTATTGCTTATTTAGGGCCTAATTCTGAAAGGCACAAGCAATAAACAGCACGATGGAACCCAAGCAACATCCTAAGAGACAAAGGATCTGAGTTCTTGTCCTACTTCTATTTCTAAAGAGTTGTGTGACCATAGCCAAGTCAATTTCTCTATACTTCAGTTTTCTCATGTAAAATGGGAAAAATTGTAATCAGCATATATTGTCATGAAACGCCCACAATATGTGTCCAAAAAACCTTACATAGTACTTAGTTTTTCTTCTAATGGCTTGACCATATTTGAATTTGCATTATTGTTACTGGTATGCCTGACTATTTCCCTATCACACTGTAAGTCCCTTAAAGACTAGGGTTTCTCCTTGAATTTGGAGCTAAAATAGACCTTAAGAATGTTTAACTTTTTATGTTTCTTACAAACCCCTTGGACAGTCTAGCAAAGCATAAAGATGTCTCAGAATAATGTTTCTAAATGCAAACAATAAAATATGCGGGATTACAAAAGAAAACAATTATATTGAAACAGTTTTATATGTCTGAAGCACAGATATATGTGCATAGATACACACATGTGTATAAAAATATATCTATGAATTTGTATTATATATTTACTTCATTAATATATGTGTTTCAGTATGTGTGTATGTATGTACACAGATCTAAAAAGTGACATAAATGAGACTCAAGGTCATATTTTTTTACTCCAAATTCTTCAAATGTGTATATACATAATATATATATATGCATAGATATGTATAGATATACATACACACATACATACATACATATACACATGTATGTATGATCCTAGGCAAGTGTATTATGTCAAAGATGTATAAAAATACTTTCCTAACCTATTTCACAAGACTCTTGTCAGCTTAATTATTATATAGATTAAGAGCTCCTGCTCTAGGATAACTCCTTATTTTTCAGGTGTGAAACAGTTAAAAAAAGATAAAAGATAGTAAGTAGCACAAAAGGAATTTAAACCCAGTTCATATGACCTTCCATCTAGTTTGCTTTCCTATAAGCCATGTTGCATAAGAAATTATGATTGTGTTTGTGGTGGGTAAAAAATGAAATGGTTGAAAAAAATAAAAGTTCCGTCATCCAAGCATATCAATTTATTAAGCAAAGCTTTCCTAAGAAAGCAGGTCCTCAGCTTAGGCCTGAACCCCAAATACATGGGGAGACAGACTTTTAGTTGTTAAAAATAATTAGTCAAATAAGACCAGTTAATTAAAAGGAAACAATACAACATTAGATAATCTGATTCACATTTGGATGAAGTATTAAGAACTTTCCATGTTGGAAGAAGGAGACTGAACAAGTACAATTCCCTAAATCCAGAAAGGTTTCCCACTCCCCAGGTATCTGTAAATAATCAAGGAAATATGGAAAAATAACTGATAAGTACAGGCAAGTTTTCCACTAAAACCTATGAGTAGCTTGAGATATACATTTTTAAAAAATTAACTTATGTAAAATTTAAACACAAAATAGAAAAATAAAAAATATTGCCATATATACAGCAAAACATAAGGGAGAATTCAAAATATTAGTCAATAAATTTCTTTTTCAAGAAAGCCTACATAAGTACTGCACATTGTTTTGAGCTGTTCATCTTTTCTTTGCTTCCTTGTAGGTTATTTATTTTGTTTTTTAATGCACTTTCTATTTTATTCTTTCCCCCTTTTCCTTCCACCTCTACCTCCCCCCCAAAAGGCTATATAATTGAGGATAAATTTATTTAGATGTTTTATATGTGTTCATACACACACTCATATATATAATCACACATATACATATATCTATACATCTATGTAAGGCTTTACAACACAACTCATCCTTTCCTATACCATAGCAATATTGCTTTATACCATCTAGCTCTATCTAGTTATTTTTAATAATCTAAGATGATATTAATATGGCTGATATATAAAGGTGTTTCCCTATTTTTCTCTGTTTATGAAATCTATTTTAGCTTTAATTTTGTCTGAGATCATCATTATTATGTTTATGTATATCTCTTATTTCCTAATTCTCTTAACTCTTATGTTTTACTTCTACTCAGTAGCACACCTGGGTGTTACTTAACATACCCTACTCACAACAAGGATCCTTCCCTTATCCTCTTGTCCATCCTTTCCATCCCTTTTTATTCCATGCCTGTTAACCTACACATGTTCACATGTTATCTTGTTCCCATTGATCTATACACCCTGCTATACCTTCCCTTACCCTATTACCTCCCCCTTGTATTTTTTTTTTAATTGCTGAGGCAATTGGGATTAAGTGACTTGCCCAGGATCATATCTAGGAAGTGTTGTATCTGAGGCCAGATTTTAACTCAGATCTTTCTGATTTCAGGGCTGGGTGCTCTATCTATCTATCTATCTATCTATCTATCTATCTATCTATCTATCATCTGTCACCTATCTGCCCTCCTCTTATTTCTTTAAAAAAGATACCTTTCTAGATAATATGTATTGTTCTCTCTTTAACCCATTTTCTATGTGAGTAGGATTCCAGAACTATCAGCCTTCCTCCCCCATCTAATTTCTCTGTGTCATTTCTTGCTCTCACACCTCATCCATATAACATAATAACTTCTTATTTTTTCCCTATACAGTTTTGCTTTTTATAATCACATCATACTCAATTCTATCCCAATCTTTCTTTTGAATTACCCAATTACTAATGACAATCTTAGACATATGGATTATATTTCCACATATAAAATATAAACATATATAAAGATATTAAATATTGAATCCTTTAAAATTGGGTTTTCATATTTACCTTTTTATATGTCACATTTTCTATTAAGTTCAGGTCATTTGGCTAGAAAATACTGAAAATCTGGCAATTCATTGAATATCCATTTTTTCCCTTCAGGATTATGTTTAACTGTTCTGGGTATTATATCTTTAGCCACAACCCTAGTTTTTTTTTTTTTTTTTTTTTTTTGCTTTTGAATATATATAATGTTCCAAGATCTGAGGTCTTTTAATGTGACCACTGCTAGTTCTTATGTGATTCTAATTGTGGCTCCAATATATTTATTTTTTGCTCATAATGTTTTCTTCTTGAGCTAGGTATTTTGGAATTTGGTTATGATGTTCCTATAGATTTTTCTTGTAAAATCTCTTTGAGGAGGTGATTAGTGCATTTTTTCCTAATTCTACTTTCCCTTGTTATTTTAACACTTCAGAACAATTTTCTTCAATTAGTTCTTGTATTATTGTATCAAGATTCATTATCATAAATTCAGGTTTTCTCTTCTTGATGTTTTCCAGATTTTCTTATGTGTTTTTCTTATGCTGTCTCACATTTTCTTTTATTTTTTCATCCTTTATGTTTTGTTTTATTACTTTTTGGTCTCATAACTTCACTGGCTTCCGTTTGCCCAAATCTAGCTTTCAAGAAGCCATTTTCTTTCTTAAGACTCCTTTTCTGGTTGGCTGACTTTCTTTTCATAATCGTCTTATTTTCTTGACTAGTTTTTTTTTTTTTTTAAGTTTTTCCTCAATTTCTCTCATTTGATTTTTAAAGTCTTTTTTTGAATTCTTCGATGAATTCTTTCTGGTGACTATTTAATGTTTCTCTTTGGGGTTGGAGAGGCTTTTTTTTTAACTTCAGAATCATTCTCTGAAGATGAATCTTGGTCTGCCCTATTCCCGTGATACCTTTCTATGATTGAGTTTTTTCTCCTTTGCCTGCTCTTTTTTTTTTTTTAATTTGTAGGAGATTGTTGATGTATTTATCTCTAGTCCTGGGTTAGGAGTATGAGGGATGCCTCTAAACTGTTCTTCAGTTCTCCTCTCTGTATTAGAACTCATAATCAAGAACTCTATCCTCCTGCAAATGCCTGAAGCCAGCAGTATTCTAGCCCCATTGTTTCTGCACTCACAAAGGTGTGCTGGTTCCTTCTTGCCCAAGGATGAATCTGGGCAGCAGAATTGGTCCTGTTGTTCCTTATCAATAGAGGTTCTTTCAATCTTCCCCTACTCAAATGCCCAACTTCCCACACTGTCCAGGAGAGTATGTCCCTAGGTAACCATCTCTATGGTTAGGACCAGTTTACCTCCCAACCACGCTAATCCCAGGTTCTCTATTTGCTATTTCAGTTGAACTAGCCTGGAAGTAGTTACACTTTACATGGATCAAACCTTTGTCCTGATATCTGTCTTCACATTATCTTAGAAAGATCCCAGGAAGACCATTATTTTACCTGACTCTTGTGTATTTTTAACTGCTCTACATGGTAATTACCCTGAGATTCAATTTTGTCTCATTTGTGGTGGAAATCTGGAGAGCCTGGAATTTTCTGACCTACTCCAGCATCTTCCTACAAATTCTTTCTGAGATGTAACAACTGTAAGAAAACGCCTTACTTCAGTCTTTGGATCTGACTGGATTTCTATTTAGCATAACCTAGTTCCTTAGTTAAGGGTCTCTAAGCAGCAAGGAGAGGAGTTCAGTTTCCTGCCCACATAGGAAAAGGTTCAAACAATACAATAAAGTTTTCCCCCAATTCTCCTAATTGAACAAACTTTTCTCACATGACAAAATTAGACCTACAAATGAGTAGAAAAGGAATTGAATCATCTACAGAACTGAATCACAAAATGGAGTCAGTGTGGTTCACTCAGTTTTCACAATTAACCACTTTGCTATCCTAATTTCCTCATTTCCCTCAATTTCCTGAATTAGCATGCTTAATTAGCTCAACATTATGGGGCTCCAGCTAAGTTCGGGAATGTATTTTGGAGAGCAAACAACCACACCTTTCTGACCTATCTTCAGTACTTATTCGTTGGGCATTTTCATCATAGACTTGATCAAAGCACTCTAAATCTCCCCAGCCATTCTCCTCTAGAGCATAAGTACTTTTTTTCCTTTCCTTCAGCCTTCTTCATGACACTTTCATGGTTTGAGTGGTATCATTTTTTCAAATCTGACCTCCAAACTTTTATCTCTAGATAATGAATAGTCTTCAACCATGTCCTTACCAGCAAGATCTCTCCCAAGATGAATACATCTGCTGGCCAATAATTTTCATCTTTAAATTAGTTATTGGTTGGACTGACTTTTCTAATATGGATTTGTCAGCTAATTACTTGTAACTAGACAAGTAGGTGATATAGTGTAATGTCCGGACTAGTTCCCTTAAGGGCCTCAGGGTCAGCCAGAGTCAGGATAAATCAAAGTCCTTGGTCTTTAGGGAGAGAAATGAAGGAGGCAGGCAAGCTTGCCATGAGGCTTGCCAAAGATATATCCTGGATTCTGGAGTCCAGAGTCTCCAGCCTCTCTCCTCCTTGTTCTGCTGACAAGTAACCCTGACTTCTCTCTCTTCACCCTCCAATCCATGCCTACTATTATCTCAACACCAAACATTAGCCATTATCCAAATATATGCTCATAGAGCTATTATCTCACATCCAATAGGTAGCATTAAGTGCTCTCTTGTCTGATTCAGAGTTTTAGCCCTCTATATCTCCTGCTTTCTTTTGTTTTAGAACACAGGTGCTCATACCCTACCTGACTTCTCAGGAAGGGAGATGAAAAACACCAAAGGGAAGTGGGGAGTCAAGCTAGATATTGTTAGCGGGTTTCTGGGATGAAGGGCCTTATTAGAGACAATTATGCACAAACCCATCAGCATGGGAGTTATTACACAAGCACATAGCAATAACGCAGAGGCTATTAGTGATGTCTCTCCCCACAGTCAGTGCAGACTCAATGTGGTGTAACAAACAAGAATTGTACATGCAAGTGGTGATATAACAAACAATATAAATCAGCATGGTGTTGTAAAAGATTTCCAGAAGTCCTAGAAGGAGGGTATGTAAACAATAGTCACACATATGCCTCCTTCAGTAGCTATTGATCATTATTTCACATGTCAGGGAATCCAATGATTCCTGCAAGTTTTTTAAGTCCTGCCATAGTCTTATTATGTGTTAGGGAATCCAATGACTCCTGTAGATTTTGATGTCCTGCAACAGTCTTATCATGTCTCAAAGAATCCTATGATTCCTGAGAGTTTTCAAGTCCTACAATAATCTTTTCATGTCTTTGGGATTCCAATGATTCCCTGAATCATTTTTGATGTCCATGAATCAATTGCCATAACTGCCATGCTCTTTCAGTAGTGGAACCACCCAATGTTTCTTGGGTCTTCATTTCAAGAGTCTGCTCCATCTCTCTCTGATGGACAAGGCAAATACAGCTCATTGGCACCCATCGGATTCCTTCTCCATCTGTGGAGATTCAAGCAAACCCTTTCCCCCAAGCAGTTACCCTATCTGGTCCCTTCCATTCACCACTTTCTGAATCTCTCCACATGACCTGGCAATTATCTAAAGACAGTGGAGCTGCTCACACTGGACACTGCTCTTCCAGTGGGTTATAAAACCTGTCTGACAGTGCCAGTGCATCTTTATCAAAAATCAAGAAGTTAATTGTATAAAGAGCTAAATTTAGAAATTATCTAGGGTTACCTGTGGCTCCCCCTTTCTTTTGTTTTTGGAGGAGCGTCTTAATGTCTGTTTCTTCTCTCTACTATTGCCTGTCCTTGAGGATTAAAGGGTATGCCAGTGGTATATAAAATCTGATTCTGTGCACAAAAATGTACAAATATTTAGAAGTATGTGAAGGTCCATTATCTGCTTTTATTGCTTGTGGCACACCCATAATTGCAAATGATTGTATAAGGAGTTTAGTGACCACTCGGGCTGTCTCTTTTGCTGCTGGTATTGCAAAAGTAAATCCTGAAAAGGTGTCTACCTTTTATTCATGTGGATAAAAGACAGACAACCAAAAGATTTATAATGGGTCACATCCATTTGCCAAATTTCATTGGGTCTCAAACCATGAGGGTTCTTCCCTGGAGGTAGTGTAGGAGAGTGGAAAGGAATACAAGCTGTACAGGCTTTTACTATGCCTCCTAACTTCCTCTCTTGTTATTTCATATTATAAATGTAAAGCTTGAGCTGCCTGATAATATTTAGAATGAGATTCTTGGGCTTCCTGAAATAAAGGAGTACTGGCCAACATGGTTAGAAGGCTATCTGCCTTTGAATTACCATCAAAAATAGGACCTGGAAGTCCACTATGAGAGTGGACATACAAGATATAAATCTTACTTGGATGCTTTCTCACTTGCTCTTGAAGTTCCTTAAAGAGCTAATATATATTAGAAGCTACAAATTTTATTTTGGCTGTGGCAATTCTTTGTACCACATCTACTGAATAGGCCAAATCAGATATTATATTTATATCTCCTGGATAATAAGCAAGAGCTAGAATGATTGCATACAATTAATTCTGCTGAGTGGCCTGAAAAGGAGTTCTGACTACTCTCTTTATAGTTTTCACGATAGTATACAGAGCAAATATTATGTTTTGATGCATCTGTAAAGAGAGTTAGTTCTTTAAGAGGAACTTTAGAAACCTTTTCTTCAAGAATCCATCACCAATTATGTAATAGTCTGGTTATCTTTAATGGAGACCCGTGCGTAAAATTTGGAGCTGTGGCCAGTAAAATTTGCCACTCTGGGATGGTTTCACAGCATACATTGATTTATGCATTGGTATAAAAGGTGTATATCTTATCAGGTCTTATCCTAGATAATTGTACTGCTAGTTTAATGGCCTTTAATAAAATTCTACCCACAAGCACTGGATAAGGAGTAAAGCTTTGTTCTGGTTGTGCTGGGAGGTTCATCCACTCTTTCATACTGTCTCCTTGATGAAGGACTGTTGTAGGTGCCTCTTATGTAGCAAAAACTGATATTTCCAAGGGTTTTTGAGTGACTCTTTCAACCACATTAGATAAAACCAATTCAACTTCTCTCAAAGCCTCTTGAGCTTCTTTTATAAGCTGTTGGGTGAGTTTAAAGCACTATCTCCCCTTAAAATGTTTTATAATGGTTGCAATTGATGGATAGTCAAGCCTAACAATGGACGCATCCATTGGATATCTCCTATCACTTTCTGGAAGTCATTTAAGGTGTTTAGCTTCTCTGTTCTTAAGGAGAGTTTTTGTACTATAAGCACCTTAGGGTATACTTCATATCCTAAATATTGAAAAGGAGCATGTCTTTGATTTTTTTCTGGAGATATGCGCAATATCGTCCCAAACCATTTAGTTCATTCAAGATAATATCATCTTTTCACCTGAATTTTCTTCATCTTCTTTGCAAGAAAAAGGTTAAAACAGCTCCATTATGAAGGAAAGCTTTCACATTCTCCTTTTTCTTTGACTTTTCCAGATTTTCTTCAGCATAATAAGAAAAAGCTACCTTTAAATTTCTCTTAAGTCATCACTCTCTTTTTGTTTTTACTCCATCAAATAAAATTCTTTTTGTTTAAAAATCAAAAAACAATAAACTAAGGAAGATCTTACCTCCCTACACATTTCAGTCAATAGTGTGATGGTAAAAATGTGCTCTAATATATAAAAATTTCTGCCCATTCCTTTCCCATGTTTGCTTCAAGTATAGTTTCAAAGTTTATATAGACCTTTCTTATAAAGAGTGCACATGTATATTATTCATTTATTTTAATACATTTGTTTTACAAGAATTTATAGGATCTCTCTCCCATACCCCAATTGAGCAATATAAATAAATTTAAAAATAAAATCTTCACAATAAATATACTTTATGAGGATTAGTTAAGTAAATGAGTAATGTTTTGCCTTTCTAAGGGTGATTTAAGGTTAAATAATGTTCCTTTTAGACTTCAGCAAAGTTGAGTTTCAGAAGGGCAAAGAAAAAGATGAGATCTAAAGATCTCTTTAGTTGTTATTAAAGCATTTTAATGGGTCTGAAATCTTGAGTAGAGCAATTACTATATGAACATACCATCAGAAACAATGAAATGGTCTCAAAGATATAAATTATTCTGGTACTTTTTACCCAGGCCCTAATTTGTATCTTAATGAGGAAGATTTGCAAAATATACTGGATAGTCACTATAAGTATTGCATTGAGGTAATCTAGCTCTGTCTTAGGAAGAGTATTCAAGAGCAATATTACTCCAATAACCAGCCTCAGAGGTGAAAAAAAATCTCAGAGTTGAGGCATTAAAAGAGCAGAATTAGAGATGTTTTCACCAGACCTTGGACAGAAGTCTCTGACCTTTCTAAAAGAGTATATTAGGTCTTCAGATGAACAATCACAGTGGTACTCAATTGAATCTGAAGCTAGAAGTAATAGCGACTATGGCTGTCCAATGGAGAGCCTAGGCAGCACAGAGTGATTAACGCATTCTCCTGTTTCTTGGGAAGACCAAATTCAAGTAAACCAGAGATGCCATCTCCTCTTCTGGGGGATATAAGTTTAGCAATTGAGTGGTATGTCCATCACTGACTCTATGAATCACAGTGAACTTCATGAAGCCTCTTTAAAGAAAGAAGGGATGTTGAGACCGTACAGCTCAAGAATTGTTTCTTTAGCAATATGTGCTCCCTATAAGTATGCCTTTCTAGGGTTCATTATACTTAAAATTTGTATCCACTTTACTTCACTCTTGAGTATATTTATAGAAGATTACGCCACAGGGTTTGTGGTGTATTTGAATGTTTTGTAACTACCATTCTTGCTATCCCACTTGAGGAAATGTTTTTGCTAAGTACTAAGTGAGATTATGGACTAATTTTTAAGGGGATCCAGTTGAATGCTCATAATCTACATCATTAGGATTATAAACCCTAATATTAAGCTCCAAAACAGCAGTGACCCCTCTCAGGATTTAACTGTAAAGTACACACTTGGAGAAGGAGCCCAGACACTGTGTCATACCTGAATAAGAGAAGATATGTTAAGATAATTGTCTTTATTTACTTGAAAGAAAGGCTCCAGTGGCCCTATATTGCTCTAGAATTTAAAACTTCTTATAATCTGACTCAATCTACTTTTCAAGGCTTACTGTATATTATTCTCTTCTATGCTTTCAATCTCATTTCCACTCTTCCACAAAGATGTTTTCCCATCCCTGAAGTATATATTCCAACCTTCCTCTTCTTTGAATCTCTAGCTTCTATCAAGGATTGGCTTAAGTGATACCTCTTTATCTCCTCATTGTTGATCCCCTTATTCCATCCCCACCTCTATGAACAATTTTGTGTTTATCTTATCTTTACACTTTTGAACACATAACAATTCCCCAAATAGAATGGAAACATCAGGATCTGGAGAACTTTCTTTTTCTTTTGTATTCATAGCAGCTAGCACATAGTAGACACTTAATACATGCTGATGGAAATTGAAATTGTGTCTGGGCCTAAGCAGAACAAAGAACAATGGACAAACATTAGAGGAAGTCACATTTTGTCAAATTGTAACCAAAAAAACTTCCTCTTAACTAGAGCTACTTAAAAGGGCAATAAGCTGCCTTTGGGAGGGAGCCCCTTGACTCAACAAGCACTTCTTGAAGAAAAGCATAATTTATGAGAGGTCTCTTCAACTGAGTTTAGAAAGCAGAGGTGAGAGTCAGGATGGACTGCATTTTAGTCATGAGCCTGTGCAAAATTTTGGAAACAGGAAAGGGAAGGTAAAGGATAAGGAATGGCAAATAGGCCATTTTGGCTAGATGGCAGAGTTCATGAAGGGAAGTAACATATAATAAAACTGGAAAGGTAGAAGACAACCACAATCAAAGTAAATATATGATCAAGGTTATCAAGTAATAATGAAAAAAAAACAAGTGAAAAGTAATGGACTTTGGACGTATCATATCTCAAACAATACTAGAAGGCAATAATCAATAAAAAACAACTACTTAATGCTGGTTCTGGCACACATATACACACATATATATATATATACATACATATACACATATATAGCAAATATGTTTTAGATGATGTGTAATATATTATGTGAATATTGAATGTAGAATTTCATATTCTTAATGGCTAGCAATGGCTAGCAAACAAATTCCTTGATATTGATGGGGGTTGAGGTCCAGCCATGGGTGTTGGGCAATCAGAAAGGAATCTTAAAGGGAATTCAACCCCCATCAATATTTGCCACTAACTGCCCAACACCCATTTCTTGGCTAGAGCCCTACTAACTGCTTTTAATCTCCCAGATCCAGGCTCCTTTCTCTTTAAAAAAACTTAATTAAAACAAATTAATAGCTTTTTATTTTTCAAAATACATGCAGATAGTTTTCAACATTCAACCTTGCAAAAGTGTTCCAAATTTCCTATCCTCTCTCCTTACCTCCTCCTACCCTAGACAGAAGTATAGGTTAAATGTGCAATTCTTCTAAACATTTTTCTACATTTATCATACTGCACCAGAAAAATCAGATCAAAAGGAGGGGAAATGAGAAAGGAAAAAAACCAAGCAAATAACAACAAACAGGTGAAAATAATGAGGGAAAGGAAAGGGGGAACCCCATTTCTCGGAGCATAGATAATCCCATGAGGTGCAGTGTCCCCTGTAAATGAATTTACAGGCCCGAAAACTTAGATTGATAAATAAAAGGTTTATTGTAGAAATTTGGAAGTAAAGTTCAGTTAGAAAGGCGCCAGGGCCGAAGGTAGCTGCTAGGCGGGCAGGAAGCCTTACATGGCTGGAAGGATACCATGTGTTGGCTGGGAGGGCTCCTGCAATGAGGGCTCCGGCTTGGCCCTTTTTATATATGATGGGCTGTACCCTAAGTTCTCGGCGGGCTTTTTAGTTAGCTCAGATCAGGTGAGGGCTGGGGGAAGCTGAGCTGATGATGGTGGGGGCTGGGCCTGAATCAAGGTCAGTCATGGGTTGGGCAATTAGAAAGGAATCTTAAAGGGACCTCAACCCCCATCAAAAATACTATGCTATGATCCACATTCAGTCTCCATAGTTCTCTCTCTGGATGCAGATGGCTCATTCCATCACAAATCTTTTGGAATTGCCTTAAATTACCTCATTATTGAAAAGAGCCAAGGCCATCGCAGTTGATCATCATAATCAATTTGTAGCTATGTGTAATGTTCTCTTGATTCTATTCACTTCACTTAGCATCAGTTCATATGTCTCTCCAGGTCTCTCTGAAATCATCTTGCTAATCATTTCTTACAGAACAATAATATTCTATAATATTCATATACCACAATTTATT
The DNA here is from genome assembly GCF_048593235.1 of Sminthopsis crassicaudata. Classification (NCBI taxonomy): domain Eukaryota; kingdom Metazoa; phylum Chordata; class Mammalia; order Dasyuromorphia; family Dasyuridae; genus Sminthopsis; species Sminthopsis crassicaudata. Next base: position 105,714,974 of record NC_133617.1, read on the forward strand.
CAGCTGATGGGCATCCATTTAGTTTCCAGTTCCTTGCCACCACAAAAAAGGCTGCCACAAACATTTTTGCACATGTGGATTCTTTCCCCTTTTTAATGATTTCTTTGGGATATAGGTCAAAGGGTATATAAAGTTTTATAGTCTTTTGGGCATAATTCCAAATTGCTCTCCAGAATGATTGGGTCAGTTCACAACTCCATCAATAATGGATTAGTGGCCCAGTTTCCCCAGATCCCCTCCAATATTTATCATTATCTTTTCCTGTCATCTTAGCCAATCTGAGAGATATAATGTAGTACCTCAGAGTTGTCTTAATTTGCAAGAAACTTAAAAAAATTATCATTACTTTGTCTATCTTAGAAGTTAGGAAACAAACATACTTTGCTTCCCCTCATTCCTTACTATTCCCAAACCACTTAGGGGCAGCTAGTTAGATGAGACAGAATACTGGGCCTGGAATCAGGAAGATATAAGGACAAAACCAGATTCTAACACTGAGTTAATCACTTAACCTTTGTTTAACTTAGTTATTTCATCTATAAAATTAGCAGGAGTTGTTCAGTCTTTCAGTTTTATCTGATATCTTATGACTCCTTGGACCATAGCATACCAGTATAGTTCATGGGTTTTTCCTAGGAAACATACTGGATCAGCCTGTCATTTCATTCTTTAATAGATTACAACCAACAGAAGTTAAGTGCCTTGACCAGGGTAACACAACTATTAAGTATCATGTTGGTTTTGAACTCAGATCTTTCTGTCCAAGCCCAGCTCTCTACACACTAAGACACCTAGCTGACTTAAGACCTCCCAAGAATATTGTGAAGATCAATAAGATATTTGTGAAGTATAAACACATGTCTGCACATAATAAGCACTCTATAAATGTTATTTATTATTAATAATATTTACTGATTTCTTTCTGGAAGAACTAAATTTTGCTCTATACCTTTCTTCCCACTTTCTATATTCTCTCCCCCCCCCGAAATGATATGTCCTGGCTTTCTCCTCTTTGATGGGACACACCCCTTCCTCCCCCTCATGATTAAGTCATCTTCCTATTATAAATTTTCTAAATTAATCCTGTGGTTATTCTGACCACTTTGAAAGCCATTCAATATAAAAAACAGCACTATGTGCATATTCACTTACATTTCTGGCTATGCTAATAAATATATATTATATATTTATATATATATATATATAACATATTATATATAATATATGACATTATATTACATATAATATTATAATTATATTATATAATATAGTCTAAATAGAGTATATATATGCATATATATACTCTAATTAATATATATACACATATACTTCTATTGGATGAAAAAGTGGTGAGGTACAGTGAAATGGAATTCCAGAATCACAGAACATGACAGCTAGAAGAAATTCTGTAGATTATAAGAGTTGGAAAGGACCTTAGAATGTTAGATGGGAAAGAAAGAATTACTGAATCTTATGAGTTGGAAAGAACATTAGAAGCATTCTAGTCCAATGAATAGATGAATGGTTGATTGAATGGCTGGATGGATATAATTTATTAAATGCAAATTGTGTCCCAAGGACTAGGCAAGCATTGAGAATTCAAGTAGTATCAAAGCAGTCCCTCCCCTTGTTTTGTGAGTCACAAGAAACAAGCCAGTGGGAAACTGATGCACATGTCTAGGTGATATACAGGATGGCAAGTTGCGCAAGATGATAGAATAGAATGTCTGGGGTACACTACATTTCTTACCTCTCCTCATATTATCTTACCTCATTTCCCCTTTAGAGACCAAATCAAAAGCTACTCCCCACAGGAGATCTTTGTTCTTCTTTCCAGATGCATTCTACCTTCTTGAAATTCATTTGAACTTTTTTTTAATGTATTTTATATATGTTCACCTGTTATTTCTCCTGAGACAATATATTTTCTTTAAAGTCAGGGGTTTCAATTTTGTCTTTGTATCCAAAATATCTAGCATGACATATGGCTCAAAGTAAGTACTTCATAAAGCTTTATGAATTGATTGATATATAATTCATATAGAAAAGCAGAACTCTGGTTAAAAATAGGAGCTGGAGGTGTGAATCTTACCTGAGACATTTTCTGTATGGTTGACAATATCAAACAAACAGAATTTTTTGGATTTTTTTAGCATCTCTACTATTCCATGAGCTATGCGAAGGATTGGGTATGCAAAGGCAAAAATGAAACAGTTCCTTCCCTTAAGAAGCTTACCTTCTAGAGGGAGAGACAACATGTAAATGCATAGGTATATAGAACATATGCACAGAGTAAACATAAGAATGTTATTTGGAAGAGGAAGTCACTGAAAGCTGGAGTATTCAGATAATTCTTCATATAGAGATTGACATTTCAGCTGAGTTCAGAAGAAAACAAGAAATTCTAAGCTGCATAATGAAGGAAGGTTACATTTCAGGAATAGAGGACAGAGCATGGAGCATGGAGCATGGAAATGAGAGGTAGAATGTCACCAGATATAGACTGAGAGTTACAAGCCATTTTTCAAGGCCATAGTGTAAAAAAGGGGTCAAAAGGTAGACTAGAACCAAGTTTTAAAGAGCTTTAGAAAACAAAGAGGAATGCATATTGATTCTAAAAGACAGTAGGAATCATTGCAGTTTATAGAACAGAGAAATGGCAAATCAGACTTGCCTTTTAGAAAAAAATCATTTAGTTATCATTTGACGAATGGGAGAGATTTTTGGCAGGGGCAGCAATTAGGAGCATGGCACTAAATGACATGAGCACTCACAACTATATAAAAGGGGGGAAAAGGCATACAGACATAAAAGATAAATTAACAAAGAAAGATGAAAGGGTCATCCTAGGAGTAACTGATAAATTGTTAAAGACATTTTCTATCTTACTTCTATTTGAAGTATCAAAGATGGTGTCTACTTGTTTGTTTTTTGTTACTATTTAAAATCTAAATAAATGTTTTTTTTCTTTTTAAAAATCACTACCATCTATAATAGTAAACTTTTGTAAACTAGGAAATGTTCCTTATAAGTTAAATCTGCATAACTGTGAGAAGAATTGTGATTTTTTAATTTGTGCATGTGGGACTGCATATAATCATTTAACAATGACAGTTTTGAGATTCTCCTATATAACTGGATAAGCAGGTGAAAGGATGATATGACTATGACACCCAAAGAATTATTCTAAACTGAGATTATAGACTGTATTAAATATGGATCTCTTGCCTATTTGCTGGGGATGGCAAATTTACAAAGGAGGGGAAAAATTTTAAAGGGGTTTGGTGCTCTAAAATGGAGGCACCTATGACAGAGATGTGGCTCCCATGTGTTTGGGTGTAGCTCCTTTCCAATGATTTCACAGCTAGAATGAACTGTTTCTTTAAGTACAGCTGAATGAATGCTCATTTATTTTTTTCTAGTGGCAGTATCCAAGGCTTAAAGACCCATTTACTTGCATCAGAGTATCAGGAAGCAAGATGAGGGAAGGACCCAAGAACTACTTGATCCTTCCCTTCATCCCATGGCCTCAAAAAATGGACTTGGAGTTTTGGTCTTTTTTTGTTTGTCTTTTTAGGTTTAAGTACAGGAAGTAGTCCCTGACTCTGAAGCCCAATCCTCACAGATTTGAGGATCCAAGATTCTAGGCCAGAAGAAGTTCATATTGAAAGTGATACTGGTAAGTCCAGTGATGTTCACAACAGGTGGTAATAAGACTGTTTATAATTAGCTAATCACCATATTCTGCCACTTACTTAAAAATCTTATGTCAGATATGATATATCCCCTGTTGTCTTTCCTCCAAAAGAAGAATATCTAAGTCTATGACCTGTAAAATCTCTCCAAATGACTTTCAGGAATCTTGGCTGCTGAAGAAAATGCAATTTGAATTATTAATGTCCCTTTCTGTGTGGAAGCTGTTCATGTAAGGGAGATGATACCATTGGTTGCCAGGTGGTCTCTGCCTTCCCTGTATTTTTTTCCTCTGTGCATCTTGATTTTAGGTTGTCCTCCCCAAGCCCATTATTACCCCCTTCCCCTGCAAAAACATTTACTGGCATCTGAAACTGTGAATAGCAGTGATGGGCTTAGGGATGATTAGAGGGTGATTTCCGCAAATCTGTAGTCATTTTTCAGTTTGATTTCGTTATGTAAATTTAGGCCTAAGCATACAGAGAGATTTAATCATATGACTGGGGAACCATGGTGGAAAGTGGGGATAGAGGTAAGGAAGAGCTTCCCTTTTTTCAAATTGGTTCCCTACTATATGGACCAATATTTTTCAAGCTGCAGGGGGAGAGAAGAGAGGAAAACAATGACTGTGACAAATAGAACAATAATAGTGTTTTCTTAAATGATGGCTTGAGATACTTAGACACTCAAAATGATCACTGAAATTATTAATAGGCAAGGTGGTAGAGTAGAAATAGTACTCAGAAAATCTGGGCTATAATCCTGGCTCTAAAACTTACTAGCTATTCCACTTTTCTGCGTTTCCCTGTCTTTATGTGCTGCATGAAAATAAAAATTCTCATAATCTCTGATGTACAAGGTAGCTGTTACCAAAGTGCTTTGGAAAGCATAAAGAAGTACAAAAAAAATGTAGTTCCTACTATTATCAAAGAAGTTGAGGATAAACAATCTTTGAACTTTGGGGGGGGTGGAAATGGGATGATAGATAGGGATATAGATGAGAGAGTGAGACAGGAAGAGAGATATGGAGAGACAGAGGCAGAAAGACAGAGACAGAGAGAGAAAGAAAAAGAGACAGAGACAGAGACAGAGACAGGAAGATAGGGAGAGACAGCAAAAGTGAGAGAGAAAGAGAAACAGAAACAGAAACAGAGTGAGAAAGTCAGAGAGAGAAGAACAGAGAGATAGAAAAACCGAGATGGAGACATAGAGAGACAAACAGAGAGAGAAAGATACAGAGAAAGAAACAGAGAAACCCAGAGAGAAATACAAAGACACATAAAAACACAGAAACAGATAGACAGGCAAAGTAATGATAGGTAAGAAACTAAGAATAGTAATGCTTAAACAACTCTTGTGTAGTGATACAAGAAGAAAGGTAGATATAGCTACACATATTTAGTTAGAGATGGAGATATCATTTTTAGTATCATCATTAAATTGTCATTAAAGCTCCTACTATGTGGGAGTCACTGTTGCTAAGCACTAAATATAAAGTAAAAGGAAAAAAATCTCTACTCTTAAAAAATCACAATCTAAAGGGGAAGAAAACTTGCTAACATTGATGTACAAGCAAAATACAGACAGAATAAATTGGGAATAATCTCAGAGGGAAAGGCATTAAAGTTATAGAGAGCCAGGGGAAGTTTCTTGCAGAAGGCACAATTTTAATTGAAACCTGAAGGAAAACAGAAAAATAAAGAGACAAAGATTAGGCGAGAGAGCATTAAAAGCATGGGGAACAGCTAGTGAAAATTCCCTAATTCAGAAGAGAGGAGATAGTGTGTAAGGAACAGCAATGGGACCAATGTTACTGGATCAAAGAGGGGGGTTTGCTGGGGAGAGTGTGGAGGGTGGAAGATCTTTAGGAAGCAGTAATAGGGAGAGATGTGAGGTGGGGAATTAACTAAATGCTTCTTATAATAGTCCAGATATGAGATGACCAAGAATTGTTCCAGTCTAGAGGCAACATTAGGGGAGAGAAGGAGCTACAGAGATCTCTTCACATACATACATCTCTGCACAGTTGAGAGAACAATACTTGATGACCTTTTGAATGCGTAGAATAAGAGACTGAGATTCCAAGTCTGAATGACTGGGAGGATAGAAGTAAACTCCAAAGTAAATCAGGAAGATCAGAAAAGGGAAGGGATTTAGATGGAAAAGAATGAATCCTTTTTCAGACACATTGAGTGTGAGATGTCTATGGTACATCCCATTCAAGATGTCCATTAGGTAGCTGATGGGACAAAATTGGAGGTCAAAAGAAAGATCAGGGCTTGGTGAATAGTTCTGAGAATTATCTGCATAGATATGATAATTGAACTGGAGGTGTGTGTGATGAAATTGTCAAGTGAGGTATAAGGTGATATAGAAGAAGGAGGAAAGAGGGCCCAAGAGAGAGAACTTTGAGGAAACTTGTGATCAATGAATGTGACCTGGATGAAGATCTTATCAAAGGAAACTGAAAAGAAGCAGATAGTTCAGTGAAAATAGAGAGAAGTGTGACAAGGACCTAGAGAGAAGGCAACATCAAAGAGGAAATTATTGATAAAGACAAAAGCTGCCAAGAGATCAAGAAGAATGAGGATTGAGAAAAGGCCAATTTAATTATTACTGGTAGTGGGAATATCCTGAGAAAGAGAAATTTCTGTTGAATGATAAGGTGATAAGCCTGACTGTAAAAGGCTTAGAAGACAATGAGAAGAAAGGAATTGGAAACAATTATTATAATTTTTTTAAGATAGGGATTAGATATTCTGGAGAGCAATTTGAAATTATGCCCAAAGTCACTATCAAACTGTGCATAATCTTTGGTCCAGCAGTACTGCTTTTGGTCCTGTATTCCAAAGAGATCATAAAAAAGTGAAAAGGACGCACATGTGCAAAAATGTTTGGAGCAGCCCTTTTTGTAGTAGCAAGAAACTGGAAACTGGGTAGATGCCCATCAGTTGGAAAATGGCTGAATAAATTATGGTATATGAATGTTATGGAGTATTATTGTTCTATAAGAAACGGTCAGCACAATGATTTCAGAAAGACCTGGAGAGACTTGCATGAACTGATACTAAGGGAAGTGAGTAAAACCAAGAGAACATTGTACACAGAAACAAGATTATGTGATAATCAATTTTGACTCTTTTCAACAATGAAGTGATTTAGGCCAATTTCAATAGACTTGTTATGAGAGAGGTCTGCATCCAGAAAGAGGATTTTGAGGACTGAATGTGGATCACGACATATTTTCTTTTTTTTTCTAATTCATAAATATATTTTATATGGCTTTTTATTTACCAGATATATGCATGGGTAATTTTACACAGCCTTGACAATTGCCAGACATTTTGTTCCTATTTTTCTCCTCTTTCTCCCACCCCCTCCCTCAGATGGCAGGTTGACCAATACATGTTAAATATGTTAAAGTATTTGTTAAGTACAATATATATACAAAAAGAATCAGACTTTGAAATAGTATACAATTAGCTTATGAAGGAAATAAAAAATGCAGGCAGAAAAAAATAGAGGGATTGGGAATTCCATGTAGTGGTTCATAGTCATCTCCCAGAGTTCTTTCGCTGGGTATAGTTGGTTCAGTTCATTACTGCTCAAATGGAACTGATTTGGTTCATCTCATTGTTGAAGATGGCCAAGTCCATCAGAATTGATCATCATATAGTATTGTTGTTGAAGTATACAACAATCTCCTAGTCCTGCTCATTTCACTCAGCATCAGTTCATGTAAGTCTCTCCAGGCCTTTCTGAAATCATCTTGTTGGTGATTTCTTACAGAACAATAATATTCCATAATATTCATATACCACAATTTATTCAGCCATTCTCCAATTGATGGGCATCCATTTAGTTTCCAGTTTCTGGCTACTACAAAGAGGGTTGCCACAAACATTCTTGCACAGACAGGTCCCTTTCCCTTCTTTGAAATCTCTTTGGGCTATAAGCCCAGTAGTAACACTGCTGGGTCAAAGGGTATGCACATTTTGGTAACTTTTTGAGCATAGTTCCAAATTGCTCTCCAGAATGGTTGGATGTATTCACAATTCCATTAACAATGTATCAGTGTCCCTGTTTTCCCACATCCCCTCAGATATTGCACATTCTCTTTCCCTGTTATTCTAGCCAATCTGACAGGTGTATAGTAGTATCTCAGAGTTGTCTTAATTTGCATTTCTCTGATTAATAATGACTTGGAGCATCTATTCATATGGCTAGAAATAGTTTTGATTTCTTCATCTGACAATTATCTGTTCATATCCTTTGACCATTTATCAATTGGAGAATGGCTTGATTTCTTATAAATTAGAGTCAATTCTCTATATACTTTGGAAATTAAGTCTTTATCAGAACCTTTGACTGTAAAAATGTTTTCCCAGTTTATTGTTTCCCTTCTAATCTTCTCTTCATTAGTTTTGTTTATACAGAGGGCGGAGCCAAGATGTCGGAGAAGATACACGCAAATTTGTAAGCTCCCTTCTTCCCTCATTACCAATTAGTTAAATCAGCCTCAAAAATAGCACTGGACTGATAGAAACCACAAGGATTGGAAACACAACGTACCAGCTGAAGAGAATCTGGAGTTTCAACAGAAAAGGTTGGTTCTGAGAGGAGGAAGAAAAAAGTCCAGAGGAGGAAGAAAAAAGGTTAGGTGCTAGCACACTGTGCCGATCAGGCTGGGGAGAACTCTGGGATCAGAGAAGCCACTGAGATAGAGGAATGTGGCACAGGCTGTTAGCTCTTCTCTGCTTATAAAACAGCAGTTCAGAAGAGAAATCAAGCCACTTTAAAATATAAAGCCAGATACTGGTACCACCCCAATCCAGAAGTGACCTAACAGATCTCGGCACAGCTGTGCAGCCGCTTTCTGCTGTCTGGACTTCACCTTGGGGTAATTAAAAGCCTGAACAGTGGGGACGAAGCCTGAGGCAACATCTAATTCACATAGTGCCGGGCTTAGCCTGAGGCGGTGGAAATCTAGCAGCCTTGGAATTCCCAGAGAAGCAGAACCTTTGAAATAGGGACCATAGTTTCTGGGCAGACACTTCCAGTTTGAGCGCAGGGGCTTTTCACGTCAGCTGCTGATATCCACACTCCATGGGTCACATAGGCTGGGCTTTGTGTCGCTTTTACTGTTCAGTCTTAAACCTCAGGGTAGTTGCTAGGCCACACAGCAGGGTCCTTCACTGGACAACCCTCACAGCGCAGCTGTGCTAATCACCTCTGAGGCACTTCCAGGGAGGGGGAGGGGAACTCTCTCCCAGAGCTCTCTCTTAGCTTAGGCACAGGACTCTACACCTATCCGGTCTGTGAGGAAGCTGGTAAATAAATAAATAAATAAACTTCTTACCCCAAGGGCAGACCCCAACAGATTTTTAACAATGAGTGAAAAGCTGAAGAGAATTATTGATACCTTCTACCCAGAGAAAGAGCGGGTATCCAACCCCGAGTAAGTTAACAGCAGAGAGTCAGCAGATAACAGCCTAAAGAGGAACGATACCTGCCTCCCATCACATAACTCTTTCCTAGAAGAGACTATTAAAAAGTTAAGAGAGTTTGAAGAAAAATTGGAAAAGGAAAGAGAAGCTATGATAGAGAAAAAACATCCTGAAATTTGAGTTGGAAAAAATAAAGAATTCACAGGAGGTGCAGGGAAACAAAATTTGTGAATTAGAAAAGGTTTAAAAATCCCAGGAAAGTAGGATTTCTGAATTGAAAAAAGAAAATAACTCACTAAAAAAAATTAGTGAAATGGAAAAAATTCAACAGAGTAAAATAATTCATTTAAAAACTCAATTGGGCATATACAAAAAGAACTAAAAAATGTGAATGAAGAAAATAACTCATTAAAAAATCAGGACGGAACAAATAGAAATGAATGATGCATTGAGAACCCAAGAATCAGTCAAACAAAACAAAACAAAACAAAACAAAAAAAAAATGAAAAGCTGGAGAATAACATCAAATACGTACTGGGAAAATCTATAGACCTGGAAAATAGATCTAGGAGGAATAATCTGAGGATCATTGGACTTCCCGAAAACTATGATTAAAAAAAAAAGAGCCTAGATTCTATTTTACAGGAAATCATCAAAGAGAACTGTCCAGAGATAATAGAAACAGAAGGGAAAATAGGCGTTGGAAGAATTCATCGAACACCTTCTGAAAAAGACCCTAAAAAAAGAACTCCACAGAACATTGTGGCTAAGCTGCAGAATTACCACACAAAGGAAAAAATCTTGCAAGCAGCTAGAAAAAAACAATTCAAATATCAAGGTGCCACAATAAGGGTCACTCAAGATCTGGCTGCCTCCACATTAAAAGACTGAAGGGCCTGGAACCTGATATTCCAAAAGGCAAAAGATCAAAGATTGCAAGCAAGAATAAACTACCAAGCTCAGTTTAGCATTTTCTTCCATGGAAGAAGATGGTCATTTAATGAACTAGAGGAATTCCATTTGTTTCTAAGAAAAAAACCAGACTTAAACAAAAAATTTTATCTACATCCACAAGACTGAAGAGAAACAGAAAAAGGTAAAAAGAACTCTTGAGAACTGTATCTCTGTTGTGGATATACAGAAAGTCTGCATGGATAATTTGATTTTATTTATATAAAAAAGGGGAGTAATAAAGGGAAGGGGGTAGTATCAGAAAAAGGGGAAGGAGTGATAAATAGAGGGAAACTACATCCCAGGAAGAGGCATAGAAAATCTACCACATCTGAGGGAATTTAGAAATGGGGAGAAACATTGTGTGAATCTTACTCTCATCAGAAGAGGCTCAAAGAATAAATAATTGACATATTTGTTTTTCAGAGAATTCTCTCTCACCTCATTAAAAGGGGGGAGAGGAAAAGGGAAAAGGAAAAGGAGAATAAGGGAAGGGACTTGGAGGGAGGGGGGAGGGATACTAAAAAAAAGTTTTGTTTGTACAAAAACTTTTCAGTTTGATATAATCAAAGTTTTCTACTTTGTGATCGATAATCATCTCTAGTTCTTTTTTGGTTCATTCCTCTTCCACAGGTCTGAGAGGTAAACTATCCTATGCTCCTCTAATTTATTTATAATCTCATTCTTTATGCCTAGGTCATAAACCCATTTTGACCTTATCTTGGTGTATGGTGTTAAGTGTGGGTCAGTGCCTAGTTTCTGCCATACTAATTTCCAATTTTCCCAGCAATTTTTGGATTATTTCATATTTTCACCTTTTTTGTGGTTTAATTTTTTTCTTTCTTATTTTTTCTTTTTGATCTTTTTTTGGGGGTACAGCATGATAAAAATGGAAATATATAGAAGAATTGCACATGTTTAACCAATATAGGATTACTTGCTGACTAGGGGAAGTGAGGAGAGGGAGGAAGGGAGAAAATTTTGGAATACAAGGTTTTACAAGGATAAATGTTGAAAACTATCTGCTTATATTTTGAAAATAAAAAGCCACTATAAAATAAAATAAAATGGAAGGCTTCATAGTACTCTGAAGTCTCTCAAAACCTCTGGCATTCTAAAGATCAAGGAAATCCTAGATTTCATTATTCAATTGTATGAAGTTAGAGGCAGTCCTTTTTCTTTTCGGATCCTCAGTTTCCATATCTGCCAAATGGGGATAAGAATATATTTCCTGGCAACTTATGCTGAAAATCAAATGACAGAATATGTGCCGAGAGGCTTTGAAATGTATAATGCACTTTATGAATGTAAAAGCATTGTTATTTTTGTTGCATTGAGGTCTTTGAATATTTATAGATGAAATATGATTTCTCCATGAGATTTATCATCCCAGAAGTGTTTTATCTTCATTTCAGATTGTTCTTGAATAGGCAATGACTTCTAATGTTTTAGCTTGAAGTATCCAGAGCTCCTGCCTCCATTCCCCAGTCCCAGGCTCAGTTTTACCCTCATTCCTCTCAGAATCAAGTACAATGGTTAGATATTTATAAATTAACTTTGCCTTTTATTTATCAACTTTTATTTATCAATTCTGGCTAAAGCCAGAATAAAGCTCTGACTTTAAAGTAAGGAAGTCCTGAACTTGAAACTCAACCCCTCTTCATTTAGCCACTGGCTCTGTAACTCTGGGAAAATCATAACCTTCTAGAGTCTCAGCTCCCTCATCTGTAAAATGAAAATAATGACAAAATATGCCTTACTCTTATGTCATCAGAATCAAGTCAGATAATGTATGCAAAGTATTTTACAAAGCCTAAATGGGTATATGGCTATTATTACATCAATTATTTTTATAGCTAATGAGGTTTTGCCCACTCTTTCCAACTAGATTATAAATCTTTTGAGGTAGTTTAGGATTTTGCACAGGATCTAGCATAGCACAGAAAATACACCAAGTCCTCAAAACTGTTTACCGATTCAAAATATTATCTCATTTTTATCTTTACAACAAACCTAAGGCATAGATATTATTATTGTGCCCATTTTACAAATGGAGAAACTGAAACGGAAAGTGCTTAAGTGATTTGCCCAGAATTCCAAGGCTATTAAGGATGGGGCTAGATTTTAATTCAGGTCTTCTTGATTCCTAGATATGCTCTTTATCCACTTCAATATCTTGCTGCCTGATTGAAGAACCAAAACTTAACATAACAACAGTAAATTGAAAATACATGCATATATGTGTGTATTTATATTTACATACATATATATGAATATTTATGTATATGTGTGTATGTATCCTGAGTAAATAGTGTTAGGATTACTAAGTGAGAACTGAGGTTGTCTGGATAGTGACAAGGTGAGAATTCAGGTTGTGGGCCTGGAAAGTGAGTCTACATGGAGAAGGATAAGAGCTGGAGGAGATTCAATAAGAAGACTCTGCATTGCATCAGGCTTGACGGGGCTCTCTACAGGAAGGGAAGTCACTTCTCTGGACAAGAGTTAACAGCAACTGCCTGGAGACAACGGTTCACTACAGAAAGAAGAATCTGTCTGAAAGATTTGAGTAGACACAGCAGATCTCTTCCCAGAGAGCGATCCGGCAGCTTCTGGAGACAACAGCTCGCTACAATTGGCATCCACACGTGGGGCCAGGACTTTTGCTTATCCTGACAAGAGGAGCTAGACCAGACCTTCACAATTTGGTGCCCGGACACGGTCCTGATTCCAGTGGAAAAGCCTCCCATCCAGATCTCATTCTCTCTGACCCAGAACCATGAGTAATGAGGAATCTTTGTTAAAGATTAAGTGAGCATGCTAATAGATAAATAAGGAACTTAACTTGTTAAGGGCTAAACCAGGAATCTCTTATAGTGAAATGGGGCAAACACCTTCTGTTCAAGGAAAATGTTTAGAGAGCATCATCAAAGTTATGAAAAGCCAAGGATTGATTATAATTTTGGAGGAGATTACTGAACTTTTAAGAACTGTGAAGGTCATATATCCTTGTTTTTCTCTGGAAAAAGAATTGGATCCAGATGAGTGGAAATTAGTAGGAGAGCAATTAGGTGAACACTACAATTGCCTTTGTGACATTTTACCCTTTGGTTCCAGACCAAACTCAGTTTCCAAAGATACAATTCATACCTACAATTTAATCCAAATGGCTTTAAAAAAATGTTATTCTAAAGGAAGAGATGAAGGAGCAAAATGGGGAAGTGTCAACTAAACTAGGTGAAAAGGATGAATCAGATAACAATGAAGTTAAGTACAATTCTGAGCAACAGCAACAGGAGCACCTCCCATCTCCTCCCTCAATTAACCCTTCATGGGTGGAGCAAGAAGGAGGAGAGGAAGAAGCAGAAACACAAACAGAATTGCCTGTGAAGCAGCCTAAGCCTATGGCAAGATTAGAAAAAGCATTGGTTAAAGCTAAGAGAGGAGGACAGGATATAAGTGATTTTATACATGCATATCCTGTGATTGAAGAGATTGACTCTGTAGGCCATAAAAGGAGAAGATAATGCACCTTTAGATTTGAATAAAATTAAGGATTTGAAAAAAGGTTGTACCCTTTATGGGGCTACATCAGCTTATGTCAAAATGTTACTAGATGGTTTGTCTTATGAAGTCCTAACCCCGAATGATTGGAAATCCATAGCAAGGACATGTATGGAACCTGGAGAAAATTTATTATGGCTTGCGGAATTTCATGAATTATGTAAAATTCAAGTCAGATGCAATTTGGAAATAGGAGTTAACACACAATTCACTTTTGAGCACTTAGCTGGTGAAGGTCAGTATGGAGAGAATTCGGAACAGATTAATTATACCATGACAATATATGAACAAATTGCTAAGGCTGCAATAAAAGCTTGGGGTGTCCTTCCTGGACAGAAAGATCCCAGAGAGGCTTTCACTAAAATACAGCAAGGTCCCAATGAACCTTTTGCAGATTTTGTGGGACGTTTGCAAACTGCTGTCAAAAGAACTATTGGAGAAAATTCAGCTACAGAAATAATGACCAGACATCTGGCTAAGGAAAATGCCAATGAGATTTGCAAAAGAATTATATGGGGATTAGACAAAGATGCTCCTTTAGAGGAGATCATAAGACGCTGTGCTACAGTGGGAACAAATGCTTTTTACACCCGGACAATGATGAATGTGGAAAGACAGGGTCCCTCCTGGCAAGGGCCTTCTAGAGAAACTTGGCGATGTTTTCAATGTGGAAAAATTGGGCATCTAAGAGCTCAGTGTAGATATGGAGATACAGTGAGAAGACAGGGTGAGAGAAGACCTAAAACCCCATGTCCAAAATGCAATAGAGGACTCCATTGGGCATCAGAGTGTAGAATAATTCAGAGAAATGGGATGAGGGGCCCAGGTCCAGGGCCCCAGGCAACAAAGACTTGGGGCATGGTGGCAGCTGATGTTACATCCAAAGAACCTTTAGAAGGCCAGGACTCTGATTTAATCAACTAGCAGAAAAGCAATCACATGGCAGAAAGGGATTACCTGATAAGTGAGCCAAAAGGCAATCAGATTGCAAAAATGGATTACACTTGGGGAGAATACAGGCCTTTTAAACCAACAGGGCTGTATCCAGTGCGAACCATTTCAATGTAATTGTCAGATGATGAGAAGAGATTTAGAAAGTGGTAAATAGAAGGAAATTAGATAGGTTAACTGCCTGGGAGAGAGGGTTTGCTTGTATTTCTTCAGCAGGAAAAGGAATCAGATGGGTGCCCAACGAGTCATATTCGCCTTGTCCATCAGAGAGAGACAGAAAAAGAGAAAGACCTCAAAATAAAGGAGAAGATCTAAGAAACATCTGACACTGAAAGAGCATGGCTAATAAGAAGACTGTTAAAGAACTTTAAAAACCAGCAGGAATCATTGGACTTCCTCACACAAGATGAGACTAATGGACAATGGACTTATGGACATTTATAAATTTTCAATTTATGATTATGTTATATACTTCTAGCATGTGTTATGTTACTATGTTACTATGTGCTTATGTAATTTATGTAATTATCTGTAATACTTCCCATATTGATGGATTTATGTTTCAAGGTCATTTATGTAATTATCTGTAATACTTCCCATATTGATGGATTTATGTTTCAAGGTCATGACTGTCCTATGTTCTAAATCAAAAGAAAGGGGGAGATGTTAGGATTACTAAGTGAGAACTGAGGTTGTCTGGATAGTGACAAGGTGAGAATTCAGGTTGGACAATTACAAGGTGAGAACTCAGGTTGACTTGATGGAAGGAGCAGGCACATTGGCTGAGGTGGTTCTTCCCAGAAGCCCTTGCATTATCCCACGCCCATTCTCTGGGAGGATAAAAAGCAACAGTGGGCCTGGAAAGTGAGTCTACATGGAGAAGGATAAGAGTTGGAGGAGATTCAATAAGAAGACTCTGCATTGCATCAGGCTTGACGGGGCTCTCTACAGGAAGGGAAGTCACTTCTCTGGACAAGAGTTAACAGCAACTACCTGGAGACAACGGTTCACTACAGAAAGAAGAATCTGTCTGAAAGATTTGAGTAGACACAGCAGATCTCTTCCCAGAGAGCGATCCGGCAGCTTCTGGAGACAACAGCTCGCTACAAAATAGTCTATCAGGGGCAGTTATATAGTGAGGTGTATAGAGCACTGGCTCTGAATTTAGGAGGAACTGAGTTCAAATCTAATCCCAGATATTTAACACTTGCTAGCTGTGTGAACCTGGTCAAGTCATTTAATCCCAAGTGCCTTGCAAAAAAAAAAAGTTAATAGTGATGTTTTTTTCCCTATTTATTTCTAAAATATTAATAAAGATATCATCCAGAATTGCCTAGAAGAATAGAAAGAGAATCAGATATAGATCCTAAAGAAAACTTTACAGTCAGCTAAATCAGTGGCCTCCAAACTTTTTTTTTAAGATAGAGTAGAATTTATTATGAATAAACTGATGTTTAAAAAAATTAAGAAAAAAAAAAGCAGGGTAGCAATTATAATCTCAGTCAAAGTTAAAGCTAAGATAAATTAAATTAAAATAAGAGAAATGACATTATGTTAAAAGATCAAAACTTTCTCATTACACATGTCGATGTGTATATGTATGATTGGGGAGAGTTTGGGGAAAAGAGGTAGGGAGAAGGCCTGCATTCCCAGCTTAGGTGTATACAGTGGCTAGAGTGCCAGACCTGAATTCAGGAAACCCAATCTTCCTAAGTTCAAATGTAGCCTCAGACATTTACAAGTTCTGGGACTCTGAGCAAGTCACTTAATACTGTTTGCCTCAGTTTCCTCATCTGTACAATGAGCTAGAGAAGAAAATGGCAAACCAGTCCAGTACTGCCAAGAAAACCTCAGATGAAATCAAGAAGAATTAGACATTACCAAAATGACTGAACTGTAACAAAATTTATTTGTAAATAATATATGTCTACCATTACACAAATATATCACGTACATTATAAAACATATCCTAAAATAGAAATTGTAAAGGATGAGCTAAAGACAAAATTAACATTTTAAACCTCTTTTTCTTTATTTGTTAACAGTACAAAAGAAAACTTTTTGCTCTTGACAGAAAATATACATCTTTAGTTTCAAATTTCCTGTGCATTTCCTGGGGGATAAGGCAGACTTGTAAATAAAAATCATTTCTTAGAAATCAATTATTCAGTTAATTCCAATCAATGTAGCTAACTATGCAGGTGAATTTTTCATTCTAAAGCTACTTTTTATTGAAATAAATGCAATAGAGTTATCACATAATGGGTCATAACACTCAGTGAACATAGTAGTTTTTCAGGAGTTATGTGCTTTGCTACAATCAAGATACCTAATAAAAAACATCAAACAAAAGTGAAATGTCTCTTATTTAAATTCTACAGAATATTTTCAATATAGAGTCATTGTTCATTCTTTATATGATTCTGCTTAATGGATATCATTAGATCTTAATTTCCTGTTCATGTTTTAATATTTTAATTGTGTTGTTGTTTTTATTTTTAATGAGTATGAGGAACAACAAGAAAACGGTTTGGCTGGTCCTAGAATGAAGGAAGGAGAATCATGTATGCTAAGATTGGGAAGGTAGGTTGGGATAGGATGGGAAGGATTTTAAAGACCAAATAGGGAAACATATTTAATCCAAGGGAACCAGAGGATCTTGAGGACAATTCAGAATCAATCCATTGCAGTTGTCCAGGCAAAAGTAATAAGGATCTGAACTAGAGTGAGTGCTGTGGGATGTGAGCAATGTTATAGGGATAGCAATGCCAAGATTTGGTAATTGATTGCATATGTAGGATAGGTGAAAGTAAGGAGCTGAGGATGACAATAAGATGGAGCTCCTGATGAATGGGAAGATTTTCGAGTCTTTGACATAATTGGGGAAGTTCAAAGGAAGGATATGTTTGAAGGTGGAGGGGAATAAGATAATTGTAATGAAATATGGAACACAGAGTACAACTGATCCATAATTCCTCAGTCTATGCAACTTTCTCTCTCCCACCAAAATAAAAAGTATGAAGGGTCACTTCCTGGAGCAGAACAGAATATACAGAACCCACTGGTTAAGAAGCTTCTGCGAAAATCATAATTTGATCAAGGAGGCCGGATATATGTATGATAAGTGGGGAAGGGAAAACCAGAATTTTCCCAATGCTATCAGCACAAATGCTGTTAGAGGCATCCTGATTAGGATTAGGGTTTAACTGCCCTGAAGGAACAAAGTTGACACACAAGAAGATAAAGGGGTAGGATAAAATAAATAGAACATTGAACTATAAAGAGGAAAGAAAAGGTAGATATAGTTTTGTTAGAGGAAAGCACTGGGATAATCTATCTTGGGAAAAAAGCATGGGATTCATCTTGTATCTTATGATCAGTTGATCACACATTCTTGGAGTCACATAAAGAATCTCCTTATATGTAGTCCTCCCTAAATCTGAGGACAACTAATCCAGTCTTTTTCTTTAACATGTGAAGAAACTGAGAACTAAAAAGGTTGTTAGTTTTCCAATATCACACATATAGCAAGTATTAGAGCCAGGATTCAAACTCATGTCTAACATCTTCTCTACTGTGTGGTTCTGATGTCAAAGATATAATTGGCGATGGATTTTTGAAGAAAAGGTTTCTAAGGTTCCTCTTAAAGGACCAACAATCTTTACAGATGCCTCCAAAGAAAATATTTGTGCCATATACTCTCATGATTTAACCATAAAGAGAGTAATCAGGACTCCTTTTCAATCCACTCAACAGAATGAATTATTTGCTATCATGCTAGCTCTCACTTATTACCCAGGAGACGTAAATATAATTACTGATTCAGCCTATTCAGTAGGTGTAGTACAAAGAATTGCCACAGCCCAAATAAAATTTGCAGCCTCCAATATTTATCAGCTCTTTAAGGAACTTCAAGAGCAAGTGAGAAAACATCCAGGCAAGATTTATATCTTGCATGTCCACTCACATAGTGGACTTCCAGGTCCCATTTTTGATGGAAATTCAAAGGCAGATAGCCTTCTAACCATGTTAGCCAGTAGTCCTTTATTTCAGGAAGCACAAGAATCTCATTCTAAATATCATCAGGCTGCTCGAGCTTTACGTTTACAATTTGGAATCACAAGAGAGGAAGCTAGGAGCATAGTAAAAAGCTGTACAGCTTGTCTTCCTTTCCATGCTCCTACACTCCCTCCAGGGAAGAATCCTCGTGGTTTGAGACCCAATGAAATCTGGCAAATGGATGTGACCCATTATAAATCTTTTGGTCGTCTATCTTTTATTCATGTCGTGGTAGACACCTTTTCAGGATTCACATTTGCAATGCCAGCAGCAAAAGAGACAGCCCGAGTGGTCACTGAATTCCTTATACAAGCTTTTGCAATTATGGGTGTGCCACAAGCAATAAAAACAGACAATGGACCTGCATATACGTCCAAACATTTTACACACTTTTGTGCACAGTATAAGATTTTACATACCACGGGCATACCCTTTAATCCTCAAGGGCAGGCAATAGTAGAGAGAAGAAACAGAGATATTAAGACACTCCTCCAAAAACAAAAGAAAGGGGGAGCCACAGGTAGCCCTAGGGAACTTCTAAATTTAGTTCTCTATACCATTAATTTTCTAATTTTTGACAAAGATGCGCTGGCTCCAGCAGACAGGTTTTATAACCCACCAGAAGGGCAGTGTCCAGTGAGAGCATCTCCACTGTCCTTAGATAATCGCCAGGTGATGTGGAGAGATCCAGAAAGTGGTGAATGGAAGGGACCAGATAGGTTAACTGCCTGGGGGAGAGGGTTTGCTTGTATTTCTTCAGCAGGAGAAGGAATCAGATGGGTGCCAACAAGTCATATTCGCCTTGTCCATCAGAGAGAGACAGAAAAAGAGAAAGACCTCAAAATAAAGGAAAAGATCTAAGAAACATCTGACACTGAAAGAGCATGGATAATAAGAAGACTGTTAAAGAACTTTAAAATCAGCAGGAATCATTGGACTTCCTCACACAAGATGAGACTAATGGACAATGGACTTATGGACATTTATAAATTTTCAATTTATGATTATGTTATATACTTCTAGCATGTGTTACGTTACTATGTTACTATGTGCTTATGTAATTTATGTAATTATCTGTAATACTTCCCATATTGATGGATTTATGTTTCAAGGTCATGACTGTCCTATGTTCTAAATCAAAAGAAAGGGGGAGATGTTAGGATTACTAAGTGAGAACTGAGGTTTTCTGGACAATTACAAGGTGAGAACTCAGGTTGACTTGATATCCCACCTTTGTTATTTAGTACTCATGTGATCTTGGATAAGTCATATAAATTTTCTAAGCCTCAACTGACTCTTCTATGAAATGGGCTCCAATCCTGACTCTCCAGGCTTCTTTTTTTTACCATAACCCAGAATCCTGGAAGATCATTTTGCCTCAGTAGTAAGGTAAGTCCTCCTGGACTCCATTTTAAGGAGAGTGCTCAAACCAGTCATGTTCTCTCCTCCATTCCTCTCTGGATTTTGCTCCTGGATCTCTAGACTTTTTCTTTTACCATTTCTCCTTTAGGCATTTTTGTCCCCTTTTTTTCAGCTCCCTTTTAAGTGCTATCTTCTTCCACTAAAATGCAAATTCCTTAAGGACAAGGACAATCTTCCTTTTTTATTATATTTGTATTCTTGTATTTGTCATATTTGTATTTTACCTCAGCACCTGGCACATGATGAGCATTTAAAAAATACTTATTGATTTGTCTTGAATAGATGGCCTCTGAGATCTATCACAGCTCTAGCTATATGATTCTGTGGGATAGTCATAAAATATGTGGAAACAATCATCACACTTTTACTAAAATGTCTAATCCAAGTTAGACATCCAGTTAATCTGCATATGACATTGCTCAAATACTCTTTGCTTTCTCAGTAACCTTTTGCTATACATGGTTCAGTTCAATATTTTTCATACAATATAATGCTCAGAATTAAATACAACATTCCACATGTGGTCTGAATATAACTGAGTGGATTGAAGCTATTATTAAGTCATATACCCTGTGGGCCCTTAATGAATATTAATTGATGGATTGTGATAATGATGAAGTGAGTGGAGAAACAAAACAATTGAAGTACTAAGGCATTTTCCAGGAAATAATGATTTGATGTGAAGAATTGATGTCCTGATAAATAGCCAAGGACCATTAATCTCAGCCTACCACAAATCTCTTAGGAAATGCCCTAGTCAAAGGTCATTATTCTACACTGAGGAGGGACAAATGAAGATTAATAAGCCTATGGATTTTTTGTATGAGTTATGGAACTTCAATTGGCATGTAGAGGGTAAAGCTCTCAAATTAATGCCTTCTGTAAATTTCTAGTAGGAGTCTTTAAAAAGAAAAAAAATTCAATTAAAAAATTTTCAGTTCTTTATCCTCTTAGAAAATGGAACTTAAAGAATCCCAAATTAAAGAGCAGTGATATTTTTTAGTTATGCTCAATTCCTTTGTCAATTTATGATAGAGATAAAATCACAGACTGATGTCCTTAAGTGGAAGATCTAGGTGTGAAGACAGACCAATCTTGGGACCACAACCTTTAGTCAATCTTTCATAGATCAAACAAAATTAACCAAATTGAATATTTGGGTCATCCAAAGTTGGTAGACTCTGTGGATGGGTGAAGAGAGAAACTTAAACGGTGTGATTTAAAAGACACCTAATCTAACACCTAATCTGTCAACAGAGATAGAAGAAAGCTCAGAGGTACCATTCCAGTCCTTAGCCCTATTTTAAAGAATTAGGCAGTTTGTCTAAGGTCATATGGACAAGAAACAAAAGGGCTAGAATTTGACCTTTTGTTTTTTCTTCCTTATTACATGGACTAAACAAGGGCCATTGTTCAAAAGTGAGATTGAGCAAATTTGTCTTTCAAAGGTGCTAGGCTCTTTTGCTTTATTCTTTCCTCTCCCTCTTAATGGCAGTTCCTATATATATATATACATATATATACATATATATATATATATATATATATATATATACCTCTTCCTTTCCCATGGTCAATAAATGTTCTCCTACTTCTACTTTCTCTCCACTAATTCTGGGTCCAGAAAAGGAATTAGAAAAGCATTCACACTCAAGCATAAATGGCCAACAAAAAGACAAATGTTACCTACTCCTTGAGGAACTTGGGTTTTCTCATGGAGAAAAAAGAGCCTTAAGCAGAAGGAAAGCTCATATTATTATACTTTAGGCGTGTGTGTGTGTGTGTGTGTGTGTGTGTGTGTATGTGTGTGTGTGTGTGTGTTGGTAAGAGTGTGGGGACCACATCAAGGAAAGCTTTCTGTCCTTTTTCCTCTGTCCTAGACTTACTTAAATGAGTATAAAATAATTATCTCTAAGATAAGATAAAAGATTCAGTTTGCCAAAACTATGGATGGGGCAGAGAAAAACACTGGGCAAACTGAAACAATGGTTGAAAATCCTGAGCTTTATTAATGTTCTTAAGTAAAGAAAATGGAAAGATTTATTTATTCTAAAGCACAGGTCTGAAAATGTCACTCCTCTGCTTAAAAACTTTCAGAGGCTCTCAATTTTGTATATAAAAAAGCCTTTAACAACCTGACTTTCATTTAACTTTCTAGATATCTCTCACATTATGCTAACCCATTCTCTATTCCAACCAGATTAGCCCATTAGTTTTTTTTTTTTTTTCCTACACATGACAGTCTATCTCTAGTGCTACAATTCTACACAGGCCTAGAATGTTCTTTCTCACCTTTGCCTCTCAGACTCCTTACCTTCCTTCAAGATTCAGCTCATATGCCATCTTTGATAAGAAAAAGTACCCCTCTCTTAGTGTCTCCCCCTCAAAAAAAAGAAAAAAAAAAGCCTTTATTTTCTAAGTATTCTGCACTCTCTAACCCAGGTATAAGTTGTTTCCACTTCGTAGAGGGCAAATCTAACTATCTCATTTTTGTAACACCAAAAAATAATAATAATAATAATACAAGCTAGTATTTATATAACAGCTTACTTTGCAAAGCCCTTTACATGTTATATCTCATCTGATCTTCAAGAAAATCCTCTGAGGTAAATATTATTATCATCACCATTTTAGAAAACAGGTTGGAAGGTAAAAAATCCTTAAGCTACACAGTTAATAAATGTCTCGAGGAGGATTCAAAATCTCTCAAGTATTCATTGTCACTTAGTTGCTTTTGTATCCTTAGAACCCAACATAATGTCTTTCATTTAATGGATACTTAATAAATGCTTATTAAATTGACTGTAGATAGCAGAGAATCCATTAATATGTCAGCAATTTTTAAATGATGTATAAGGACTTAGGCTAAATCACAGCTCAGGTGCAGTGTCAGAGATTAACAACAGAGCACTATGCCAAATACCGTGTTTCCCCGATAATAAGACACTGTCTTATTTTTTTTTTGGACAGAAAAACACCAGAGGGCTTATTTTCAGGGGAGGGCTTATTTTAATGAACATTGACAGCAATTTTAATAAACAGGTAAATGTGAATAAAAAAATGTACCTTTATTCAATAATGATCGTATCATCTTCTTCAACAACATCATCATAAGTGTCCGTACCCTGAATTCAGTCCTGGATGTCTTGCGCCTCCATTTCCTTCAGAAGAAGTGGACCCAATCTGTCATGTCCAGCAATATCACTGCTGCAGCTCTGATTGGATGCAGCTCAGAGCGCGGCATGTGCTTCATGTGGAGGGGGGGGAGGAACGGGGACGACGGTGCATACAGAGGGTACCATAATGTAGTGTGTAGCGCAGGGGATCACCTTCACTACAGTAGCAATCTCAATAGGGCTTATTTTCGGGGGAGGGCTTATTTTAGAGGAATCTTACACAGTAAGGGGAGGGCTTATTTTCGGGATAGGTCTTATTATCGGGGAAACACGGTATAACCAAAGGGCACCATTGGATACAAAGTTTCACTCATCTTCTGACTGCCAGAGATACTCTACTGTATTAGGGATGTATTGTTATAGACTGAACCAAGCATCCATCCAGGTGAGTCATAACTGATAGTGGGATTATTTGATTCAGAGTTGAGAGGGAAATTGAGGTCCATCATAGTTAAAAAGTAAGATTTGAGTCATTACAGAAGACGCTGATCTCTATTTGTATCATCAAACAACAGATACTCATTTTTTCAGTTCCCTTCCCTGATGACCCTCACATTAATCAGTGTAAGTCTAGTTCTGACCCTAGGGCCTGGCCTCAGTCCCTGAAATTCCCACCTTATAATCATTGCTCAGTTGAGTCGGTGTTTCTAATGCCACTGACAAATGTAAATGTATTACTTAGAAGGCGTAAAATATTAACTCATCAGTATCCATTAGATGAAGAATGCCTACTGTCTAGAATAAAATATAGAATGAAATGGACAATCTATAGAGCTTGTGCATCATTAGAATTTATCAAGGATAGCCACTGAGTAAGGACACTGAAATGGACCTAGGATTAAATAAGATGAAGACAGAAAATCAGATAACCTTTGGGAAACTACAGCTCCCTTAATGACCTCAGACTTCTCCCTGCAGCTAAGGACTACCTGGTTTATATCAATCATTTCTTGGGGTTGTATGGCTGTAAGTCATGAAATAACACTGTGTTTGAAGAATTAAAGATGAATACCTTTCACAGAACAAAAGATAGGTGAATAGTGGGTATGAGCAGGCTGCAAAGCAGAACAAATAAGGAAGTACAAAGAAGAAATGGAACAAAGAGTGTCGGTAGAGAAAGACATGATTGGAATAGTAGTTGGGCTAGTCACAGAGGCAAAGTGAGAAATAGTCAATTGATAGCTGATATATGGACCACTGATGCTCTGGACTCCTCTTCATGTTCAAGGAAAAAAAAAAACAAAAGAGGAAAAAAAGCAAAGAAGTATGAGTATACAAACACATATATACAAATTTATATTTGCATACTCTGAATGCAAACTGAAAATGATATTTAGCTAGCATGGGGATTTTTCCAATAATATTTCTCCTAACAAGAAATAGTCAGTTGGTCTTTAATAACTATCTAGCCCAAAACTTAATTAATTCAACAAATGAAACAAATATAAAAATTCATAGACACACATACACATTGGGTGGATGCCCTTTTTTGAATTTGTGGGAGAATAGAGTCCACAAAATGAAGTAAAAATGATTTGCAGTCTGTAGAGTAAAAAGGAACCTCAATGATGAGATCACAAATCCATTCAAGAGTATTTTCATATCTCTTAATACTTATTCTACATTGGTTGCTCATTCTCAAAGAGGACCAAAATGATATCATTATGTTAGAGCCAAGTTACAATGTGATTGACAATGGCTGATAAGATCAATATAAACTCAGAATGCTCTACCCTGTTTTAAGCACCAATAGTCCACGTGAACATTTGGGGTGCATTCTCTAACTTTGCACATCTCACATTTCTTTTGGGCTACTTAAATTCTGCCTTGCTCATAGAATACAGCATCTTCTTTGATGAGGGTACATCATACTGGGTGGTCCTGTGCCAGTGTCTCCCATGTCATGCAATAAGTTTTAATGTTTTTAGCCTATTGGTGGCCAGTTAGTATCATATTGGTCATGTAGTCCTTAAGAAAGAAATCTAGCTAATAAAATCCCAGGATATCTTGGGAGGACTCAGAGGTGCAAAAGAGGAAATAAATGCTTTTAAGAGCACCTGTAGATAAGAATATGATACCCCATGTGAGCAGAGGAAGGAAGGAAAAAGGAAGAAAGGAAGGAAGGAAGGAAGGAAGGAAGGAAGGAAGGAAGGAAGGAAGGAAGGAAGGAAGGAAGGAAGGAAGGAAGGAAGAGGAGGGAGAAAAGAGGGGAGGGAGAAAGGGGAAGAAAAAAGAGATGGAGAAAGGGAAAGAGAGAGGGAGGGAGGAAAATGTCTTCCAACTGACAAATTCCAGGCCACAGAGGAGGTTGTTTGTTCTTCATTCTTGAAGAGGTCTGTGACATTAGGGAGATGATGCCTTGACATGCAAGTGAATTGGATTTCAGTGAGGGAGGACTGTGCAAGGTCACCTGCCTCCTTTTCCCCTCCAGTGGCATCTAGGTCTGGTAGCCAGATATAGATCAGGAAGACTGGAGATGGACCTGGATGAAAGGGGAGATCTTGGCCTTTTTTTTTTTTTTTATTATATATATATATATATATTTTATAATATTATTCCTTGTATTCATTTTTCCAAATTATCCCCCCTCCCTCTAATCCCTCCCCCCGACGACAGGCAATACCATACATTTTACATGTGTTACAATATAGTCTAGGTACAATACATGTGTGTGAATATCATTTTCTTGTTGCACAATAAACATTAGAATCCGAAGGTACATGCAATCTGGGCAGACAGATATTAGTGCTAACAATTTACATTCACTTCCCAGTGTTTCTTCTCTGGGTGTAGCTACCTCTGTCCATCATTGATCAACTGGAAGTGAGTTGGATCTTCTTTATGTTGAAGATTTCCACTTCCATCAGAATACATCCTCATACAGTATTGTTGTTGAAGTGTACAGTGAGCTTCTGGTTCTGCTCATTTCACTCAGCATCAGTTGATTTAAGTCTCTCCAGGCCTCTCTATATTCCTCCTGCTGGTCATTTCTTACCGAGCAATAATATTCCATAACCTTCATATACCACAATTTACCCAACCATTCTCCAACTGATGGACATCCATTCATTTTCCAGTTTCTAGCTACAACAAAAAGAGCTGCCACAAACATTTTGGCACATATATGTCTCTTTCCGCTCTTTAGTATTTCTTTGGGATATAATCCCAGTAGTAGCGCTGCTGGGTCAAAGGGTATGCACAGTTTGATAACTTTTTGGGCATAATTCCAGATTGCTCTCCAGAATGGCTGGATTCTTTCACAACTCCACCAGCAATGTATTAGTGTCCCAATTTCCCCACATCCCTCCAACATTTGTCATTATTTGTTCCTGTCATCTTAGCCAATCTGACAGGTGTGTAGTGGTATCTCAGAGTGGTCTTAATTTGCATTTCTCTGATCAGTAGTGATTTGGAACACTCTTTCATGTGAGTGGATATAGTTTCAATTTCTTCCTCTGAGAATTGTCTGTTCATATCCTTTGACCATTTATCAATTGGAGAATGGTTCGGTTTCTTATAAATTATGGTCAGTTCTCTATATATTTTGGAAATGAGACCTTTGTCAGAACCTTTGTTTTTAAAAATATTTTCCCAATTTGTTACTTCCCTTCTAATCTTGTTTGCATTAGTATTATTTGTACAGAAACTTTTTAGTTTGATGTAATCAAAATCTTCTATTTTGTGATCAATAATGATCTCTAGTTCTCCTCTGGTCATAAATTCCTTCCTCCTCCACAAGTCTGAGAGGTAGATTATCCTCTGTTCCTCTAATCTATTT
Source organism: Sminthopsis crassicaudata (assembly GCF_048593235.1). Taxonomy (NCBI): domain Eukaryota; kingdom Metazoa; phylum Chordata; class Mammalia; order Dasyuromorphia; family Dasyuridae; genus Sminthopsis; species Sminthopsis crassicaudata. The sequence goes on from NC_133617.1 coordinate 105,742,012, forward strand.
ATTATCTCCCTCTTTATGCCTAAATCATGGACCCATTTTGATCTTATCTTGGTATATGGTGTTAAGTGTGGATCCATATCTAATTTCTGCCATACTAATTTCCAGTTTTCCCAACAGTTTTTTTCCGAATAATGAATTTTTATCCCTAATGTTGGAATCTTTGGGTTTGTCAAAGATTAGATTGCTATAGATGTACCCTTTTTTGTTCTTTGTATCTAATCTGTTCCACTGATCTACCGGTCTATTTCTTAGCCAATACCAAATGGTTTTGGTGACTGCTGCTATATAATATAGCTTTAGATCAGGTACACTTAGACCACCTTCCTCTGAGTTTTTTTTCATTAGTTCCCTTGCAATTCTTGACCTTTTATTCTTCCATATGAATTTTGTTGTTATTTTTTCTAGGTCATTAAAATAGTTTCTTGGGAGTCTGATTGGTATAGCACTAAATAAATAGATTAGTTTGGGGAGTATTGTCATCTTTATTATATTCGCTCGGCCTATCCAAGAGCACTGAATGTCTTTCCAATTATTTAAATCTGATTTTATTTTTGTGGCAAGTGTTTTGTAATTTTTCTCATATAATTCCTGACTTTTCTTTGGTAGATGGATTCCCAAATATTTTATACTCTCAATATTTGTTTGGAATGGAATTTCTCTTTGTATCTCTTGCTGTTGCATTTTGTTAGTGATATATAAAAATGCCGAGGATTTATGTGGATTTATTTTGTATCCTGCCACTTTGCTGAAATTTTGAATTATTTCTAGTAGCTTTTTAGCAGAGTCTTTGGGGTTCTCTAAGTATACCATCATGTCATCTGCAAAAAGTGATAGTTTAATTTCCTCATTTCCTACTCTAATTCCTTGAATCTCTTTCTCGGCTCTTATTGCCGAGGCTAGCGTTTCTAGTACTATATTGAATAGTAATGGTGATAGTGGGCAACCTTGTTTCACTCCTGATCTTACTGGGAAAGGTTGCAGTTTATTTCTATTGCATATTATGCTTACTGACGGTCTTAAATATATACTCCTGATTATTCTAAGGAATAATCCATTTATTCCTATACTCTCAAGAGTTTTTAGTAGGAATGGATGTTGGATTTTGTCAAATGCTTTTTCTGCATCTATTGAGATGATCATATGGTTCTTATTAATTTGATTATTAATATGGTCAATTATATTAATAGTTTTCCTAATATTAAACCAGCCCTGCATTCCTGGAATAAATCCTACTTGATCATAGTGTATTATCTTGGAGATGATTTTCTGAAGTCTTTTTGCTAATATCTTATTTAAGATTTTAGCATCAATATTCATTAAGGAGATTGGTCTATAATTTTCTTTCTCAGTTTTCGATCTACCAGGTTTAGGTATCAGTACCATGTCTGTGTCATAAAAGGAGTTTGGTAGGACTCCTTCATCCCCTATTTTTTCAAATAATTTATATAACATTGGGGCTAATTGTTCTTTAAATGTTTGGTAGAATTCACATGTGAATCCATCTGGCCCTGGGGATTTTTTCCTGGGGAGTTGATTAATAGCTTGTTCTATTTCTTTTTCTGAAATGGGACTATTTAAGCAATTTATCTCCTCCTCTGTTAATCTAGGGAGCCTATATTTTTGGAGAAAGTCATCCATTTCACTTAAGTTATCAAATTTATTGGCATAAAGTTGGGCAAAGTAACTCCTTATTATTTCTCTAATTTCCTCTTCATTGGTGGAAAGATCCCCCTTTTCATTTGTAAGACTATCAATTTGATTTTCCTCTTTCTTTTTTTTGATCAGATTTACCAAAGGTTTACCTATTTTATTGGCTTTTTCATAAAACCAACTCTTGGTTTTATTTATTAATTCAATAGTTTTTTTACTTTCAATTTTATTGATTTCTCCTTTTAATTTTTGTATTTCGAGTTTAATTTTTGGTTGGGGGTTTATAATTTGGTCTTTTTCTAGCCTTTTAAGTTGTAAGCCCAATTCGTTAATCTTCTCTTTCTCAATTTTCTTCAGATAAGCCTCTAAAGATATAAAATTTCCCCTTATTACTGCTTTAGCTGCATCCCAAAGATTTTGATATGATGTCTCATCATTATCATTATCTTGGGTGAAATTGTTAATTGTTTCTATAATTTGCTCTTTCACCCAGTCATTCTTTAAGATGAGATTATTCAGTTTCCAATTACTTTTTGGTCTATTTACCCCTAACTTTTTACTGAATGTAGCTTTTATTGCATTGTGATCTGAGAAGAAGGCATTTATTATTTCTGCCTTCCTACATTTAATTTTGAGATCTTTATGTCCTAATATATGGTCAATTTTTGTATAGGATCCATGAACTGCTGAGAAGAAAGTATATTCCTTCCTATTGCCATTCAGTTTTCTCCAAAGGTCTATCATACCTAGTTTTTCTAATGTTCTATTTACTTTTTTAATTTCTTTCTTGTTTGTTTTGTGGTTTGATTTGTCTAAATCTGAGAGTGCAAGGTTGAGATCTCCCACTATTATGGTTTTACTGTCTATTTCTTCTTGCAGTTCTCTTAACTTTTCCTTTAGAAAGTTAGATGCTATACCACTTGGTGCATATATGTTTAGTATTGATATGGCTTCATTATTTATGCTACCTTTCAGCAGGATATAGTTTCCTTCCTTATCTTTTTTAACGAGATCTACTTCTGCTTTTGCTTGATCTGAGATAAGGATAGCTACCCCTGCTTTTTTGGCTTTACCTGAAGCATAATAGCCTCTGTTCCAACCTTTTACCTTTACTCTGTATGTATCTCCCTGCTTTAAGTGTGTTTCCTGTAGGCAACATATTGTAGGGTTCTGCTTTTTGATCCAATCTGCTATCCGTCTCCGTTTGATGGGATCGTTCATCCCATTTACATTTACAGTTAAAATTACTAATTCTGTATTTCCTGCCATCGTATTATCCCCAGATTATGCTTTTTTTCCCTTGACCCCCCTGATCCCCCTCCCCGATATTTAATTTACAGACCCCCCCTTGTGACGCGCAACCCTCCCTCTTTTTTTTTTTTTTTTTTTTTAGGATCCCTCCCCCCTCCCTCCAAGTCCCTTCACTTATTCTCCTTTTCCTTTTCCCTTTTCCTCTCCCCCCTTTTAATGAGGTGAGAGAAAATTCTCTGAAAAACAAATATGTTAATTATTTACTCTTTGAGCCTCTTCTGATGAGAGTAAGATTCACACAATGATTCTCCCCCTCACTAAGTTCCCTCAGATATAGTGTATTTTCTATGTCTCTTCCTGGGATGTAGTTTCCCTCTTTTTATCACTCCTTCCCCTTTTTCTGAACCGACCTCCTTCCCTTTACTACACCCCCCTTTTTTTCTTTTATATCAGTAAAATCAAATTATCCTTGAGTATTTTTTATATACCCACAACAGAGTTACAGTTCTCAAGGGTTCTGTGTACCTTTTTCTGTTTCTCTTCAGTCTTGTGGATGTAGATCAAATTTTTTGTTTAAGTCTGGTTTTTTTCTTAGAAACATATAGAATTCCTCTGTTTCATTGAATGACCATCTTCTTCCATGGAAAAAGATGCTGAACTTAGCTGGGTAGTTCATTCTTGGTTGCAGTCCTTGATCTTTTGCCTTTCGGAATATCAGGTTCCAGGCCCTTCTATCTTTTAATGTGGAGGCAGCCAGATCTTGGGTGACCCTTATTGTGGCACCTTGGTATTTAAATTGTTTTTTTCTAGCTGCTTGCAGGATTTTCTCCTTTGTGTGGTAATTCTGCAGCTTAGCCACAATATTCCGTGGTGTTCTTTTTTTAGGGTCTATTTCAGAAGGAGTTCGATGAATTCTTTCCACATCTACTTTCCCTTCTGTTTCTATTATCTCTGGACAGTTCTCTTTGATAATTTCCTGTAAAATAGAATCTAGGCTCTTTTTTTGGTCATAGTTTTCTGGAAGTCCAATAATCCACAGATTATCTCTCCTAGATCTATTTTCCAGGTCTATAGATTTTCCCAGTAAGTATTTGACGTTGTTCTCCAGCTTCTCATTTTTTTTGTTTTGTTTGACTGATTCTTGGGTTCTCTGTGAATCATTCATTTCTATTTGTTCCATCCTGACTTTTAAGGAGTTATTTTCTTCTTTCACAGTTTTTAGTTCTTTTTGTAAATGCCCAATTTCGTTTTTAAATGAATTATTTTGCTCTATTGAATTTTTTTCCATTTCCCTAATTTTTTTTTGAGAATTATTTTCTTTTTCCAATTCAGAAATTCTATTTTCTTGAGACTTTTTTATCTTTTCCAATTCAGAAATCCTACTTTCCTGTGTTTTTTTAACCTTTTCTAATTCACTAATTTTGTTTCCCTGCATCTCCTGTGAATTCTTTATTTTTTCCAACTCCAATTTCAGGACGTTGTTATTCTCTATCATAACTTCCCTTTCCTTTCCCCATTTTTCTTCGCTCTCCCTCAATTTTTTAAGAGCTTCTTCTAGGAGAGAGTTATGTGATGGGGGGCAGGAATCGTTCCCCTTTAGGTTGTTGTCTGCTGATTCTCTGCTGTCAACTTCCTCGGGGTTGGATACCCGCTCTTTCTCTGTATAGAAGGAATCTATGGTTTTTCTAGCTTTTTTGCTCATACTTAAAAATCTTTTGGGGTCTGTCCCTGGGGTAGGAAATTATTTACTTCTTTACCAGCTTCCTCCCAGACTGGATGGATGCAGAGGCTCCTGCACCTGAGCTAAGAGAGAGCTCTGGGAGAGAGTTCCCCACCCCCTCCCTGGAAGTGCCTCAGAGGTGATTAGCACTACTGTGCTTCGAGGGCGTAGAATAGTGAAGACAGCACGAAGCCCAGCCTATGTGTCCGGGTGGGGAGTGGATGTCTGCAGCAGGTGACGTGAGAAGCCCCTGTGCTCAAACTGGAAGTGTCTGCCAGAAACCGCGGTCCCTAGTTCAAAGGTTCCGCTTCTCTGGGACTTCCTGGAGCTGAGTTCCACTCCCTCCAGCTAAGCTAGGCAGTGTGTGTTGCCTTGGGCCGTATCCACCCACTTGTCAATCTCTTAACTATTCTCAGGAGGTAGCTGAGGCCACACCCCCTGGTGCCAAGAGATTTGCTGAGTCTCCCCCAGGATCGGGGAAAATCTAATTTGAGTTTTAAAATATTTTGGCTTTCTCTTCTGAACTGCTAAATAATTAGCAGAGAAGAGCTAACAGCCTGTGCCAGATTCCTTTACCTCAGTGGCTTCTCTGATCCCAGAGCCCCTCCCAGCGCAATGGGCGCAGTGTGCCCCTACCCCACCGTCTGTGCTGGTCTCTCTTCTTCCTCCCCTGAGAACTGACCTTCTCTGTTGAAACTCCAGATTCTCTTCAGCTGGTAAGTCGTGCTTCCAGTCCTTGTGGTATCTATCAGTCCTGAGCTAATTCTGAGACTTAATTTATCTAATTGGTTGTGAGGGAGTGAGGACGTTCACTGAGTCGTGTGTTTCTTCTCCGCCATCTTGAGATCTTGGCCTTTTTAAGCTAAGGACTTCAATAGGTTTAAATTTGGCTGAGGCTATACCCATTCAGTGATTAAGGCTGGGTAGCAATTGAGGTGAAGAATCTCCTCTTTCAGTTTTCTTTAATTTTCATTTTCTTTTCTAATGATTTGGAATATTCTTCATATGATTATTTGTAGCTTGGATTTATCCCTTTTGAATGGAATAGATGAAGATTTCTCAGAAGACTGTAGGCTAAAGTGAAGCAGACACTGGGCCTAAGTTGCAGGAAGTTACAGGAAGGACATCATGCAGCAGAATCTGCATAGCCACATTAGCAGTGCTCATACCAAATAAGGAGGTATAAGGGTTAAAAAGCCTTTAGAAGCAAGGAATGCAGTTCAAGGCATGTGGGAGGACCTGAGGGATGAGAGGTTCAGAGGCGCAGGCCAGTCCTATGTGGAGATGGGGCACAGCTCCATGAGGCGGTGTCTGATTCCAGGTACCATGCCTCCCTCCTTAGTGCTCTCAAAGCCTAGCATGCCTCCCTCCTTCTTCTCGGGCCAATCCCATTATACCAGGTTCCTAGAGGACTTCCCCCTTCCCCCATATCATCAGTGGGGTAAAAATATGTGCTATCCCAGAATAAATTCCTCTTTCACTTCACCCCTACCTAATGGTGGTCTGTCTCTATGGGATCCAGGTTGGTGCCCGAAGACAGGTAAGTGTGGCCTAGCCATGCCGTCGATGGACGGGCATTAAGAGTAGCTCTAAGGGGAGCTACCAGATTAGAGTAGTCCATAGGGAGGCATTGTTGTACCTTGGTCAATTCAATCCATCCAATGAATTTAAAAATCAACAGTATAAGGAGGGGAACCCTGACATTTTTTAGATATATGACCCAGCTTCTGCTTCTTTATGTGCCACACCTTGCTGACCTGCCCAGTTAGTGTGCTAATCACTTCTTACAAGAAACCAATAAAGGTTTTCTGTTTGTACCTAGAAAAAAAAAAAAAAAAAAAAAAGAATCTCCTCTTTCACCTAGTCCAAAACAACAGAGTATCATACTTTTACCTACAGATGCTATTAAAAGAATTTTTTTTCTGTTTTGCACCTCTGAACCCTTTCAAGTTATCTTGAGGTTTACTGGCTAGATTTCTTTCTTAAGGACCAGGCTTTAAACTAAAACCAATTTGATTCTCATTAACTATCTAGTGGTCCTAGGCCACATTGTTTGAGTCCTGATTGAATGTAAACAGCAATCATTTCTGCTTTGGCCAGAAACCCTGAGGGTCTTCCCATCCCAGATTCATTCATTCATTTAAATTTTTTTAGACTAGAGGAAAGAGGAGAAAAAAGTTTCAATTGCTACCTATCCAAAAGGTGCCATCTTAAACTGTGGTCTGTGACCTATTAAAAACGTTAGATTAAAAAGGTCAAGTTCTCCCATTGCAACCAGGACCACCTCCAGTCATCCTGATCTATATCTGGCCACTGGACCCACATGGCTCTGGAGGGAAAGTGAGGCAGTTGATCTTGCACAGCTCTTCTTCACTTAAATCCAATTCATTTGCATGTCATGGCATCAGCTCCCTTATGTCATGGTCTATAGAGGGCCACAGATAGTGGGAAACCCTGGGCAAGGTATAAGACCCTTTAATCCAGTAAAAGAAACCCTGCTGACAGTGTCCTTTTTAGCTCCCCATCTCCTCTAACGTCTCTCAGCCTTCCTGAGAAGTCAAGGTTTGGTGACAACCTGTGTTGTAATTAAAGCAGAGTGATACCAAGTGCCAAAGAGACATCTACACACGGCAAGTTGTTTATGTGGTTCCCCCATGTTCAGTATATAGTTAGCACATGCACAGTATGCTATGGTTATATAAGGGTATTAGGGTCTATAAGGCTGAGAGAATTTGGAATAAATGGACTCCACGTTTGGCCATCCACATGGGTTCCGCCTCTCCACTTCTCCCCTAAGATCAAGGACTTGGGCTGCTACTGAGATCCCATAGTGAGCTAATTCAGACATTACAATAGTCCTCTTTGAGAAAGAAGGGCAAAACTATCACAACAACAAAGTTCTTAAAAGAAATCTTGAGAATGTCCTTGTATCACTTTTTCTGATTACTATGTGAGTGATTTCCTCCTGTGTGATTTCTCCATAAAATAGTCTTTTTGGCAAGAGTATGTTAGCAAAGGGGAAAGGAAAGGAAGGGAAAAAACATTTATATAGTAACTATTATTACCATGGTACATATATGTGTATATGTATTTCAATAATATATGTATAATATGTTATATTTCTTTTTATGTACATATATGAGCATGCATGTAGATACCTATCTGTAGAGACAAATATCTAGGTATTGACATTAATTTTACATAGACATATATATATAGATCTATCGATATATACATAATAGATATATATGCATGCATATAGGGAGTCTATAGACACATTCAGGAAAGGGAATAGTTATTTAAAATTAGAATTTACATAGCACCTATCACATGGCAGACACTGTGTGAAATACTTTTTAGAAATATTGTTTCATTTGATCCTTATAACAATGCTGGAAGATAGGTACTCTTATTATTCCCCTTCTACAGTTAGGAAAAAATAGCAAAGAGAGATTAAGAAACTTAGCAAGGATCACACACTAGTAAGTATCTGAGATTGTCTTTGAACTCAATTATTCCTGACTCTAGACCCAGTACTTTTACCACTGTGTCACCAGTCTCTTTCTATATACATAAATACAAATATAAATATATAGATACTATGTACACATAAAATTGAGGTGTACACACATGCATTATATAGGCACTATGTACATGCATATATACAACAGATATGTTTAAGTCTGCATACATGTATGCCCATGCACTATATATATATATATATATAAATGCATGTGCATGTATACATATACACATATCTACATACAACTCCTGGCTCCACTCCTCACTTCCTCATCATGTATACACACACACACATATATTGTCTGAGTTTGATGTGATACAACATTGGGAGGTTGAGATTTTGATTCTCATTTTACGAATGAGGAGACTGAGACTCAGGAAAATTGTGATTTGCCCCCAGACACACATTTGATGGGTATAAAAACCCATACTAATACCTAGGTTTCTCCTGTGCTCATCCTTCCTACCACTATTTTGTCCTGCCTCTCTAAATAAATTAATTGATCTTCAATTTAGAAATGGGAGGGGCATTTGAGGGCACAAAGTCTTCATACCATCCTTTAAATTATATTTCTAACTACACTGTACACTTGTATAGTTGTCTAGTTCTAAGAGACACAAAAATAATGTGATTTCAAGGTGGGAATAAAAGGCTTCTAGCTAAAGCTTTTTCCGAACCCCAAACATTAGTGTCTTCCTTCTCTAAGTACTTTGTGCTTAACTACTTTGTAATTATTTCATTTGCCCTTTTCATTTATTCTACAGAAAATTATTTCTATTTGCCCTAATAAAATGGTAGGTTCTTAAAAACACTAACTTTTTTTTTGGTCTTTATATCCCTAGTTCTTAATTTAGTACCTGACACATAATAGGTGCGTAATAAATATTTGTTGATGTAATGAATGAATGAATGAATGAATGAATGATTTCAAGAAAAGTCTAGGAAAGGGAAACATTGCCCCAGGAGTAGGGTTCAAGCTGAAGAGGCAAACAGAAATAGCATAAATATACTTTGTAACAGAAGTCATTAAAATAATGGTTAGGGAGCTGAGAAAATAGGGTAGCGGGTAGGCATGAGGGACACACTCTGAAGACAAAAATCTGACTTGGCAATTCTACCTGCCACTAACCCTGACTAATGCCTTATCAGTTAACCAAGAGTTGTCTGTCATGGTGGCAGAAAAGGTTAGGAGAGAGATTGCTCAGAGAAGTCCAATGGAATAAGAATCCCTTGATGGAAATGCTTGGTGAACTGTCAAATAATTGTATATACACACTGATTAAATGTTTTCTAGATTATAAATGTAAAGACTTAGAAGCAAAAGATCCAGAATCACATCCTAGCTCTTCTATTTATTAGCTGTATGGCTTTGTACAACTTGGTTCCTCTCTCTGGTCCTCAGTTTTCTAATCTGTAAAATGATGGGATTGGACTAGATTTGCTTTGAGATCTTCCAATTCAAAATGTCTTATCCTATGAATACTAACCTTGAAATAAAGGGAACTGAATTTAAATCTAGGTTATGATACTATCTGTGTTATTGCTATTCTTCTTATTTTTAGTTTACACTAAAGGACTAGGTTTCTAATACTGTCATTCATGAGTCCCCACTACTATTTTCACCATTAACAATCAACTGATTTACATCAAATAGCTTTAGAAAACAGATTTATTGAAAAAATATAGTAAGAACAGTTACAAAGAAACAATCTTCTCTCTACCACACCACCCCTAAACTAATGGCTCATTCTTCCCTTTGCACATATAAAATCATAGGGAAATGAAATCAAACTTAAATTACAAAAGCAGTAAGGTACACATGGGAAAAACAAGTGGAGCCACAGTATAACTTACAACTCTTAGCACTGGGAGTGCTTGCTTCTCTTTGTAGAGATTTGCAAAGTTCCTCACTGGTACAACTTCCTGTTAAGTTAGGGAGTCCAATTAGTGCGGGAGAGTTCATTCCTCTACTGAATCCAAAGTTTGCCTCTTGAGGGATTTTAGGGTCCCATTTCCTAGACATTTCTCCTTTGGTGGTCATCATTCCCCATCCAGTTGTCCTTCTTCCTTCACTCCAACTGCAGCTCTAACAAATTCTTTAGTTGCTACTCAGCTCAAACTGGCAATAGATCCTCTAATGGGATTCAGAATCTCTAGAACAAACAAGGTGCCCCATCATTCTCATCTGAAAACACTCATTTGCCTATGATTAGAGAGCAATGTGACTATGTGTCCACAGACACCATGACCAAATGGTAGATAGAATTAATGACTTTCTTCTGTCTCTTGAGACCAGACAAAAGTAATTCTTACTCTGAAACTGAAAAGAAAAAGATCACAAAAAGATGGGTTGCCCTTCCTGGTGAGCATTTGTGGCTATTCAGTTGTTTTTAGTCATATTCAACTTTTCATGACCTCATTTTGGGTTTTATTGGCAGAGATACTGGAACGAGTTGCCATTTCCTTCTCCAGCTCATTTTTCAAATGAAAAAATTGAGGTAAACAGGCTTAAATGACTTTCCCAGGCTCACACACCGAGTAAGTATCTGAGGCCAGATTTGAATTCAGGAAAATGAGTTCAGCCCAACAATCTATTCATTCCACCAGTTAGCTGAACTTTTCAGTGAATTGACTGTAGCAATTAGAGGCCTTGACAATAGTCAACAAAAATCAGTATCACCTCAGTCATCCACATAGTTGTATTAGAAACAGGCAGAAAATATTTGGACATTCTTCAAAGATTGTTCCCACAGGCTATTTCATGTATTAAAATAAGCCCACAAATTTAGATCTGGAAGGGGGCCTTTGAGGCCATCTAATTCAATACCTTCCTAATGAGTGTCATCTCAATCAATCTGCTAAAGACGGCTTAAAAAGATCAAGATCTCCCATTTCATCTAGGGCCAACTCCAATCTTCCACTGGACCCAGGTGGTTCTAGAAGGGAAAGTGAGGCAGGTGACCTTTCACAGCCCTCCCTCACTGAAATCCAATTCTAAATGTCATGCCATCACCAACCTGATGCCATAGTCCACTTTGAGAATGAAGAAAAAACAACAATAAATGAAGTACTTGAAGCTAAGATAAAGTGAGTTGAACAAGTCACATAGGAAATGGCTCATCTATAATTATTTTAACATCTCTGAGTCTTAATTTTCTTATCTGGAAGGGAAAGGAAGAAGGGAAAAGGAAGGAAGGAAGGAAGGGAGGGAGGGAGGCAGGGAGGAAGGGAAAGAGGAAGAAAGGAGGGAGGAAAGAAGGAAGAAAAAAGTAATTTGATAGCCATAAGGGCTATGAATTACTCTGTTACAATATAGAGAGAGTTCTATTGTATAACTCAATGAATATTCTAGCAGAAAGACATTTCATACTTATCTAAATTTACTATGCTACTCTGTATTCCTCTGGAAAACCCACCTCAGATTTCCCTCTCTAATATCTGTGTAATAAAAGATAATATATATTCTTACCACAGCAGCAATAAATAGGGCACACGCAGCAGCACTCCCTGTGTGGGGGAGGAAATCTGAGTTCTTTGGGGACACATATTAGCCATCACCATAAGAAGGCACAAATCAGCATGGTGGCTGAGCCCCGATGAGTGAGTGATCACCCTGCTTTCTAATGAAACTAGAGCATGAAAAGCATTAGAGAGATTGATTGGAGTTAAGTTAGCTGCCAATGTTACCCTGGGTATCCTTTGTTATAATGAATCTGCCTAGAAATATTTATGGAAAGGTGGAATATGTATAGGGAGGCGTAGAGATGAGAGTGGGGCGGGGAAGAAGACTCTGATTATGTGTTGGTCCAATCGGAAGATCCAATAAACAAAGAGGTGGGAAGTTCTACTTGCAAGTAATGGACCCACAGGCTCTATGGGCTAGAGAAAGTTATTTCTTTCCCTTGCATCAGATAATTGAAACAATCATACTTCCCTAAATATTTAGGGAACAGGCTGAACAAGGCAAATGCCTAATCTGGAAGGAAGCTAAGTCTGGCTTAATGTAGCACTTAAAATAAAACTGTAGAATGTCATATAATTGACGTGAAATGACTTGGCCTTTTGAGGAACAGAACCCAAAGATAGATATTTGCTATTACATAAGATTTAAAAAGACTAAACTGGAGGTAATTTTCTTACAGTTCGTGATTGAGGAGAGTTAAGGAATATAAAATAGTTAAAAATCAAAATGGAAACAAGGTATTTATTCGGGGTTTTTTGTTTTTGTTTTTGTTTTTCTATTTCAGAGTATTGTACTTCCTATAATTTCTTCCCCAAATAGACATAAATTTGGCTTTCTATAGCTTGGAGTTACTTGATATATACCATCTATTTGAAACCCTTTTTGATATGCAGGATTTTCTAGCCTAGCCAGAAAGGGAAAAAAAAAAAAAAAAAATCTTTGTTACAGGATTGTGGTTACTAAACCGATGGAAAGTGATGCTTCTTATTGTAGTTCCCTCCATGGACAGCAGATGGCAGAAGCTCCTTGTTATGTGTGTGAACTATTTGTAGGGGCAAAGATAGAACCTTGCCAGGCTATTCAGTATGAAAAACAAACATGCATTAGAGTATGAATATTCTATATTTCTCTTCTGAATTTAGATAGATAGAAAAAAGGAAGAGAGAAAGAGAGGAAAGAAAGAGAGAAAGAGAAAGAAAGAAAGAAAGAAAGAAAGAAAGAAAGAAAGAAAGAAAGAAAGAAAGAAAGAAAGAAAGAAAGAAAGAAAGAAAGAAAGAAAGAAAGAAGAGAGAGAAAGAAAGAAAAAGAAAGAAAGAAAGAAAGAAAAAAGAGAGAGAGAAAGAAAGAAAGGAGGGAAGAGAGAGAAAGAAAGAAAGGAGGGAAGAGAGAGAAAGAAAGAGAGAAAAGAGGGAAGAGAGAAAGAAAGAGAGAAAGGAGGGAAGAGAGAGAAAGAAAGAAGAGAGAAGGAGAAAAGAGAGAATATTGAGAGAGAGAGAGAGAGAGAGAGAGAGAGAGAGAGAGAGAGAGAGAGAGAGAGAGAGAGAGAGAGAGAGAGAGAGAAGCAGGAAGAAAAGAAGGAAGGAAGGAAGGAAGGAAGGAAGGAAGGAAGGAAGGAAGGAAGGAAGGAAGGAAGGAAGGAAGGAAGGAAGGAAGGAAGGAAGGAAGGAAGGAAGGAAGGAAGGAAGGAAGGAAGGAAGAGTTCATAGAGACAACCTGGACAAAGTATAATGAATTGAGTTTTTTTGAACAATCCTATTGCATTTTCAACACTTTATATCACTAACACTGTATGGGTCCATTCTCTGGAGGGTTTTGTTTTTTGTTTTTTATTTTTCAAAAAGAAACTTTACTAAATTAGGAGCAGCTCAATTTCAGGTTGCCTCCAGGGAGATAGTTTTTCCTAACCATAAAAGCTACTGAAGTCTATCCCATGGAGGGAATGTAATCTGCATTGACAGAATTCAAACACAAATCAAATGGCAGATTCATAAAGTAAGAAGTATCAAAGAAGTAACTTGATGTATGATACAGTGACAAGGTTTTTATATTAGGAATTAGAGGACGTTGGTTTAAATCACAACCTTGTCATTTGCTATTTGTGTAATTTTTTGGGCAAGTCAGTTAACCTTTCTGAGACTCAGTTTTACCATATGTAAAATGGGGAGAAATTGGAGTAGATAAGCTCTAAAGTGCATTCCTGATCTAAATCTATGATTCTCATAAATAACTTTATTTTTGTGGTCTGCCAGGAAGGAAGTTGAAGACATTATTCTGAGATACCTGTCTAATGCTATCTTTTGTATATGACTGCAAAATCTTTGAGGGCAAGGACTATTTTACATTTTTTTTGTTTGTTTTCACATATCTTAGTTTCCACAGAGTCAGAATTTAATAAACCCTTATTGTTGGATTGATTGACTACACTTAGTGAGAATAAACTTTATATCAACAGCCCCATTAGTTTAATACTCTAGGATATTATAATGAAGAATCAAGGATGAAGTAGGGCACAGTTGCCTTTGGGGGAAAAAAAATTAGCAGAGGGGAGGATTTAAGCAAAATATCATTCTTTAATGTGGGAAAGTAGTAGGAACATTCTTTACATGTAAGATATATTCGGTGGATATCATTCTGATGATACTATCTGAAAATTGTCAGTGATCATATCTTACTCTTTAGAACATGTCACAAAAAGCAAGGGAAGTCTACACATCACAAAATCAGACTTTTTAGGTTGGTGGAGTCCTGAATCCTTTTCCAGCTCCTAGAACTTCCCTCAAAATCTTCATGACCCTACATCAGTGCTATAGATTTAAAAGTACCAACATTATTATGAAAAGGGATAAAGAGTTATTTTCAACTTACATCTACAGATAATTACTATATCCTCCAAAGAACTAATACTGATAGTCATCCAAGGGAAGGGTGTACTAGTAAAAATTTAACAACCATCTCCTGAGGAGTGGGGTGAAGGAGAGGACCTGTACTCATGATATACTTAGAAGTTTAATCTCCATTAATTTTTTCTTCATTTTCTTAAGTTTTTGCAATCAACAACAACAACAAAAAAAAAATTAAATAAATAAATAAAGCTTTGGTTACTAGTATTTGTAAATGTCTGAGGTATAAGTGCTCACACTAAAAAGTTAACAATTGGTTCTTACAAACCAATTCAAGTTGGCTCTAGTATACCCATGAAAAGGTAATGGAAAAGTCCAAAATATATGGGAAAAGACCCTTTTGCATTTCAAATGAGGGGTTATGAAGAAGTAGTGAAACAGATGCCATTAGACAGGTGTATGATCCAAAAAAATATACTGCTAATATAGCAATTGCAAAAGATAAGCAAATAAAATATGTTACATTTATATGTTCATGAGTAGTAATATAATGACTAACTAGAGAAAGGTCTCCAGAAGCTTTTATAAACTACCTGTGACAGATTATCTAAAGGATGTGGACATTTTAGAATGTTGTTATATTCTAATTTTTCTCTATATTTATCCCAAGGGCATAGAATAATACTTGGTATAGTTCATAGTCCCTTTAAATGATTATTGATTAATTGACAATATTCCTATAGAAATAGCAGCCATAGATGGGTTATAATCTATGTCCCTTAGAGAATATCCACATTGAAAGGATCATGGAAGCATCATAGGATACCAAAAGAAAACAAAGGCAGGCTCTAACAGGGTATAATAACCACTAATTGCTGCTTCAAATGAGAATTTTCAAACACTTAGATTGTCACCTACCAAATGCACCCAGAGGGGACCCTTCATTGAAATGAGTGAATCCAATGAATCCTGTGAAGTGTGAAAATAAGTTGTGGTGTCCTGCTGACATGTCATGGAGTACTTAAGAGTCTGATGTTTATTGAGACAAAATGGGATATCACATTGGTCATAAAGACTTTGGCCTAGATGGGAACATGGAAAAAAATTAACCTCACCTTGGCACTACCGGCAATTAAAATTTTATGGTGGGCAACTACTTCACATCTCTGGAACTATTTGAATAATATAAATCAAAGGAAATATCAGCATGGTGCAAATAAGAGGAGCCCTGTGTTGGAGCCCAAGATCTGGAGTTAAAATCCTGTCTTTGCTATTTACTTGCTGAGGGACTCAGGAAATGTCACTTAACATCAGTTTCTTCACTGTAAAAGAGAGAGTTAGACTAAATGACATCTGGCTTCCCCCTTTGCTCTAAATTAAATCTTATGTATGTATAAGCAAGTATGCCCTAATCATATCAGATTTCTTAAATTGGAAAATGAGATAGAAAAGGGAATTTGATGGATAAATACCTGAATAAGGAAATATCTATTTCCTTATAATATATAATATAGTTTGGGATATTTGTGATTCAGTCATTACAATACTGATAAAGTTTAAAAAACATGAAAGATAGACATGATTTATGATATAAGACATAGGTAGATATAGATAGAGCATTTATTAAACACTAAGAGCAAGCTATGTTGCACACTGTGGATACAAATACAAATGATCAAGACAATCCCTATTCTAAAGCTTACATTCTGGTAAAGAAAGACAACACATGAATAAAAGATGCCTGGAACAAACAGCATCATGAATCCTGGGAAGTGGTATGGAGGCCTTGGCCACAGCAAAGTAAAACTCACCTATAAAAGTTAAAGGTTCCAGGAATGCAATCCTGGTTACTGATAGTAAGAAGATAAAGGTGGTGGTGATCAAAATAGAGCAAGGGTGATATGAAGTGAGCTGAACAATGTTTCTCTGATCTTCATGACAATCTCTTGATAAAGATATAAGTATTTTCATCTCTATTTCATAATTCAATAAAATGAAAATTTATTGAACACTTACTACATGTCAGACACTGCAACAGACACCAGAAAAACATAGATTAAATAGATACATAGGCAAATATATAAATAAATGAAGAAATAGATAAATATGTAGATAGAAAAATAGATAGATAGATAGATAGATAGATAGATAGATAGATAGATAGATAGATAGATGATAGATAGATAGATGCTGTTCCTGATCTCAGGGAACTAATATTCTACCAAAAGGAATAATATTCGATGGTAATAATTCAATGGTAATCCAAGGAAGGAAACATCACTAATATCAGGGAATCATTCATGGAAGAGGTGGTCAATATGACAAAAACTACAAAGCAATCAAGGAAGATGAAAACTGAAAGAAAGACTTGAACATTGGAACTAATGTAATTTGCAGATGGCCTTAAACTTTCCATTTTCAGTAGAATAGTAATGGAAGAAAACCAATTATAACACATTGAAAAGAGATTGGTTAGTTTGATAATATAGAGGCATTAGATATTAAGTATAATGAATTTTTAATAGTTTAGCAATGAAGAGGAGGAAAAATGTGGGATGTGAACTAGGTGGACTACAAAGGGAAAAGATTTGTTGAGTCTTTTTATTCTTTATTAAGGGTTAGGAGAACCTAATCATATCTGTAGACAGATGGAGAAGAATTAATGGTAAGAGGAAAGAAGATGCGTTCAAGGGAGCAAAATGGAACTGGTAGAGGCAGCATGGAAAGGGTTCAAGGGGATAAGAAGATGACTCCTCAAGATTCATTTGCTATATGCCCCTTTTGTGTATATGTGTGTGTACTTGTATGTGTATATGCATATGTATATGTAGGTGTATAAGTATATGTATACACATATGCATATGTATATGTCTTTTATGTCCATATGTATATGTATATGTCTTTTCTTATCACTCAGCTCCTCCAAGGGGATTCTGTGGCCTCTCTGCACCACTTGCTTCCCTAAGCATGAAATACTAATTCAAAACCTCCTCTGTAAATCTGGCACCAATTTCTTTTTCCAGCTATAAATCCCACTACTCCCCCTCATGTACTCTGTGATCCAGCCAAGTTCAGCTCATTATCATCCCTGGAGCATTCTCCTGCCTCCCTACTTTTGTACCTTTCCCTATGCCTGACTAGAATGCTCTCTCCCACATCTTTGCCTATCAATGTCCTACCAATCCTTTAAGGCCAAGCTCATATGCCTATTTCTCTAAGAAACCTTCCCTGAATCCCTATCCCCATAAGCAACAATCACTTATCTAGTTGGCTAGTGATTTCTTCTGGTCATACAATTATAGCTACTAAAGTTAGAAACAGTGTTGAAAACCATCTAGTCTCAAACCTTCATTTTTCTTTTCCTTATTTCCTTATTTTCATGGCTATCTTTTATGGGTTTTTATCTTTATAAAGGCATTCTTTATAAGGAGTAGTTAATCACTTAAAAAACAGAAAGAAGCATTTTTGTGTAAAAGAAGAGATTCATATTTATTGTCAAAGAATGTAAGATAATGCCAATGTTATAGATGAACATTTTGATATTTAATATGAGTAAAAAAAGAGAACTTTATCTTAATTTAAACAATATAATTGCTAAAGGATGTGCATTAAAAAACAGCTTTCAAATGGGTTTTGGACAGTTCTGGAGAAAAAAATTATTTGTGGTGTAGATTTGAGGATTTAGATCTCTTTGTTAACAATGTGGAGTGATACCATGTTTATTAAAAATATAATGTAATATGATGAAGATTTAGAGAAAGATGTTATTATATGTGAATATGAAGAAACAGAGTTTCAAGGACACCAAAGGAATACACTTATTTTTTGGAGATTTCAGAGTTGAGACATGATGGTTATCTCTCTAATTTGCATATAAATGTTTTATGACTATAGTGGAATAAACTAAGAAAATGAGAAACCTTATAAACATTTGGGAATTAGGTTATAACTGAAAAATGGGATTATCAATTTGAGAGAAGATATTTGGAGAAATGTGATTTTTTAAAGTAAAAGATTAATCACTAAGATTTAGAAGGCTCTCATTTAAGCCACTGAAGGAGAAACAGGAACCTGTGAACGTTTGAAAGCATAGCAGTGGGGTTACAAAGCAGCTCCATTGGAGCTAAAGAAGTTAGAAACAATTGAGAGAAGGTTTTATTTAAACAATTCCCAATTGAACAGAGAGAACAAAAATTCCAGTAAAGCTATTCCCTTTCAGATTAATCTACAGTTGGATTAGGAGGCAACTGGATACACACAATAGATAGAGTGTTCCCTCTGGGAATCAGGAAGAAGTGAATTCAAATCCAGCCTTAGACACTTAACTAGATGGGTAACACTGGGTAAATCATTTAATCCTCTTTGCCTCAACTTCCTCATTTGGAAAATGAGGTGGGAAAAAATGGGGAAACCACTACCAACTACTTTGCCAAGAAAATCCCAAATAGGATAACAAAGAATGAGCATGAATGATAACAACTGAACAACAACAAAAATTAGCAATTGAGAGTATCCGGAAAGGTCTTTAATAGAGAATGATACTTTAGGTGTCGCTTGAAGGAAGCTATAGAGAAATCCAATCAAAGGGAATAGTTGTGCAAAATCATAGAAGAGATGGAATTATACATACATGGTACAAAAAGGCCAATGAGTATGACTAGAATCTTGCGCATGTAAGAAAGAATAAATAATGTGATATATAAGAGAATAAGGTGATATTTCTGGAGAGGCTAGAGTTAAGATGTGATCACAGAGGGACACTCCAAGCTCTTTGGTCAGGAGAGTGACATCATCAAAGTGCATTTTAACAGAGATGCAGTATGCTGTGGTAGATAAGATGAGAAGCAAGTTTAAAAAAAAAAAAAAAAAAAAGATTTGTTCTCAAACTCAACACTCACTTCTGGCTTCCTATTATTTCAGGTGGATCCCAACTTCTCCTAGCCTGTTTATCAGAGACCAAGGAAAGGTAATAATTTTAACCAAACATAGCTCTGTTTTGAAGATCTAGTGTGAAAGGAAATTATGAACTATAAAACCCTCTACAAATATGATGTCATAGTTCCTCCTCCATCTTCTCACATAATGCTGATGGATACTACTGTAATATTGATGTGTTACATTTCACATCTCCCTTTTGGTTCTCTGATAGCCTTAAAGGAACTGGGGGTGAGGGTGGGGATGGGAAGCTTAGGTTCTCTGTCATTATCTCCAGCCCCCAGCAATGGTGTTCCTCCAAGTATGCTGTCATGTTAAGCACCATGAACATTCTCAAAAGGCCTCCCGAAGGTGCCTTCATATTAGAGCTGGTTTGACCCAGACATGTCCAAGTATTGCTAAAAAGAACAAGTGGACAGAAAGTCTAGACTAAATCCTGGATTGTGTCACAGCTGCATCACTAATTGGCTAGATAACCTTGGACAAGTAAATTAATTTTTCAAAATTTCTCCGAGTCGTTTCCTACATTCTAGTTGCATTTGTTGTTTGATTGTTACAATTTTGTTCCATTCTCTTTGATTCCATTTGGGCTTTTTTGGCAAAGATACTGAAGTGGTTTGCTAATTTTTTTCTCCAGCTCATATATAGATGAGGAACTAAGATAAAGAGGGTTAAGTGACCTGCCCAAGGTCCCACAACTAGTGAACTAGATTTGAAATCAGATCCTCCTGAATCCAGGACAAGCACTCTATCCACTGCACCACCTAGCAGGTCAGCAGTTCCATTTATCTACTAATTATTAGATTCACTTTTGCAAAGGAATGTTTATTCCAAAAGATAAAATTACAAATGTATAAATTTACTCTCCCAACATGTGGGAAGCATAATCCTCCTTCCTCTTTGCACCATGTTAGTCTCTGAGAAGGGGAAAGGGATTAGAACTATAGATTAACTCATTTCTGTGGAGTATAGTCCTAACTCCAAGCCAAAAATTCCTCCTTGGTATTGATTCCCATAAACCCTAACTTCTCAGGGCTTTCATACTGGGATGACTGACTGCACTATCCCATCTATAATTCTGGCTCCCAGCTCCCTATAGCTCAACCCCAAGATCCTGCAGGGATCACTTCATGTAAGGGCCCTTTAAATGGGCTGCGCCACAGCGCATCATTGAGGCCCGGAAGTAATTTTTGTGGATATTAGGACTGCCTTGTAGGTGGGATCCTGTCCATTTTGAGATAGCTTCGTAATGGGTGACTCTCTCGCTGATTGGCTGTGTGTGTGTGACCTCACAGGCCCTTTATAAGCCCACTGCAGGCAGCAGTCACTCTCTTTAACCTGGCGCTCTTCACCATGGCTCCCTAGCCTGGGTGGCCAAGCCAAGATAGATAGCCAAAAGAGGTAAGGATTTTAGTAGTGAACATGTGAGTCTTCTGACAGGTGTTCACTCGGGAATCAACAAGTCAGGGCATCAGTCAGGGCATTATATGAGTAGGTATAATAAAGGCTTTTAAGATTACACATGGCTGTTCTTGAGTGCGCTACTGGTTATTAAGCTATAGATTCAAGAGATTGTGGCCAGAGACCTTTGAAGGCCTCAGAGGAGGCGAGCCAGGTAGAGTTCACACTGCTAAGGACAGTGGTCAAAGGTACTCTGGTGGATCTAGGACAGACTAGTAATTGTAACTGCCAGGAGAGCACGCTACAACTTCACGTATCTGAAGCTTATCTGTACTTTAGGTACAGGCAAGACATGTAGAATACCTCCAAACCCATTTCTCAGAGGGAAAAAAAGAGGCAGTGGGGGAAGGGAAGTTCTTTTTTTCTGACAGGTTGGTTTCATTCCTTGCCATTTGGATATGACAAAAGTGCCTTGAAAGAGTTTTTTTAAGGTAGAAAATAATGTAATAATTTTTTTAAAAGAGTGAATAATTTAGTCTTATCCAGTTTAAAGATGCAGGAATCAATCAAAGAAAGCTAACCACATCCTTATGATAGGAGAAAAGAGGCCTTCATGTTGTGCAATATAAACTTGCTCAAAAGCCCTTTGAGGGTGCTTCCATATTAGCTGCACTGGTTGGACCCAGACATGCATAGGTAATACTATAAAGAACAATTGGAAAATAATTCCAAGCTAAATCCTGGGTTCTAGTCACAGTAGTGTCACTAATTGGATAGATAACCTTTGGCAAGTTTTCTGAGCTTCATCTTATTGATCTGAACAATCTATAAAATAATATTTTCATTACCTACCAAATATATAATGAATATAAAAGCATGTGGAACGGCATGGAATGTTATTTCAAATAGCATATTTAAGGCCAATGGAAAATGCAATGAATTGCCCTGGCACTTTCTAGCAAAGCATGTGATGAGCTTTTAAGGACTTGTTATTTTGGGATAACACAGCAAATTCTGGTTGGTCTCTTATCCCATGCTGACTGAAGGAGATGAGGATGGGTTGGATCAACAAGTTCTTGAAAGGTGAACACTTTTTTCCCAGACTTTTGTTGAATGTAAATGTATGTCCTAAGCATGATTGATTCATGACATAACTAAATTGTTAATAATTTAAATAAATGTATATAATGATAGGCATTTTTACATGCATGGCATTTTAAGATTTATAAAATATGTTATCTCATTTAATACTCCCAATAATCCTCTAAGTTTAGTGCTCCCAAATTCTGGATCATAAATCAAAGTCAAAAAATCTTATTATAGTTCTTCTGATGAAATAAGTCTGTCCATTCCTTTATAGCCCTACTCATCATCCCAATAACTTTTCTGGCTTAAGTCTTTTTTCTTGATCAGACTCTTCTTTGTATTGTTTGTTTTATCCATTAGAATGTAAGCTTCTTGTGGGTAAAACTGTCTTTTCTTTTTTGTTTCTATTCTTGTCTTGGAAGTTAAGTGGTATAATGGATAGGCCTCTAGACCTGGAGTCAAGAAGACTGAGTTTAAATGAAAACATGCTAATTGTGGAAATATGTATAGAAGAATTGCACATATTTTACACATTTTGAATTACATGCCATCTAAAGGAAGGGGTCGGGTGAAGAAATGGAGAAAAAAATTTGGAACACGAGGTTTTGCAAGAGCAAATGTTGAAAACTATTCATTTGTTTTGAAAATGAAACACTTTAAAAATAAAATAAACTTTAAAATAAATATATATGTATTTGCAATCTGAATCACTATCAATTGATTCAACACAAATTACTTAACCTCTCTCTGTTATAGTTTCCCCAACTATAAAATGGAAATAATAATACCACCTTTCTCCCAGGATTGCTATTGGAATACAGAGATAGATGAGCCCTTGCAAGGTATGTTGTAGCATAGATTTATAAGTTGGACTAGATGGCCATTTCATTTCTTTTTTATCTCTAATTCTTCAGGGCATATTAAAAGAATTAATGGAAATCCTCTAAAATTGTGAGCAAATCCTCTTTGGTTGATTTATGGAAGGAAATGGATAAAAATTGTGTAAGATAAGGTATTGGTAGGTGACAAAATGTTTCAATGGAGCAAGCTCCCAATGGATAAAGTTACACATCCCTTAACATACAAAGTGTAATACTTTTCAAGGCTACCATCTCTCACAGTTGCACTCTATCCAGTAGCTTAAACCATCAGAAAGTGACCACTAATTAACCGGGTTTCTATTTCTAACACTGTTTGGCTGTATGGCTCAGCACCATGGATAGTTCTGGAACAAGGAGAACTGACTTCAATTGTAAAATAGGGCTAATAATAGCACCCACATTGTTGGGGTTCTTGTGAAGATCAAGTGAGATGATATTTGTGAAGTGTTAGTCTTAAGGCACAGTTCAATTGTTTTTCAGTCATACCTGACTCTTTCTGACCCATTTGGAGTTTCCCTGGAAAAGATATGAAGCAATTTGTCATTCTCAACTCATTTTACAGATGAGGAAACTGAGGCAAACAGAAATTAGATGACTTGCTCAATATCTCTGTTATTTATCTAAGAGCAGTTTTGAATTCACAAAGCTTAGGTTTCCTGACTATAGACCTGGTGCTCTATCAACTGATACACCTAGTTGTCCTTATAAGGCATAGTACCTGGCACATATTAGGCACTGCGTAAATGTTGACAATCCTTATTAATTAATCATTGCCCAGTAGTAGACATGACTTAAACTAAAATACTTAGTATGATGGCATGGTTAAAACAATAGCTACAAAATGTTCCTTTCTCCGGTTCCTGGTCACACCTTCCCACACATATACCCTGTGTGTTTGAGAAGATTGGAAACAAACTGAATACAATACTAAGAAGGCATGTGCCAAGACAACCCACAACTCTAGCACTACAGGAAACTTTTGTAGAGTCCTCACAAAGCTCTCTTTGGGTGCATCTTCTATGCCAGGCAGGTTTCTAATGTAGATTCCCAGGTTCCTTCCTCTCTCCATGACTCAACTCCAAATTGTCTAGGCTAGATTTCTCTTGAATTTTAGCAATCTCTCTTCTCTATTATGGAAGTTCAGACCTATTGCTCAAAGCTCTTTCCTCTTGCAAGGTCTTGTCTTTCTGCATTCTTGTCTGTCGTGTGTGTGTGTGTGTGTGTGTGTGTGTGTGTGTGTGTGTGTGTGTGTTTCCTGATTGTGTTTTGACCTTTCTTAAATTGATGAACTGCTGAATGAAGTACCTCCCTCTGGGCTAATCACTATAATTTGCCATGACCAATAGTGGTGGAGATGAAGGGAGAGAAACTCCCACTCTCCCAGAAGTGTCTTCCAATACAGCTCTCAAACTCCACAAGGCTTATGTATCTCATGCCCCGAGGTGTGTGACTAATTTGTTTCCTGAACTAACTGAATTGTTTCCTTCAGAGTCCATTACACAAATGTTTTTTACTTTGTAAAGGGATCAGTAGGTGTGGTCATAATTTTACAGTTAGTTCAACACTGTATTACCACATTAAAAGCTCAGGAGATGTGACTAAATCCTGTTATTACATCAAATGAGTTGAAAGACAAGGAGGGAGATAATATAGGTTCTCTCCTACATGTCTTATTCCCCACCTAGTAGTCTATAATCTATGTCAAGAACTATGTTTTAATCTTCACATTTCCTACCACTTCCCTAAGCTCAGCACAACTTTGCACAAAATTGGAGATTTGTATTTTTTAATGGTCTGCTGTGCACATAGTAATGTCTTCCCCCCCTTCCTAATGTATTCTAGTTTAAAATAAACAAAAAATCTGAAAACACTACATACAACAAAATTGAATTAGTGAAATTAAACAGTCATAATTCATTATTTAATCAGTGAGGAGACCCTTTTCTTACTAATACAAATTACTGTCCTTCTAAACTCCCCCAAGAGAAGACAGTCTTCAAGAGGGACAGTAAGTTTAAAAGGGTGATGACCCTTTGACCAACCTAATTCTGGCACCATTTTAAGAAATGGAATGGAATTAAAATAATTAAAGAGCTATGACTCTCAGATTCATCCTAGCTAGAGTAAGATCTGCAGAGACTATCACCATATTGAAATAAAAATAACATGGTCTTTTGGGTGAGGGTGATGACTAAACAAGTTGTGGTCCAAGAATAGAATGGAATACTTGTTTGTCCTTCATTCAGGGAAGTGATGCCATGACATGCAAATGAACTGGATTTAAGTAAGGGAGGGTTTTGCAAAGTTACCTGCCTTACTTTCTCCTACAGAGCCATCAGGGTCCAATGGCCAGATACAGATCAGGACTACTGGAGATGGCCTTGGATGAAATGGGATACCTTGGCTTTTTTAAACTAAGGTTTTCAACAGGTCTAAATTTGACTGAGGCTGAACTCATTCAATGATTAAGGTTAGGTAGCAATTGAGATAAAGAATTTCCTCATTCATCTAGTCAAAAATAGATAGATAGACAGATAAGTCTCATTAAATAAATAACTAAATCTTAGCAGGGGAGACCCTCAGGGTTTCTGGTCAAAGCAAAAGTGACTGCTATTTACATTCAATCTGAGTCAATCAGGACCCAAACACTATATGCCATAATAAACGTGAAATATAAAGAATTCAGGGAAGCACAAGCAGATTTATATGAACATATATATATATATATATATATATACATATATGAAACACAATACTGAATACTGTTTAATTAAAATAATGGAGCTTGCCTTTCTACTACCCCTCCTCCCATAAGAAATTTAAAATGGACTTCTTTCTCTAATTTGCAGGAGTGGGGGGTATTAAATATTGCATTTACTGTCAGACTCCACTGATATAGTGGTTGATTTTGCTGCACTGCTCTTTTTATAGTCTCTTTTTTATTCTGTTAAGAGAGATTGCTTTGTTGGTAGGGGACTGGGGAGGAATAATTTTGGAAATGAAGATAATGAAAAAAATCAAAGATATTAGTAATTCTTTAAAAGACATGACAGAAGAAAATGTGATATGATACATGTGATCCCTCTAGAGACTATGAACATCTGACCAAGAGCCAGAAGATATGGCAGCCCCTTATAGTATAAACTTCAGTTGAAGAATTAAAGCATTGAAATATTGAATGGTCTTAATAAATGGAATTCAATTGAATTACTCTGAGGTTATTTGACATTTCTTGAATTATAGATTTGCCCTGTTTAAGCTTTTCTCATACTCGAGACAGAAAGTAGGATATCAAATTTTTGAATCTTCAGTTAATTAAAAACAAAAAAAGGTTATTCTATTATTTTATATTAATAAAATTTAAACACTAGATTCAGAAACATTTAGTCATGATGTTATTAATTTTCTGTGAAACTAATATCGTTTAAACTATTTCAGACTCTATATTTCTTGTCACTTGATAATAATAACATTTTTATTTTCTGGGAGAGTCTGGACATGTGATTTCAAAGCTCAGAGGGAAAACTTTCAGTATAGAAATTTTCTCCCCAGTGCAAATCAACAATTGATTTCTAACTCATATGTTTAGGCAGTTATCTGGGACACTAGATGTTGAGTGACCTACATGATCACATAGTTAATATGTTCAAGATCAGAATTTGGTAGAACAACCCTTCCTGACACCAAGACCACCCCTTCTGTTTATTACTCATTGATGCCTAAGCTTATGCTTATATAATACTTCGTAGTTTCAATAGTATCTCTCACATAGCAAGCTTATCTTATGTTGATTAATTAGGTGTATATGTTCGACTATGGCATTCTGCAAAAAGGCCCACATTTGGCATTAGGAGATCTAAGTTCACACTAAAAATTTGTAATTTTGGTTCTGTTATTTCATAGCCACAAGATTTCCTTCACATATGAGCCTAACTGCCATTCCCATCATTCTTAAGGAAAACTGAATGAAATGATCAAATTTTACTTTGTTTAGTCCTTCCTCCATTCTGTTAAAATCATTTCACTAACATGTAATTGGGGGTGGGGGTAGAGAGGAAAGTAGTGTCTGCTGGAGAAGGGAAATATTGTGCAATCTGTGTTTTCCATTAACCAGAGAGTTATTAAGATAGGGAGAGAACAAAGAACATGCAGACCCAGAAGAGCCAGAGGACTATGAAAGATGAATATTAAGTGCAGCCCAGCACAGCAGGTACCAGATGTGGTACTCATAGGAACCTCTGGGGGCTTGCTTTTGGATGCCTTGTATCTAGGCATTTGTACCTTTTATTGCTTTGCTGCTAGAGAGCCTCAGGGTGGGCAAGTCACTCCACCCTGAGGCTATTCGTCTCTTAGGGACTGAAAAACAAAAATTTCCAGAGCTGATTTTTTTAATCTGTAGTTTTAACAACAACAACAACAAAAAGCTTAAATTGAGGAATCATTAAATTTGAAAAGGACCTTGTAGATGATCTAATTAACCCCTTCTTTTTACATTTCAATAAATTGAAGACCAGATAAGTAATTTGCTTAAGGTTACATAGTGACAAAGCCATATGTCCTTCTGAAATCATCAGACTTCCTAATCCTGTGCTCTTTCCAGGATATTGCAGGTGGATATTCATGGAATCTATAGAATGAATTTCTATCCATTCATTCAGCCCTCTATCCATCTATTCAGTAATAAACAAAGACTAAGGATTTAGGATATACACATTTTTCAATGAAGTGATATTTACTGCAAAGAAAAATAAAACATGATCTTTTAATTTATAGTCATTCTAGTAAGGGAAATAAAATTTTTAAAAAATCAGTTAAATAAAAATGGAAAAGGACAATTTCAGTAGAACTGAAAGGGACCTTAGCAGTCATCTCATTCAACTATCTCATATTACTGATGAGAAGAAGGAGGCCCAGAGAGGTTGTGATTTTCCCAACATCACACATAATGAATGGAGTTTAGCTGAAATGATCAGGGAAGGTCTTGTGGACTCAACTTGAGTTAGATTTGGAAAATGAATAAGAGTTAAAATAAATTATTTGTGATTCAATCAGTTAATCAACAATAAACAAGCATTTATTAATGCTTACCATGAGACAACTAGTGGAGATTGCTGAAGTTAGAGTCTAAAGTCAGGAAAACCTAAATTCAAACCTGACCTCGGGCTATCTATGTGATCCCAGGCCAATCACTTAATATCTTTGCATTAATCACTGGAAATAGACATAAAAAACCATTCTAATATCTTTGCCAAGAAAATCCCTTGGAAGATATGACCCATGGGATCATGAAGAGTCAGTCAGTCATGACTGAATGAGTCAACAACAACCTAGGGCAGCTAACTGTTACAGAGTATAGAATAGAGTAGTTTAGAGTTAGGAAGATCCATCTTCCAATTTCAACTCAGGTGTCAGACAAACTAGCTGGGCAAGTCTTTTAATGCTGTTTGCTTCAATTCCTTATCTGTAAAATGAGGTGGAGAATAAAATGGGAAACCATTCCAATATCTTTGCCAAGAAAAATTCAAATGGGGTCTCACAGTGTCAGACATGACTGAAATGATTGAACAACAAACATGTGCTTGGAATAATGTTAAATATTGGGGAGACCAAAAAAAAAAAAAAAAGCAAAATCATTCCTGCCCTCAGGAAGCTTATATTCTAATGGGAGTGAATTAGGAAACACCTGTTCTACATATTACTCTTTTACTTACTAGATATGATTTCCTATACCTTAATTTCCTCACCAGCCAACATGATGATGATATCTAAAGTAATTTGCAGTGTTTAACATTCTATGATTCTATAAATGTACAACACTTGGAAAATCCTTCCCATCTATGGGTCCCCAGTCTAATTATCTTGGGTTGGAAGTAATCTCTAGGTCGCAACCACCCAAAACCATAACTCATGTGTCTCCAAAAACATGAGATCTGAATTCAGGACTCATGTATAAAGAATGCTTTTATTCAAGGAACATGTGTGTATTTAACATGCTAAAAAAGCCTATGTGATCAAGTCACATACACCAGGGGATATATATATATACATATATATATATATATATATATATATATACATATATATATATATATATATATATATATATATATATATATATATATATATATATATAGCAATCTATATCTCCAAAACTATAGGGCTTTTGATGTTCTTAGATAAAATCTTTATCATGTTTCTGCTTTCTTTTGAATGTGTTGCCTCTACCCAGAATATTTGTCAGTCATTGTCACCAAGCTTTTCTTTACTGCTACATTCTGGGCTTCGGCTTTTTAGGTATATTTGCTTAATTCCCAATCCCCCTTATCCTAAGTTACAAGAACTACAAAGCCTCTCTCTGACAGAGGAGTTTGAGCAGGCTGTAACACATTACAACTAAAGAATTACAATGGATGCCATCAAAGAAATCTATCAGGAGAAAAGAAAATAGACAGTCTTCACTTCAGTTTCTTCATCTTAAAGGAGACATTTGAATTTGATGATCTACAATAGGTCTATGATTCTGTGAACTGCTTGACTGTGGGCAAGTTATCTAAACTGAGCAACAGCTTTATCATAATGATTGGAAGGAGTGTGCGGATTTATAGCCCTTTCGGCATAGTTCCAAATTATTCTCCGGAATGGTTGGATCAATTCATAGTTCCACAAACAGTAAATCAGTGCCCCAATCTTCCTACATTCCTTCCACCATTTATTATTTTTCTTTTTTGTCACATTAGCCAATTTAATAGATGTGAGGTATGAGGTGTGTCATATTTTTAAAATGTTCTAAAAATTACATGACAATAGATTTAGTTTCTTTGTCTGAAAACTGCCTATTCACAACCTTTGACCACTTATCAATTGGTGAATGACTTGTATTCTTATAAATTTATCATTTATATTTATATATTTTTATATTATAAAAATTCTTATAAATTATAAATAAATATTTGAGAATGATACCTTTACCAGAGACACTTGCTATAGATATTTTCCCCTATTTTCTGCTTTCCTTCTAATTTCATTTGCATTAGTTTTGTTTGTGCAAAAATGATTTAAATTTTGTATAATGAAAGTATCCATTTTACATTTGATAATGCTCTCTATATCTTATTTGCTTCCTTTGTACATAGATCCTACAGGTAAACTATTCTTTGCTCTCCTAATTGTCTTCAATTGGGGGATCTCTGCATAAACTGTGGTAAAAATTGTGATGAAACATGATTTTGCTATTAAAAACATGACAAGCAATATGATTTCAGAAAAACCTGGAAAGATTTATGTGAAATGATGCAAAGTGAAATGAACAGAACCAGCAGTACACAACAATAGCAATATTATATGATGAAAATTGTGAATGACTTAATTATTCTCAGCAATACAATGATCTGAGACCATCCCAAAGGACTCATGATGAAAAATGTTATCTACCTCCAGAGAAAGAACTGATAATTGTCTCAGTACAGACTGAAGCATGCTATTTTTCAGTTTCTTTTTTTTTCTGTTCAAGTATTCTCATATAAAATGACTAATAGGGAAATGTTTTACATGATTGCATATATATAAAGCCTATATCAGATTGCTCACCATTTCCAAGAGAGGGGAAAGGAGGAAAGGGATAAAATTTAACTCAAAACTGTTTTTTAAGTTAAAAATTGTAATTGGAAGAAAAATGACAACCAGAGAAAGTAAGTATGTCTCAGAGTGATTGTAAAGATCAAATTAAGTACATCTATAATCTGCTTTGTATGTTATATGCTTTGCAAACTTGTTTCACATTTGTTAGATAAAGCCCCTTATGCTAGAGCAGGAAAAGGAGGGTTGAGTGATGCATAAAAACATCTAAAATAACTGATAAATCCATTATTGCAGACCCTGAAACCAAAGAAATTTTAATAGCTTTTCTTATCTAGCCTGCTCATGATCAGTACATTCATAAATGTTTTTAGCCTATTCATCCTGAATTGATACATTTGAAAAAGATTTCTACTCATTTTTTTATCTAAGTACAAAAATACTATATGGACCCTCATCCCTTTAGATTAATCCAAAGTGGTCCATGTAAGTATAGAGATGAGTATTTGGCTTAACATTGCAGGTACTGCCAGAACAGAACTGGGACATAAAGGTAGTGATGAGCTAAAAGTACTTTTATTATTCTCATTTTTTTATTTGTATTTAAGTCTTTTGTTTCTTTCATCACCACTTTTCCTTTCCATTCTTACCCTGTTACACACACACACACACACACACACACACACACACACACACTCACACAAACACACAGTACCCTCTAGGGAGTCTTCCCTGGTAATAAGAGAACATTTAAGCAAAGCTAACTGAAACAGCCAATGCATTTGAATGAAAATGCTTCATTGCAAGTCCACAGACCTCCTATGAAAGACACAGGAAGCATCTTTTGGTAAGAACAACTTTTGGGTTTTCTACCAGTAGCATAGCTGTTTGCTGATAAATCCTACAATTAAATTAGGGCAATTAGTTAGACTAGGCCACAACAGTAGAAAGAGCCTAAAGTCAAGAGAACAGAGTTCAAATTCAGCTTCAAACACTTACTATCTGTATGATCCTAAACAAGTCATTTAGTACTATTTGCTTCAGTTTTCTTATCTGGAAAATGAACTGAAGGAGGAAATGTCAAGAATCTTTGTGAAGAAAACCAGAAATGGGGTCATGAAGAGTCAAACATAACTAAAATGACAATAACAATAAAAAATAGTTAAATTAGAGGTGAATATGATAGCATTTTTGTTTCCTAGTTTTCAGAACTAGATCAGTACTGAATGTATATGAATGTCAGCTATTATAAATTAGAGAGAAGAACATACAGGCTCTCCTAGGAGGGCTCTATACCCCTGTCTCTCTTTTCATGTTCACCTTTTTAAATCACCCACACACTTTAGGCTTTTTCCATCATCACCTGACCTGAGAGCTTTGTGAGAGGAGGGCACACAAAGCATTCTCTGTAAGTCTCCCCAGGAGTGTGCATTCTGTGAGGGAGCACTTTAAGTTTAGGGGTATACCCATTTCACATGTACTTTGGAAACTCCTATAAGAAAGGAGGGTGCAATACTACCAATTTTTAGGTTGAGTGACCCTGTTAAGTAATACTATGGTACATTTTTACACCTGCCACAACACAGATAATTCCACAGTGAGAACATTTATTTTGCCACCAGAAAGAAATCAATAGAATTATACATTACAGACTGACAGGGACCCTAGAAGTCATCAAATTAAGAATCACATTTAATCTAAAGTAAACACAGAGACTAGGCACTTAATCAATATTTAGTGATTGATTGTTAAGTGATTGACTGTCCCACAATCATATAGGTAGAAAATGGCAAAGCTAATATTTGAACCCAGACCCTTTGTCCTACCAAATCCAGCCCTAATTCCATTTCACCAGACTAAGAAGGAAATCTCCACTTATTTACTGGGCAAAAGACATACCTCTGAATTATGCACAAGTGCGTGAATGCACACACACACACACACACACACACACACACACACACACACACACACTTGTGGTGGCTACTGAGGAAGCAGGACTGACAGGAACAACACAGTTATAGGGCATGCATGTAGCAGAGTCAGCAAGGCAGGTTTCATGGTTTTTCTCTCTCCTGCGAAATAACTTGCTAATTGGAAGAGCTGCCGTATGCAAATGAGCAGATTTTAAATATAGTACAATTGCTACCAATTCTCCATGGGGATAGGAAGAAATGAGGGCATGAATAAGAGAAATAAATGTAAGCTCTGCATATTAGATAATGGTTTCAACCTTTTCTTGAACAAATCTTTTGTAAGAGATGTTAAGGGTGGGATGTTTGACATGAGTACTGCCTTTGTGCTCTATGGCTGTTCACTTGACCCCTCTGGGGTCAAGTAGCTCAAGTTAAACAGGAAAAAAAAAGACCAATAAATATCATAGTTACCCAATCAAAACTTACCATGTGAGGATCAATTAAATATAGAATGGGCAATCATGGGATGAGTTGTGCAAAAGAAGGAAGTTGGTATTTGCATCAAGAATACAGTTAGGAAATTGTATGGTCAAAATAGTGACCAAGACCCAGAGCAGAACCTCAGAGTGGGAGTCACAAATCATTTGAGGAAATATGAGAAAATGTCAGTTGATCCATCCATCCTGAGTCAAGTGTATAGGACTTAAAAGACAGGAAGAGGATCCATCAGAACTGTAAACAGGATGGAGCTGGGCTTTGGGAGTTTTTCTCCACAATGTTGATGCTAAGGAACATATGTCTTCTTCATGGCAGCCTGAATACTGATGTCCTTGCACAAGGAAACTTGTTTCTCTCTACCAGTCTGTTATAAGATGTTGCACCACTTCTCTGCCTGGTTACAAAGTCCCCAAGGATCCATCATCACAATGTCCTGACATACCTACTTTCCTTCTCCCCACCAATTTCTGTGAGGTGTGCGATGGACTCTTTGGGACATGAGTTACTCCTTTGATGTCACCCACAGCCAGGTCATCTTCTGTCACACATCACTGGGCAAACTATTATCTGTGCTCACTCAGCCCCATTCTTCACCTCTTAGTTATGGCTCTGAGATCTGGAAAGTAAGGACTACACAGTGAAAACGTAACTACTGAGCTGTCAATTAAATGAGTTTCTCAACCATGGAAAGCTTTACTCTGTTCTGATTCTTTTTTTTTTTTAATTAAAAAAAAACAGAATTAGGAAAAAAAATAATAGAAAAGGAATATAAAACAAAATAAAACAAAACAAAAGAACATTGTCATGTGCTCAGCAAAACATCAGGGAGGATTGAAAATATATAACAATAAATTATCATATCAAGAAAAAAATATATAGGAGAAATTACATTCATGAATATTCATTTTTCTTCACTTCCTTTTAAATTATTTTTTGTTCTCTGCTGCACACCTTACTTTATTCTATTTTCCCTTTTCATTCCCCCCCACCCCCAAACATGCTATAGTTAAGAAAATATATACTTATGTATACGTAATACACACAAATACATACATACACCCTATAAACACACATATCTTTCTTATCCCTGTTGACTTTTAGTTTTAATTCTGCTCTTTAACTTGCCTTGCTATTACTTAATCTCCTTCCACCTAAAGATCCCTCCCTTGTCATCTTCCCTCTCCCTTTTCTTACCCATCTGCCTATCCCTATCCTTCATAGAATATATATAGTGTTGCCTATTGAACCCATTTCATATGTGAGTAGGTATTCAGAACTAGGAATCATTCTCTCCCCTTTAATGCCTCTAAGTTTATTCTTCCTCTGTATCTAATTTGCAGAACATAATTACTATTTTTACCTTAATCCTGTCAATCTTTCTTTTCAGCTACTCTATTGTTGATGTCAGTCTTAAACATATGGTATTCATTTCCCAAGTTAAAAAACATAAACAATTTGTCCATGTTGAGCTCCTTGAAATAGATCTTTGATATTGGCTCTTACATGTTAAATTTTCTATTATGTTAGGGTTTCATTGATAAAAAGTCCTGAAAATCTGCAAGTTCATTGAATTTACATTTTTTCTCACTAAATATTATAGATAATTTTTCTGGATATGATATTTTTGGTTGCAGATCTAGTTCTCTTTTAATGTTGGTAGATATGATTCCAAGACCTGCAATCTTTTATTGTGGCTGCTGCTAAGTCCTGTTCAATTCTAATTGTAACTCCATCATATCTAAATTGTTTTTTTCTTTTTTCTTGCAAAATTTTCTCTTGGATCTGAGGTTTGAAAATTTGGCAATAATATTTCTGTGTATTTTCTATAAAGGATCTCATTGAGGTGGTGACTGGTGGATTTTTCCCCTCATGTTCTATCATTTCAGAACAATTTTCTTGGTTTATTTCTTGCATTATTGTATCAAGGTTCTTTTTTTTGTCACAACTTTCAGGCAGTCCAATTATTCTTATATTTTCTCTTCTTAATCTATTCTTCAAATCTGTCACTTTTCTTAAATTCCTCATTCTACTCCATTTTCTCATTATAATCTGTTTTGTTATTTCTTAGACTCTCATAGCTTCATTGCTTCCTCTTGTCTGATTCTAATTTTCAAAGAATTATTTTCATCTTTGAGACTCTATAACTCCTTTTCGACTTGGTTAACTTTGTTGTCATAATCTTTTTGTTTTTCTTTTTTGAGTTCTTGTATAAATTCTCTCTGGGCAGGGAGCCATTTCATGTTTCTCTTTAAGATAGAAGCTCTTTTTACTGAAGTGTCCTCCTCTGAAGATGAGCTCTGATCTTCCCTGCTCCCACAATGTGTTTCTATAGTGGGGTTCTTTCTTTTCTGCTGGTTCATTTTTTTTAATAAGCAGTATTAGTATAAGCACCTGGGGTGAGGGGATGATGCCTCAAACTTTCCTTCAGCTCTTCCCTCTGACCTGGAACCCCAAGTCAAGAGCCATCCCACAAGCCAGCAGTGTCCCTGACCCACTACACCTGCACTCCCATTGTGCTGGTTCCTTCTCACCCAGGGCAGTATCTCTGTAGCACAGTTGAGTTTGGTGTTCCCAATCAGCTGAAGTTACCTCACTCAGTTTAACTATCCATTTAAACTGTTTTGTCATAGAATCAAGATTATGAAGATGAAAAGGTGAGATTGGAACAAAACTGATTGATTGGGGAGCCAGAAAATAGTTAGCATTTATATAGTGTTTATTATGTGGCAGACATTGGCTAAATTACAAATATTATCTCATTTGATCCTCCCTTGGGAGGTAGGTGCTATTGTTATTCCCAAACAGAAATAAATAGGTTAAGTAACTTCCTCAGAATCTCATAGCTAGGTGGTTGGATATTGTCCTTCATTTTTGAAGACGATAAAAATTATTTTACTATGTTAGAGTCCAGTTGGAATGTGTCTGTGGCTAATCAGAGATCAATATGAGATCAGAGTGCTCTGCCATAGATCAGACACAAATAGTCCATATGAACATTTGGGATAGCTTCTCTAATTTTGCACCTCTCTCACTTCTTCTGGGCTAATTCACTTTTATTTTGCTCAGAGAGCACAGAATCTTCTCTGACAAAGGCATGCCATGCTTGATGATCCTGTACTACTGTCTCCCATGTAATACAATTAATTCTAAAGTTCTTAAAAGATACCTTGACAATGTCCTTGTTTTGCTTTTTTGTTTTTTGTTTTTAATTTCTTAGAAAGATTCTGAAGATCACTTGTCAGGATAAAATACCAGACATAAGTCTTTTCTTTCTCTCTCTTTTTTAATTGTAGTAAGTTTATTTCTAATATACATTGCTTTATGAATCATGTTGGGAGAGAAAAGTCAGAGCAAAAGGGAAAAACCATGGGAGAGAAAAAAAACAGAAAGAAAAAGTGAACATAGCATGTATTCATTTATTTACATTCAGTCTCCTTAGCTCTGGATGCAGATGACATTTTCTGTTCAAAGTCTATTGGGATTGCATTGAATCACTGAACTACTGAGAATAACCAAGCCTTTCATAGTTGATTATCATACACACTTGCTGTTACTGTGTACAATATATTCCTGGTTCTGCTTGTTTAGCTCAGCCTCAGTTCATGTAAATCTTTCCAGGTCTTTCTATAATCAGCTTGCTCATCATTTTTTGGTAGAACAATAATATCCCATTATCTTCATGGACCACAACTTGCCAGCCATTTCCTAATTGATGGGCGTACACTCATTTTCCACTTCTTTGCTATGAGGTCTTTTTTCAAACTAAATTTTTAAGATTCCAACTCTATTTCAGAGAGCACAACTCCATTAGGCTGACCACATTATTCTAATGCTAAATGCATGTTTGTAAAAAAATAAATATATATATATATAAAGAAATATATATATACACGCACACACACACACATACACACACACACACACACACACACACACACACACACACACACACACACACATATATATATTATGTAGAAGTCACACAAGGGAAGCACTCCTAAGGTGGTCAGAAAGAACATAGATAGTAAAAATGTCTGAGATCAGATTTGAACTCACCATGATAAGTTTTCCCAACTCTAGGCCCAGAATTCCATCTCCTGTGCCACCCAGCATAGGAGAAATGCAAGTTATTTATAATAATTTTCTATTAGTGGTCTATCCTTGTACTGGACCGTCCATGTACACTATTCTAGACTGCCAGGGTCATACATGTGAGTCTTTGAGATTATAAATATATATAATGTATAAATATAATTGAGATATCCCTGGATATGCATGAAAAGGAGCCAATCTTGAGGCACAAAACAGCCTTTCTTTATTGGTCATCTCAGTAGGGGTTAGCAGGAAGTATGTATGTGTCTCTGCTTGCATCTCTCTGAGTTTATTTATACTTATTCTCCTCTGGGATTACCCTGTGCCTAGCCGACTGCGTTGGTAAATCCACAGAAGGGAGACACCTGGAGTTAGTGCTGCATCCTAGGTGGAGATTTAGCAAGAGGGCACATCTCTTGCCATCTCAAGGAAGCCATTAGTGGCTCCTTCAACATCTGCAAGACACAACCTCCTGCCTAAGAGGCCAAGCCCCATTTTACCTCCTGAGCCTGCCTACCAGCTGACATGGCATACATGGCAATTCTCAGAAAGAGAGAAAAATGTCCCTAATACATCCTTTCAGAGGGTCATCAGCGTTGCTTGTCTGCAATATAGTTTAAATGTTTGGCAGTCGAGTTCTAGAACGGACCTCACTGTCTGATATCTTTTCTTGCCAAGTAATCATCAGAATCTCCCTAAGACAATTCAAATGGAAGCAATTCAGTTCCCTAACATTGTGCTGGTATACTGTCCAGGTTTCACAAGCATACAACAATGAAGTCAGCACCACAACTCTGTAGACCTTCACTTTCATCGATATGGGCCAGAACTCTGAACTTGAAACAAAGATGCTTACAAGGTGGAATTGAAGAAACAATAGTTAAATCTAGTTTAGCATTGATTTAATCCTACAATAAATAATTATTTCCTAGCGATATAATGATTGATTTAGACTCAGTGTAGAGCATATAAGCAAGAAGCTCTCAGGGCCAGGAAGGACATGCGCACTAGAAGCTCTCCGAGGCTGAGACAGAGTCATTCCATTGCTCACCTTTGTGTGGCTGGAGGCTGAAGCACAAACCTTTGAATTCGGAAAGATTCAGGAAGCTAGAGGCAGAAGCAGAGAAGACAAAGAACTGGCAGCAGGAGCTCAAAGTCTTGGAACCAAGGAGAGAGATAGGCTTCTAAGAAAGCTAACTGAGCCCCAGGAAAGGAGACAAGACTTGGAAAGAGACAATAAAGGATTTGGACTTTACCACCTGGCTGCACTTGACTGAACTGAATGCAGGCTTCTCCCAGAGACCCCAGGGAAACCAAACCAAGAAGAACATTACGTTTAATAATCCCTCTTTTTTTCCACACTTTCCTTCGGAGTTTGCCAAACAATGAGCTAGCCTTGGCAATGCAATGTCAATCTCATTACCAATATGTGTATCCCTGGAAAGGATACTACCTAAGTAAATTAACTTTTCCATGGTTTCCAAAACTCCTCCATTTGTTGTAATCAATTGTTCCACATGTGGATGGTGTTGGTTAGTGTTTTCTTAGTGTTAATTGTTGGGCCAAAATTAGCACAAGTAGCAAAGACTCAATCAATCATATGCAAATAAACAAACAAAAAAAAATCATGCACAAACTCTCCTTACACTTTAGTCTTGGCTTGTAGCCTTTTCAAGTTAAATAATTTACCATCCCTTTGGTCAGATTGACAAACATTGTGTACAGAAACATTTTTTCCTGCTCCTGGCATTTCTCCTGTAATTGTCAAGCAGCAAATACTATATCAAATGTTCTTTGGCCCTTTTGAAAACCACATTGGCTTTCAATTAGATGACAAATCTTCCAGATGAAGGGTCAACGCATTAAGGAGAACTTTAGCTGCCAGCAATGACTAAGAGAGAGACCCCTCTGTGATTTTCACAGAATAATATATTTCCTTTATCTTTATAGAGATAGATGATGAAGGTCTTCTTGAAGTCCTGAGGGATAATCTCTTCTTGCCATATAACCCAGAAAATTTCAGCCAGCTTTTGCATAAGCAATGAACATCTCAAATTGCAAATCTCACCTGGAATCAGCGCTAGGTACTTTGCCACAATAGAGGGAGAGAGGAGCCTAATGGCATTCAAAACTTCTTTTTCAATTTGACTAGAGAGGGACTAACTTTCAACAGGTAAATGGTTAATGGCTTCTGCACTGATTGATGATTGTCTATTTAGAACACTATGAAAGTGTTCAGCCTATCTCTCCAGGATCATAGCTTGTCACTAATCAATAAGGACTCATCAGTACTGAGTGGTTGAGATTCACCATAAGTCTTTGGCATATATCCTTCAGAGCATCATAAAAGTGCTTTGGATTGTTATTATCAGCATAAGACTGAATTTCATCTGCCTTCTTACTGAGCCAAAAACCATTTATCTCTCTAAGCTTCACTTGTACTTTACTTTTGATGGAGTTAATGTTGCCTTTTTAGAGATCGATGAACTATCCTGCTGACAAACTTTGTAGACTTCTCATTTCATTTTTCATTTAACAGCTTCTGAATTTCCCTATCATTTTTGTCAAATCAGTTTTGATGTTTGCAAATATTCTCACTCAGATGAGTAAATGCTCTTGAAAGTTCTGAAAAACTCTGAAAGCTCCCTTCTCCTTTTCTGACCCATTGGTGCCAACCTTGTATTGGCTCATCTTCCCCTCTAAGTTAGCAACAAACTGTTCCTGCTCAGAGAAACACTCTCACCTGTTGACAATAAGTCTTCTGGTAGTCACTTTTTCTTGGGGCTGATGCTTTTGTTGAATGTGTATGTGTAGCTGCAAGTATGATTGGCTTAGCACTCTGGACATTGTCTTTGTCACTGTCATATCCTGTCTGTCTCTTTTTCTTGCAATGAGACTGAAACCATGGAGTTTTATTAGGAAAACTGAAAACAATGTTATTGAAATCTGAGAAGACTGATATGTACAAATATGGAACTGCAGGTGGCAATTAGACAACCATAGTAAGTATTTGATGAGCCTTTTCTAAGTGCTTCCAGTATCCTAAGTGCTAAGTGTATAGGAATACCAATACAAATAGAAAAAAGTCATTTACTGCTTTTAAGGGTCTTACAATATAATGGGGAAGACACCACATAAAAATAAAGGTTGGAAGGAGAAGGTATTGCAGCTAGGGCATGGTAAAGAAAATCTTGAGAGTCAGGAGAGTAATTACAGTAATTTACATAATGACCACGATAATATAAAGAAAAGCACCTTTGAAAGACAGTAGAACTCTGAGCAATGATTCTATCAGAATTTGAGTAGATTGATGATGAAGCATGCTTTCCTCTTCTTGGCAGAGAGGTGAGAGTCTGAAAGTGCAGAGTAAGAATATATTTACTTTTACTGTGTTTTTTTATTGTGGCTTTTTATTTACAAAACATATGCATGGGTAATTTTTCAACACTGACCCTTGCAAAACCTTCTGTACCAATTTTCCGCCTCCTTCTCCCTACCCCCTCACCTTGATGGCAGGTAGTTTGATACATGTTAAATATGTTAAAATATATGTTAAATACAATATATGTATATCAATTTATACAGTAATCTTGCTGCAAAAGAAAAATCAGATCTAGAAAGAAAGAAAAAAAACCTGAGAAGGAAAACAAAAATGCAAGCAAACAATAATAGAAAGAATGGAAATGCTATGTTGTGGTCCACACTCTGTTCCCATGGTTCTCTTTCTGGGTATAGATAGCTCTCTTCATTACTGAACAATTGGAACTGGTTTGAATCATCTTATTGTTGAAGAGATCCAAGTCCATCAGAATTTGTCCTTGTATAATCTTGTTGTTGACATGTATTAGGATCTCCCTGGTTCTGCTTATTTCACTTAGTATCAATTCATCTCTCCAAGCCTTTCTGAAATCATCTTCTGGTCATTTCTTACAGAACAATAATATTCCATAACATTCATATACAACAGTTTATTCAGCCATTTTCCAATTGATTCTTCTCATTTCACTCAGCATCAGTTCATGTAAGTCTCTACAGGACTTTCTGAAATCATCCTGTTGGTCATTTATTACAGAACAATGATATTCCATAACATTCATATAATTTATTCAACCATTTTCCAACTGATGCAGATCCACT
This sequence comes from Sminthopsis crassicaudata, assembly GCF_048593235.1. NCBI lineage: Eukaryota > Metazoa > Chordata > Mammalia > Dasyuromorphia > Dasyuridae > Sminthopsis > Sminthopsis crassicaudata. The sequence continues at coordinate 105,782,980 of NC_133617.1, forward strand.
CAGTTTCCAGTTTCTAGCCACTACAAAAGGGGCTGCCACAAACATTATTGTACATGTGGGTCCCTTTCCCTTCTTTATGATCTCTTTGGGATATGAGCCCAGTAGTAACACTGCTGGATCAAAAGGTATGCACACTTTGATAACTTTGTGAGTATAGTTCCAAATTGCTCTCCAGAATGGTTGGATTCATTCACAATTCTACCAACAATGTATCAGTGTCCCAATTTACCCACATCCCCTCCAACAGTTATCATTAACTTTTCCTGTCATTTTAGCCAATCTGAGAGATATGTAGTGGTATCTCAGAGTTGTCTTAATTTGCATTTCTCTGATCAATAATGATTTGGGGCACCTTTATAAGACATATATTTATAGATTTAGTCAAAAATTATTTTTGAATATTTATTCATTATAAGGGAAAGATTTTAATTGTGATGGTACTGAGAGAGAGGGTAGACTAGAAGGGAGTGATTAAGATGCTAAAGAAAAAAAAGAGTATGAATAAAATATTTTCAAGTAAAGAAAAAAAATCAAGAAAGGGATACAGATCAGGCAATTTGTATACCTCATGTTTCTTTTGAGTTACTACAATTCTGCTTTGCTCATAAAGCACAGTGCCTTCTTTGATGCTGGGTGATCCTTTGCCTGTGTCACCCATGTCACACCATCAGTTCCAAACTTTTACTGCATTTAGGCAAATTGAAGTCAGTGTTGGTGATAAGATCATGAGATACATAAATCTTCAATTCTTGTTGTTGCTGTTTCCAATCTATTCCTCCCAGGGATTCCCTGTCATGTCTAGTAATCTGTGCCTACTCTTGCATTAAAGTCACCTCATGATAACAAGACAATAATATTGTCTTCTTTTGGTATGTGAAAGATGAGGGTCTTCAGTTCTTCATAAAATTTTTCTTTTATCTCATCAGGGTTCATTATGGTGAAAACATAGGCACTGATGGTGGTGTGATGCTTTCCTGCAAGTGGCAATCTTATTGGCATGAACCTGTCATTCACTCTTCTTAGTAGGCATCCAAGCTTATTTATTGCATCTGTTTTGATAAAAACCTACACCAGCTTCGTGACTTTCCCTTTCAATACAACCACTTCACAAACACATGTATCCAGATCCAACTTAAACTGTCCTTCATTTGTCAACTTTGTTTCAGCCAAAACTGCTATTTGGATGAGATATCTGCTCAGTTCTCTCAACTATGCTATCTTTCGAGTCTACTGAATTTTGTGTCTTCCATAAGTTTATACATCGAACATCCATGTACCAATAATGAATAGAATTATCTTTCCAGAAGTTTTTGGAAATTTTTTTTTGGAGTTTTGACCACAGGGTAGAATCCCCATCTACTGTGGTTATCTGACTAGGGTTGAGTAAGCAGACAATTTTTAGGGTACCTTTTCTGGCTCTTTTCTGGCTCACACTAGGAGTTGAGCAGTATGGTCTTTAAAAGATTGCTCAGATACCCAGGTGATACCAAATCTCATTGTTGCTTCCAATGAGAAGATAACCCTATGGCGTAGGCCCCCTATGTGCAAGGTTGTGACTACAGCTCCCAGGGTATTCTCAGCTGCTACTTGGTCACTTTCCTGAATCACAGGATTTTGAAGTAGGTAAAAAAGGTAAAATGCTATAAGTAATGTCTTTTGATTTGCACAGAAATTAAATTTAAGTGAAGCAGATCCAGAACTGTCACAAATCAGAGTCAAGATGACTGGTGATGGCTTAGGATGCAGTGGACAACCTTGGTGTCTTCAATGTCTAACAAACTTTAAGTGCTCTACCACACATGCTGAAGCCACCTTCAGCCACCCATTATTTACAAATATTTACAAGGTTGGGGTAGACACCCTCCTAATTCACTGAGAGGTATGAGACCTCTCAGTTACTCTCAACCTAGTTTAATACAATTGCAGAAACAATTTACTATGCTATGGTCACTGTGCATTCTATAGCTTTTTGAAGCCACCATGAGAGTTTGGTAAATCAGGTGGACACCAAATGTGGAAAGCACCTTTTAAAAGAGCACTAGTCTTCCTTAAACACACCCTATACCCCAAAAACCTGATATCTAAGACCTAATTATCTAAATCTTCATGTACAAAAGAATTTAAGGAACAAAGTTCCTAAATGCCTATATTCCCAATATCTAGAAGCAAATGACAAAAGTTGAAAACAAGTAATTTTAGGCTTAATATCCAGATTAAAAAAATCTTTCTAATCATTTGAGTTGTCATAAAATAGAATGAGCTGCCCTAAGAGACTTTTAGGAAGAAACTGGGAAATCCCTTATACATTGAAGAAGGAATTTCTTTTCCCTCATAAATATGGCTTCAACTCTATGATCATGGCGTTCTCTTCCAACTTTGAAATTCTATGATTCTATGACTTGTTCACATTAAATACAGATAGAAAGTAAACATCTATCTCAGGCTCCCAACTCATTGTATATTACCTTAGGCTATGTTACCTTGATTCACTTTCAGTCTCAAAAACAGAAATAGAATACTATGGTGGAAAGCACCCTAGTGGTGCACTGTTCTATTTATGAGTCTATCACTTCCTAGTTATGTGATCTTAGGAAAGTAATTTTACCTGTTTGGTCCTCAATTTACTCCACTGTGAAAGAAGGAAGTTTGATTAGATGATCTCTAAGGTCCCTTTTACCTCTATATTCTAAGAAATTGGTTATCTACTTCCATAAGTCTTTAAGAATTATTTGTGTGGAAAAAAAGAATTATTTATCTGTTTTCTCAGTTAATTCTCAAAGTGCCACAGCAAGAAGAAACAATGATAATAGTATTAAAAGTAGCTAGGATTTATATGACACTTTGAGATTCAAAAGATTTTACCTATCCTTCCAAGAAGCAATGCTGTTATTACTATCTTTTTCTATATGAAGAAAATGAGGCTAATTGAGGCTAAATGATTTGTTCCAATCACAAAGCTAGTGAGCATCTGAGAGGATTTAAATTCAAATCTTCCTTTCTCCAACCCAAAACTCTCTTTATGCCAAATACATTACCGTCCCCTTTTGATATATTGTATTAGAATGTGCTGTGTATTTATGTACCCAGATATTCGTGCACATTATTATACATTATGCATAAATACAGAAAAGGATATATTTTAAATATATATATTATATACGTGTGTGTGTCACTGCTATTATGAATATCTGTTATATTTAGAAAGGAGAGACTAAAAAGATGAATCTAATCTTTCAGTTCTAGATGATTACATGCTTCCAAAAAAATTTTAATTTTGTTTTTATGTTGTTGGAATCAGGAAACCATGGTAGATAAAGCACATTTATAAACCTGGCTAAGACCAAGACCCTAAATAGATCCTGTTAAGGGAAATCTTTCCCCAGTGACTGGCTTAGTCCCATGCTGATTTTGTGATGGACAATTGCTCAGCAACTAGACAGGAAAAGCAAGACTCTTGCCGGATTTTCCTGCTTACCACCTGGGGTTCTAATTAAGAATTGTTAAGTGCACAGAATAGCATCAGATAATGTTATCCTTCTTTCATTATATAATAATTACATCTGTGACTTTTTTCCATTTTAATTATTTTCTTCACTTTAAATGACATGGGGCATTTTGACAAAGTAATTCATGATAAAGGAAAAATTTACTACTAAAACAGAGGACCTGGGTGGATGAATGTTAGGATGGCTAGATTTTATTTCAATTTTTCTGCTGTTTGTCAGTGTCCTAATTAAGGCTTTAGGTACCCAAGTCAATATTTGAAACTTCTATTGGTCTTAATAGTCCTTTGGGCTATTAACTGAGCAATCCAAATATAGGATTGGACCCTTTTAGAGTTTGAATATCTTAGTCTATTAGAGGCAGTATTCAATATGGGAATTTCAAGGCTAGAAACAAAACTCCAACTCTGCTCTTCCAATTTTTTTTTCACTTTTATATGCCCAAGGAGAAGAAGATAGAGTACTATATTTGGAATCCAGAGACACGAACTTAAATCCCAGTCCTACCACTTAGATGACAGAATAGCTATCAGGGAGACCTAAATTCAAATCCTGCTTCAGATATTTACCAGTTCTTCAATCCTAAATAAACTACATTATTTCTTGATCCATAAAATAAGAGGGTTGGTTTTAGTGATGTAAGGGAATCCTCTTAACTGATAATAGAGGTTTTCAGTCTACTAACACAATGACTCCTAAGATTTAAACCTATGAACCTATCATCCTCAACTATTTAATTTCTCTGAAGCTCTGACCACTCTCTAAGATTTATCTACTAAGTTACGAATGAGATGTGATCTGCACATTGAAGAAGAAATTTTCTTTACTGAAGAAATTATATATTTATGATACTATTTGTCCCATAACTATTTGGGGGACCATTTGTACTCAGACCCATAAGGAATTCTGACCTGCTGACATTGTGAATATCTTATTAACCCTTTTATACATTTAATGGATTCTCATGTGATCCTGTCCTCATAACTTATAATCTGCATGATTATAATATGCATGTTAGGGTAGATTTTGTGTGTGTGTGTGTGTGTGTGTGTGTTTTTCATCCTTCAGGTTATTCCTTCATATGACAAGGCTAAAAAGGGCATTGGCTTCACTTCCTGGTCATTTGAGTGTAAACTGATTTAAGGAGTCTCTATTTGATGCCATATCAAAAGACCACCATGAGCGAATGGGAACTACACTTTGTCCTGGATGCATAATCTTACTGACTATCTTTCTGTCTGTATTCCTAAATCAATCTCCTGTTTTATTTTCATTTACTCCTTTAATGTTTTATGAATTATAAGTGTACATTGTTTCATTACTGGACCTAAACTACTACAGGATTGCCTTGAATCAGGGCCCTTAGAGCACTGCCATTGTTTCTCATTTTGCTTTCCAGATCAAAAGCCATATAAGTGATAGACTAAATTTTTAAAAAAAGGAACAGATTGAATAGAAACCAATAGTCAAATCTAGATAATCATTAGGACTATTTCTAGATGAGTAGTGTTATAAAGGGAAGAATTCAGAAAGATTAAGATTTAGAAAAATTAATTCCATGAAGAATCCTAAGGTTTTGACCTAGAATGACTAGTAATTTTTTTGAAATGTCAGAAAGAACAGGTTGGTCTTTTAGAATTGAGGGGAAGAGGTAAGAACAAAATATATACATAGCATCCAGGCTAGGGACAAACATTAAGTCAAGCTTTGTTAGAATGAGTAGGATAATAGATACCTAGCTTTAAAATCATTATGCCATAGAAAGAGAATTCAGGATCAGAAGATCTGGGTTCAGATATTATTTTTGCCATTTTATACTTCCATTCAAAGACAAGTCACTTAACTTTGCCATGTCTCAATTTTTTCACCTGTACAGGGCAGAGGTTGTATCAGATCTAGACTCCAAGAAGTTCCAAAGTGTAAATCACAAATGGGGAAGTAGAGATAATGCATCAGAAGAAAATAGTCTGATGATTTCCAAGATTTTCTAGATATAAATCTATGATAGACTCTATTGTGACAATCCATCAGGAAGCATTTATTAATCCCTGGTTACCTGCCAAGCACAAGAGCTGCTAGACGCTGAAAATAAAATGGCAAAAATGAGCTAATTCCTACCCTCAGGAAGCTTGCATTCTTTCAAAGGGGATAACATATACCTAAATAAATGTAAACAAAATAAACATGAGATTTATTAAGGGAGGGACGTAAAAAAGTTTTGATTTTGATTTGGAAATTTTGAAAGATTTTGAGATTTTGAAAGATGTTATGACATCTTTCCTGTAAGTAACATCTTACTAGTAAGTAATCTTACAAAATTACTCAGCACAGAAATAGCACAATAAATCCACTTTCATTTGTATTCAGGAAACCCCATAAGGAAGCATTTTTCATCTAGTCTAGACAGAAGGTCAGTGATTATCTTCCTCTTATCTACTTAAACTGATTTAGCTTCCCTAAATTTATGTAGCCAGTAACACCACCATAAAGTACATTTTAGTAAGCAGCTACTTGAATCAATGGATAGAACTCTGGCACTGAAGTCTAAAAGATCTGAGTTACATTTAAGTCCAGCCTCAGATATATTTACTAGCTGGATGAACCTAAGCAGCTCACATAACTACAATTTGCCTCCATTTCTCTAACTATAAAATGATGATAGTAACCTCCCAGGATTGTGAGAGTCAAATGAAATACAGAGTACCTGTGCTGGGACCATCTCCTGATCTATATCTTGTCGCTGGACTTAGATGTCGCTGGGGACAGAAATGAGAGTAGCTTTGTACCTTCCTGATGTCACTGGTCTTCTTCAAAGGAAGGACAAACAACAGCTAACAAGCACATGTTAAATGATTGTTTCCTTCCTTCCTTTAGGATCCTGGGGAAAATCACTGAATATATAATATGATGATATTTTAGAGCAGTTTGTATAACTTTTAAGAGCAATATAAATGCTGGCTATTATTATTAGAGACTATACCATATGACTACCCCATTTCTATCTTTTGAAAAAAGTTTTCTTCTTATGCACTACCTCTGCTTCCTTATATTTGATCTATACTTTGCAGCCTCTTGAAGTCTCAATCATTTGGGGCAGGGCAGTTCCAGACCATGGATGAATTCTTGGTTTGTGATTCTTTTCTAAAATGCACTTTATAAATTCAACACAAATAGCCTCTTCCTTCGTGTGTCTTATCAGGATACAGCCTTTGAACAGACATGGAGGTGGAAAATGAAATGCTATGTCCAGAGAATAAAGGAGTGTAGTATCAAGTTTTGTTGGAATGTAGAGTTCACGAGAGGGGAGTAATCAGCCTATAAAGATAAAGATATAAAGGTCATTTTTTAAAATGTAGGCAAAGGGAAGGAGTTATCTTTCACAACCTGACTAGACAAAGAATTCTTCACTAAACAAGGAACTCAATCCCTTATCCTTTGTACAGGGGAAATTATTGTAATTAAAATTAGGAGAGAAGAAATTAACTAGGGAAAAATCATGTCAGCAAATATTTCTGACAAAGACTATATCAAATATACATTGGGGGTTGATATAAATATATAAGAACAAGAACAATTCCTCATATAAATAAGTGATCAGATGATATAAACAGTCAATTTTCAAATGAAGAAATGAAAGCATTTAATAATCACAAGAAGGACTACTCTATGACACTAATAAAAAGAGAAATACAAATTAAAACAACTCCAAGTTTCCAACCTAACACAAAATTGACCATAAATGAAAATGTTAGTTGGTGGTAGGACTGTGGAAAGATAAGCATCCTGAATCTACTTTTTGTAGAACTATGAATTATTCCAACTGTTCTGGAAAAATATTTGAAACTATACTACAGAAGTTATCAAAATGCACATGTACTTTTGCATCTATTTGCTCTAAAGAGATCAATGTTAGAGAGAAAAAAACTTGTATATATACAAGGCATTTATAATAACAACAACAAATGTTATAGGAAAAAACGGTATAAAACTGTGCACCTATTGGCTGAAGAATAACAGGAAAAAAAACTGCAGTATATAGATGAATAGAATAGTGTTGTGTTATAAGTAATGGCTACAACGAAATCAGAGAAACTTGAGAAGACTTGTATGAATTGATGCTGAATAAAATGAGAAAAACCTGGGAAAACAACTTATATATGTATATACATTATATACATATAACATTAAAAATTTTTTGAAAGACTTCAGAACTCTTAAAAATATAGTAGCCTATCATTCCTCTAAAAGGCTAATGAAGAAGCATACTTCCTTTCTCGTGATAATGAAGTGATGGACTGGAGATGGAAATAAGGCTTTTTTTTTGCTTAATTATATCTACTTACTACAAATGAGTGCTTCTAAATTGAAGTGGTAGTATGAATTACTGACTATTTATAGTTATAGAAACATTAAAATATTAAAAATCATTATACAAGTAAAGGAGTAGATCACAAGAGTTGATGTTAATGAACTAGGAAGCAAGGGTATTTAAGTAGATATCTATATATAAATTAAAGTGCCACACCTGGAATCAAGAATTCTTATCTTTGTGAGTTCAAATCTGGCTTCAGATACTTATTAGCTATAGATCCTTGAGCAAATCACTTAATTCTGCTTGCTTCAGGTTCTCCATCTGTAAAATGAATTGGAGAAGAAAATGGCAAATCGCTCCAGTATCTTTGCCAAGAAAACCCAAAATGTAATTATAAAGAGTCAGACATGACTAAAAACAACTGAACAAACTACACATAAATTGCCACTTTTAGGCCATGTAAGTTCACCAGAGATTGTGGTTGAGAGTAAGATTATAAGCAAAACACTGAACTTCTTATAAAAGAAAGGAAAAATGTGGGAAGGAAGAAGGACAATTAATAATAGGCATGGAAACCATCATATTACTGTTCTCTAATAGACATTTAGAAACCAGAGTCTGGACTTCAGAATTTTAAAAAAATTTGGATTCACAAGTTATTTACATATTAGCAACAATTGAAAGTAGTCTGGTAGAAGATGATGGAGTAGGTCAGAAAATTCTAAGCTCTCCAGATTTCCCCCACAAATAGCACTTTAGGGTGCACTTAAAGTGGCAAAAATAAATAAGAGTTGGGGCAGAACAGTAGTCCTCTTGAAACAACTGGAGACAATCTGAAGAAAGATACTAGGATGGAGGCTTAGTCCATGTGAAGTGTAAACATCTCCAGGTTAATTCTGTTGAAAAAGTTTGCAGTGAGCCCTGGAGCTAATTGGGTTGGGAAGTAGTCTAGATCTCTGCCATAGGAACTTCATCTCCCATATGGTATGAAGAGTCAGATATCTGAATTGGGGAAGATTGAGGGAACCTCTGCTGAGAAAGCATTTATGCTGTCAAGGGTTTTCACTGGGCAAGAAGAAACCAGCACATGGTGAGATAGGGATACTGCTGATGCTAAGCATTTATAGGGGATGAGGTCCTTGGTTTAGGGTTTAAGGACAGAGAGAGAATTGAAGGAGGACCTGAGGTAAAAGGCACAATCCCCCACACCCCAGAATCAGAGATGATTACACCAACAATCTACTACAAATATAATTTTTAAAATGAAAAGGCAAAGGAGGAAGGACTTAACTATAGAAAGTCATTATGGGAATAGGGAAGACTGGGGCTCATCCTCATAGGAGGATACTAAAGTTTAAAAAAAAAAAAAGCTTTGTATAGCCCAAAAAATAATATTAAATTATCATCTGTACAGGAAAAAAAAACACTCAAAAAAGAATTTGAAAATCAAATGAGAGATTGAAGAAAAACTATAAATAAATAAATAAATAAATAGATAGATAGATAAATAAATAAATGAACAAACAAACAAATAAACAAACAAACAAACAAACAAATAAACAAACAAACAAGATTATGAAAAAAAAAAGTCAACCAACTAGAAAAGGTGATTGAGATTCTTAAGGAAGAAAATGACTCCTTAAAAACTTGAATTGAATAAGGGGAAGTCAGTAACATTGTAATAGATTAAGAAATAATAAAACAAAATGAAAAATGAAAAAAATTGAAGAGAATTTGAGACATCTCATAAGAAAAACAACAAATCTGTTAAACAGATCAAGAGAAAACATAAAATAATTGGACTATCTGAAAGCCTTGATAAAAAAAATGAAGAATCTTGATACAGTAATACAAGAAATAAAAATAATTGTCCTGAAGTGTTAAAACAAAAGGGGAAAGCAGAAATAGAAAAAAAAAAAATTCACCAATCATCACCTAAAAGAGATAGTAGAAGGAAAACCTATAGGATCATCATAGCTAAATTCTGAAACCCCCAGACCAAGGAGAAAATATTACTAGTAACAAGAAAAAAAATCAATTTAAATATGTCAGGGCCACAATTAGAATCACACAAGACTTAGCAACAGTTTCATTAAAAGACCACAGGCATTGGAACACTATATATTTAAGAGCAAAAGAACTAGGGTTGTGGCTGCAAATATACCCAGAAAAGTTAAGCAAATCCTAAACAAACAAAAATGTATATTCAATGAGTTTTTGTTGCAAAACTCCTGAATTTAATAGAAAATTTGACATATAAGGTCCAAGAGAAATATAAGAAGAATATTAAAGGCTAATTTTAAGGGATCCAATAAAGACAATTTTGTATTTTGTGCGAGAAAATGTAAACCATATATCTTAGAGTGTCATTAGTAAATTGGGTAGTTTGAAAGAAAGACTGGGGTAGAGCTGTCAGATGTGGTTCGAAAAGCAAAATCATGTAGAAAAAGATAAAGAGCAATTATGTTATATGAAGTGTAAGGAAGAATTGACACAGAGGAATTACATGGTAGAGGAAGTTTGGTAGCTCTGAAATCCTACTCACATTGGAAATGGGCTAAAAGGGGAACAATACATATATCTAGAAGGATATAAAAATCTTCCACATTTATAACAAAATAAGAGGGATAGGGAATAGGATAAGGGCAAGTCTAGAAGGTTGTATAGATCAATGGAAACAAAAGTAAACCTATAAGAAAGCAAAGAAAATATGGACAACTTTGAACACAATATTTAATATTTATTATGTAGACTTTCTTGAAATTGAAATTTATTGCTTCATTTTTTGGATCCACTTGTGTTCTTCTATTTTTTTTTGTTTCTGTATTTTATTTCTTTTTAATTTTGTATTTAAGTTTTAAATAAATAGGAAAAAAAGAAAAAATAGTTTGGAGTAGTGGGAGCACAGAACTTGGAATCAGAGGACTATGTTTTGAGTCAAGACTATGCCACAAGTTACATAACTTGTCACCTCACCTCATTGAATCTCAGTTTTTTCATCTATCAAAAGAAAATAATGACATCACTATATACCTTTCAAGGCTATTGTAAGAAAAGTACTTTCTATCAATCAAAAAGCTCTTATTCATAATCAATAGGCATTGTGATTGGTTCCAAGGAAACAAATACAAAGAATGAAACAACCCAACTCTCAAATACATATATAAATATATATATATATATATATATATATATATATATATATATATATAAAGATAGGTATAAGGCCTTGAATTTCATTGATCAAAGAAACTCTCAGCTGAGCAAAGTACCTCCACCAATGAAAGTCAATGCCTTGAAGATCCTGCCGTGGAGTGTTGTAGAGTTCCCTACCATAATCAGAATGTGTCAGAGTTAGGATTTGAACACATCTTCTTTCAAGGCTATCTACATTTATCTGCTACATTTGGAGTAAAACAGGAGTCATTAAAGCATACACAAGAATCCCTGTGAGTTATATATAGACTTAGAAAACCTCTCATGGTAATGTATATGTGTGTGTGAATAATATTAAAATTATTATAGAAACTATGATAATAATTGATAATATTAAATTAAATATAAATTGATAATAATGATAATATTAAAATTATGAAAGGAACCCATTAAAATTAGACAGGAATTATATTTTAATCTGATTAAGGTTGCTCTCTGGAATATTGTGGCCCACAATGGTTATTCTGCATTACACTATTTTTCATGGCATAAAGAGAATGATAAATACAATACAAACAAAAAGGGAGTTGGGAGAAGGATGAGCAGTTGAAAGTATCAGCAAAGACTTTACTTAGAAATAGGTATTTAGGCTGCATCTTGAAAGAAGAAAAATATTCATTGAGGAGAGAGGAAAAGGAAACACGCATGTCATAAATAAGGGACAACCAGCATAAAGAGAGGCTATAAAATTTGACTTATAAAATTCTTTATCTAAATCTGAGCTCATTACTCTTAGAGATGTGTTAAATATCAGAAAGGACACAGTAATGATAGGACTTTCTTGTGGTATGGTGAGAAGGTGTTCAGCCTTGGCAATTAGAGAATTTAAGTTTAAACACTGTCTTTACCATTTAATACTCATAAAATTGGACAACTAGAGTCAATAATCTCCAAAGTCCTTTGTAGCTCTAAAACTGGGCTTTATCAAGTGGAATTCTACATGGATTACTTTTTGGGGGTCAATGACTCTATTTGAAAATCAAAAAAATCTTTGTCTTCATTATCCCTGCCCTAGTCCTATCTTCCTATAATTAACTAGCAGAAGGAGAGGTAGCATATTTGAGATTCTGGTCAGCTACTTTTAGGACCAAATGAGGACTGAGAGTGTTACTAATTGCTTAAGGATGCTGTGGCTGCTGACTGGGGACCTAGCCCCATCAAGAAAAGCCTGGCAGACCTAAAGCTTGCACTTACTGCCCTGCATCACTGCTATCAGAAAATGGCACAAGCAGAATTGAATTCATCAGTATAAAGGCCTGAAAAGTTTCCCCTCTGCAATCCAACCCTCCAACTTAAAGCTCACAGAAACAAATTAAGTGGAACAAAGGATTTTGCCTGCCCTGCTCCAATTTTAAATAATAATGTTGTGCTTGAAACACCAAGGAAATATTTGTGAGAACAATTTATCCCAAATGTCAGTGTTACCCTTGTATTCTTTCTAATGAGGTGGGTGAGGACCTCAAGGATTAAGGTGTAAGAGCTGGTGACTGGCTCTCTAACATCACACTAGGGTCACATAGGAGTGCTCTATCATGTGGGTCAAGCATAGGTTAATATATGAAGGAATTAGCGTATTTTTCTACATTTTATCACAATCCCTCCTCCCAAATCTTTAAGAAGCAATAAGCTATCTCCATTTGCAATCAAGAATGTTAACAGACTGGTCTAAATGAATCATCTGAGAGTTCACAATGGGAATGATATAATCAGAGTTTATTGGAAGATATGGATAGAGGCTATGGGAATAATAATAAGCAATAGAAGAAACAATAGTTATTATTAGCAATAATAATATTTATATAAAATTTTAAAGTTTGCAGAATGCTTTACAAATGTTTTCTTTTATCATCACAATAACTTGGAGGCAGATGCTGCTATTATTCCTATTTTATTGTTTTTGTTCAGTCATTTTCAGTTGTAGGCAACTCTCTGTGACCCTGTTTGGGGTTTTCTTGACAAAGACACTGGAGTGGTTTGCCATTTCATTCTCCAGTTCATTTTACAGATGAGAAAACTAAGGTAAACAGGATTAAGTGACTTGTGCAAGATCACACATCTAGTAAGTGCCTGAGGCCAGATTTGAATATAGGAAATTAAGCCTTCCTGATTCTAGTCCCAGCACTTTATCCACTATGTTACCTAATTGCCTTCTATTTTATATGAGGAAGCCAAATCAGACTGAAGCAACATAAATAAGAAGCAGTCACACAACTAGTAAATGTCTGAGGCTGCATTTAAATTCTGGTCTTCCTGACTTAAGGACCACTGTTCCACAGAGTAATAATAATAGTGGAATAGTAGTAGTAATTAGAAACATTTCTATAACACTTTAAGGTTTATGAAATATCTCTCTCTCTTTCCATATATATATATATATATACACACATTGATGGGAGTATGTGCATATATATGTGTGTGTGTGTATTTGTGTGTGTTTGTATGTGTATATATATACACACCCCAATGTATATACACACAAATATACATACATACATACACATATATTATTTTATTTGACTCTCATAACAACACTGTGGTTTAGTGATATTATTTTCCCCATTTTACAGATGAGAAAACTAAGGTTTAGAAAGATTAAATGACTTGGTTGAGATCACACAGCGAGTATTAGAGGTCAAACTGAAATTCAAGTCTTTCTGACTTAAAATCATGGTTCTGTCTCCTATGTTCTACCTCTGTAACACCCACAAATCTGCTATTAACCAACTCATCAGCAAGCATTTATTGGGCACCTGCTGTGTTCCAGCCACCTACTAGATGCTATATCCTATAGAATTATACAGTTTCAGAGTTGGAAATTCTGGGCACTGCCCCCCCTTCCTTGCCATTAAGACTGGAAATTTAGTCTTACCTACCATTGTGACACAATGAAGGATAGAAAAGAAAAACAATGATCTAGGTGCCTGACACTCTGACTCCATCCTTGTCCAAAACTATCCTGGAGTAAAATTACGTTCTCTTGCTTCCTGCCTATGCTCTCCTTAGAAGTCCCTATCTATCCAAGAATGATCCAATTCCCTTCTTTGATAGGAACTGAGCCATTATCCAAGGCTGTAAATAGTAGGTTAACTCCTCTTTCTTGGCTCTCTTTCTGAAGTTAAGATGACAGCTGTAAAATGTTGGACTAATTGCCTTCTAAGTTTCTGGATCCTGGTTGCAAACCCTTTAAAAGTTCTTCAGTGCTGAATGATTTTCAGTGCTGTTCAGCTGGCTAGCCTAAAACACCTCCACATTAATAGATTAAAAACCAATCTCTGTCTTGCCTCAGTTTCTCTGGCATTACGTTAGGAACCAACAGGTTGATTCCTAATGTTGGAAAAATATTTTCATATTTTTGTTTGCTTGATCAGTTTCATTCAAATTACTAATTACTCCATAATTTTGTTCTTCTATTTCTCATTTCTAATTCCTATTTCTCTGTGTATTTCTTCAAGCAATTTCCCATGCCTAGTATAGATTCCTTCCCTCCTACTGAAATTATCAAAGTTCAGCTCAAATATTATCTCTTCCATGAAGCCTTCACTCATCAGCACAACAGAAAATGATCTCTTGCTCCTTAAATTTTTCAAAACACCTTATCTGGTTTTCTTTTTCTTGCTATCTCATTCTACTTAGTGTTAATTTTTGGCAAATATAGTTTATTCTTTCTAGTAGATTATAAGTACCTTGAAAGTTTAAACTATATTGTTTTTCACATTTCCCCAACATCTAAAACAGCACCTCTGAAATACTAGATTCTTAACAAATGTTCACTGACATGAATAGAATTTTCAACTCTTACCTTTTCTTGGACTTTGCCCTTCCTGTTACTCTTCTTGCTGGAACATGCCACTCTTATCCTTAAAATCAGTTAAAACATATATTGGACTACCTGCTATATAGGGGAAGGGGTGAGAGGAAGGAGGGGAAATTTTGGAACAAAAGGTTTTGCAAGGGTCAATGTTAGAAAAATTATCCATGCATATGCTTTCTAAATTATATATATATATATATATATATATATATATATATATATATATATAAATTTCTTTTAAAAATCAGTTGAAAGCTCTTGCACACATCTTTTATATATATTCTTTTAAAATTTTAGCTCATTGGAAGGCAGAGCCAAGATGGCAAAGTAAAAACAGGAACTGTCATGCTCTTCCCCAAAGCACTATAAATTATTTTAAATAATGACTCTAAAAAATGTTAGATTTTCAGAACATGCAAAAAGACAGAGTAGAACAATTTTCTAGTCAGTGACAATTTAGAAGATCAGCAAGAAAGGTCTGTGGCACCAGAATGGGAGTTTAGTGTGCAGTCCCAGTACAGCCCCTTCCTAGACCCAGTAACAGCGCCAGCAAAGCAGGAACTGGCATATGAATTTCTGAATCAGCAGCAGTACTAGTGGCTTCCAGACCTTTCCAGCCCAGAGACAACAAAGACAGCTTGCAAGATTTGCAGGAAATGTTTATCAGGAGGTTGAGAGGACTTTGGGGAACCAACAAACCAAGAATTGGGCATGGGCAATGGTGGTGGTAACAGCTTCCAGAGGCCTCAGCTCACAGGTCTCTTTACTAGCACTGAGGAGAGACTCTCTGTTGTTGTAGCATACTCGATCTCACAGCTATAGTGGGGTGGGAACACTTCTAACAGTTCCAGGGCAGAAAAGAATACTTGTGATCAAGTCTCTAGAAGCATCTCTGAAAGTAGCTACACAAAATCAATGAAACTTGGGATAGTTCACTCCCCACCTTGAAAAAAGAGCCCTACTTTAACAAAGATTTAAAAGTGGAATAATAAGTTAAGAAAATGAGCACAAAATAGAAAAAGTTTCTGACCATAGAAAGTTAATATAATGATAAGAAAGATCAAAAAACATACACTCAGAAGAAAATAATAAAGTCAAAGCTCCTACATCTAAAGCCTCAAAAAAAAAAAAAATTTGGCCTCAGTCCATAAAAGAGCTCAACGGGGATTTTTAAAATCAAGTAAGAGAGATACTGGAAAAATTAGGAAGAAAACTGAGAGAGGTGTGAAAGGAAATACAAAAAGCTAATGGGGAGGAAAATGCACTAAAAAGCAAAATTGGCCAAATTGGAAAGGAGGTACAAAAGCTCACTGAGGAAAATAATTCCTTAAAAATTAGAATTGAGCAAATGGAAGCTAATGACTTTATGAGAAATAAAGATACAATAAATTGTAAAACCAAAAGAATGAAAAAAAAATTAAAATGTGAATTATCTCATTGGAAAAACAACTGACTTGGAAAATAAAACTAGGAGAGATAATTTTAAAATTATTGGCCTTACCTGAAAATCATCATCAAAAAAAGGCCTGGATATCATCTTTCAAGAAATGATCAAGGAAAACTATCCTGATATTCTAGAATCAGAGAGTAAAATAAAAATTGAAAAAAATCCACCAGTCACCTCCTGAAAGAGATCCCCAAATGAAAATGCTCAGGAATATTAGCCAAATTCTGGAACTCCCAAGCCAAAGAGAAAATATTGGAAATATTTATGAAGAAACAATTCAAAAATAGTGAAGCCACAGTAAGAATAATACAAGATTTAGCAGCTTCTACATTAAAGGACTAAAGGGCTTGAAATATGATATTCTGAAGAGCAGTGGAGCTAAAATTACAATCAAGAATTACCCACCCAGCAAAATTGAGTATAATCCTTCAGAGGAAAAGGTGATCATTCAATGAAATAGAGGATTTTCAAGATTCAAGATGAAAAGACCAGAGCTGAATAGAAATTTTGATTTTCAAATACAGGACTTAGAAGAACTATAAGGAGGTAATCAGGAAAGTGATGTCATAAGAACTTAATAAAGTGTATCTGTTTATATTCCTAGATATTGCCCAAGTTAATAGAAGAGGAAATAAATTACTTAAATAGTCCCATTTTAGGAAAAGAATTTGAAAAGGACATCAATGAACACACTAAGAAAAAATCACCAGGACCAGATGGATTTAAAAGTGAATTCTACAAAACATTAAAAAAAAAAAAAAAAAAACAATTAATTCCAATACTATTTGGAAAAATAGGCAAAGAAGGAATCCTGCCAAATTCTTTCTATGGCACAAATATAGTACTGATATCTAAATCAAGAAGATCTAAAACAGAGAAAGAAAATCATAGACCAATCTCCCTAGTGAATATTGAAGTAAAGTTTTTAAATAAAATATTAGCAAAGAGATTATAGCAATTTATCAGCAGGATAATACACTTTGAACAAGTGGGATTTATATCAGAAATGCAGGATTGGTTCAAAATCAATAAAACTGTTGCCATATTTAATCAAATCAATAACAAAACCAACAGAATCATATGATAATCTCAATAGATGCAGAAAAACCTTTTGACAAAATACAGCACCCATTCCTATTAAAAACACTACAGAATGTAGGAATAAGGGAGTTGTCCTTAAAATAACAACAGTATTTATCTAAAACCAATACTAAGCATTATTTGTAATGGAGAGAAGCTGAATGCATTTCTAACAAGAACAGGGATGAAACAAGGATGTCCATTATGACCACTATTATTCAATATTGTATTAGAAATCTTAGCTTTAGCAATAAGAAAAGAAAAAGAAATCAAAGGAAATAGGCAATGAGGAGATAAAAACTCACTCTTTGTAGATGATAAGATGATATACTTAGAGAATCCTAAAAAATCATCCAAAAACCTACTGGAAACAATTAACAACTTTAGTAAAGTTGCAGGATATAAAATAAACCCACATAAATCAGCATTTCTATATATTACTGACAAAGCCCAGCAGCAAGATATAGAAAGAAAAATTCCATTTAAAATAATTGTAGACAATATAAAATATTTGGGTATCTACCTGCCAAGACACACCCAGGAACTATATGAACACAATCACAAAACATTTTTCACACAAATAAAGTCAGATCTAAACAACTGGAAAAATGATAATTGCTCATAATTTTTAAAATGACATTTCTATATGGGAGGATGACCCTTGTAATTCATTAGAACTTTCTCATTATTGTGGCAGTCAGAAAGAGTATATATAGACAGAGGGCATAGGTGTGAATTGAATACGAAGGGATAATATCTTTTAAAATAAAATTAAAATGAGTGAGAATATACTGAGGAACGTACTGAGATCAAGAGAAGAGGAAAAGTGGAATGTTGTTAATTATCTTCCATAAAAGGCAAGAAAAAGCTTTTTACAATGGAGGGGAAGATAAGAAAGAGGGAGGGAGGGAATTTTACTCTAATCACAATTGGCTCAAAGAGGAAATAACATACAAATTAAGCATGGGTATAGAAATCTATCTTACCCTGCAGAAAAGTAGAAAGGGAAGGTGATACAGGAAAGAGTGAAGGTGATAGAAGAGAGGGCATATTAGGGGAGGAATGAGTAAGAAAAATACTTTTGAGAAGGGACAGAGTGAAAAGAAGAGAGAGAGTAGAATAAACAGGAGGGAAATATCGTTAGCAATAGTAATTGTAAAAAGAATTTTGAAGCAGTTTCGTTAATAAAGCTTCATTTCTCAAACAAATGGGGAAATGGGTCAAAATTATAAAAAATAAGAGCCATGTCCCAATTGATGAATGATGAAAAGATATGAACTATGCCCCAAAAACCATAAGATCTTATTTATCCTTTGACCTAACAATACAACAATATAACAATACATTCTGGTATGAATGCCAGAAGAAATTTTTTAAAGGAAAAGAACTTATATGCACAGAAATATTTATATTAGCTATCTTCTCAGGGCAAAAAATTGAAAACTAAAAGGATATCAATCATTAGAGAATATCTGAATACATTGTGGCATGTAAATATGAGGATATTATTGTTCTGTGGGAAATAATGAACAGCATATTCTCAGAAAAATCTGTAAAGTCCACCATGAACTCAAGCAAAGTGAAATGTATTGTGTAAAAAATAATAGTAATATTGTGGGTTAATCAGTTGTGAATGGCTTTGCTATTCTTAACAACACAATGATCCTACTCTGTAGGACTTATGATGAAAAATCCTATTCATACTGAAAGAGCTGACTGTGTCTGAATACGAATCAAAAAATTCTCTTTCTCTTTCTCTCCCTTCCCCCCTCCCCCCTCTCTCTTTTTCTCTCTGAGATTTTTAAGAGAGATATCTATATTTTTTTTCAGAACATGACTTATGAAAATATTTTTCATAATTTTACATGTGCTTTCTTAATGGAGGCTAGAAGTATGGATGAGGGAGAGAATCTGGAACTCAAAGTTTTAAAAACAAATGCAAATGAATGTTTTTTAAAAATATATTTTTATTAAAGCTTTTTATTTTCAAAACATATGCATGGATAATTTTTCAACATTAATCCTTGCAAAACCTTGTGTTCTGATTTTTCCCCTCTTCCGCCCTTCCCTTCCCCTAGATGGCAAGTAATCCAATATATGTTAAACATGGTAAAAATATATGTTAAATCCAACATATGTATGCATAGCTATACAATTATCTTGCTGCACAAGAAAAATCAGATAAAAAAGGGAACAAAATGAGAAAAAAATTAAAATGCAAGCAAACAACAACAAAAAGAATGAAAATGCTATGTTGTGATCCTCACTCAGTTTCAGTTCCCATAGTCCTCTCTCTGGTAGATGGCTCTCTTCATCAGAAGATAATTGGAACTGATCTGAATCATCTCATTTGTTGAAAAGAGCTTTGTCCATTTCATCATCATATAATCTTGTGGTTGACATTATAGTGATCTCCTGCTTCTGCTCATTTCACTTAGCATCAGTTCATGTAAGTCTCTCCAGGCCTCTCTAAAATCATCCTACTGATCATTTCTTATAGAACAATAATATTTCATAACATTCATACACCATAACTTATTCAGCCATTCTCCAACTGATGGACATCCACTCAGTTTCCAGTTTCTTGCCTGTACAAAAAGGACTGCCACAAACATTTTTGTACATGTGGATCCTTTTCCCTCCTTTGAGATCTCTTTGGGATATAAGCCCAGTAGAAACACTGCTGAATCAAAGGGTATGCACAATTTGATAGTCCTTTGGGCATAATTCCAAATTAGTCTCCAGAATGGCTGGATCAATTCATAAATAACTCCACCAAAAATGTATTGGTGTCCCAGTTTTCCCACATGTAAATGAATGTTTTAAATGTAACTGGGGGAAAATAAATTTAAAAAAATAAGTAAAAAAAAATAAAAATTTAGCTCTTCAAAAAGATAGTATGGAATGGTTGAAAGAGTACTAGCTTTGTAGTCATTAAACCTGTCATTTGAACCTTGGCTCTCCTACTTGGAAAAATCTATTTTCTTTACCTTTATGAATGTATCACAAAATACATCTATGAAGTTATCACAGAAAATCTAGACAACTCAGCTGAATCAAGTAATCAAAAGTATAAACTAAATATAATGTCATCAATTAATTGCAGAGAACTATAGGATTTTAACCAGTGGATGAAAGGTAAGTGATGTCATGTAGAAAACACTTTACAAATAGTTGAAAAGACCAAATTATTCCTCTAGGACTATGTATAAGAAAAATGACACCACTATTTGGTGTCAGAGCATGAAGGGGTGAATCTTCTAGTAGGGGACCATTTCAGGGAAGACACAGTGGCTGTTTTGAATATTCAAAAAAATGTCATGTAAAAAAGGAAGAGGGATTAGACTTTTTCTGTTTAACCCCCAAAATGCAAAATTAAAAGTAATGAGTAGAAGTTGCAAAGAAGTAGATTTAGCCTTCAAATAAAAACTTTCTAAAAATTAGAACTTCTTAGGCTATCAGTGGAGATAATGAATTCTCCTTTACTAGAAGTCTCCAAGCAAAGGCTCAATGATCCTGGATGTATTACAGAAGGGATCCTGATTCAACTATGGGTTCATTTAGTGATTTCAGAGATTTTTTCTATTTCTAGATTAAATAGAGATTTTGTCACTTTACAATCCTAGAGATGATTTTTGTGTGTGTTTTCTTGTGGAGATATAACTTATCCTCATATGCACAGTAAGTAGATAGCCATCAACATGTATGATGGTTTTTGGCAGTAGGCTGTTTGTCACATCACTGATAGTAAGAGCTGGGGTATCCATAGCAACGCTTTAAGATTTGTCAACTATAGATCTGATATATTTTATCTTGATTAATCTTGGAGCCAATATCTAAAAGAGATGGCATATATTTTATGATCTCAGTGCATAGATTAGTGCCTATCACATGGCAGGTGCTTAATAAATGTCTTTTGAATGAAGGAATGAAAGAGTTTTGAACATATTTATTAAGTTCTTACAATATTCCAGGCACAGTGCTAAGTGCTGGGTATAGAAAAATCATAAGTAGAAAGAGTTCTTGCTCCCAAGGAGTATTCTATTACAGAAAACTTACATGTTGTAGAGTTGGGGTAAAGCAAGAGTATTTGATTTAGAAAGTGGTGAGTAGATTGATAGGAAAGTAAATTGGCATGTTCTTTTTATGACAACATTAATTTTATTATGATTCCAGAAATGGAAAGGGGGAGGGATAAAGGAGGGTGGAGCAGGGAAGAAGAGCTAGTGTGAAGATAGCCAGGGCATAAGGAGAAGCATGACTAGGTCCACCTAGGTGTAGTGGGCTATATGAGGCATTCAACAAACAAGAAATTGGGAACTAAGGGCAGGATTTCTAGGGCTGAAATAATTAAGATCTTTGGGGCATGGTCTCTGTTCAGTGGCTGACAAGTAGATCTCTGAGGTATGTTGAATTGTTAAATTTCTATAAGGAAACAGGCTCAGAAAGTTTAAGCAATCCAGGAAGTATATGATAGTTATATACTACTTAAGAAGCCTTTGAACTCAGCATTAAGACTGATGGTCCTACTCAACAGTCAAGGTCCAATTAAAATGCACCTCTTCAAGTTAGCTTTCCTTGCTGCTTAAAGAAATGATTTCTTCATCCATTCTTGTAGCACTTTATTTTGTTTTAGATTTTCTTGATATATTTATATTAACTATGTTTTTAGACATATCTTTTACCCTTCCTTTACCTAAGAATGGAGAAAGAGAGAGACAGAGAGACAGAGCCATGAGTAAAAATAGAGACAGAAAGAGATGATTTAATGAAACCATCCAACACATCAATAAAGTCTGGCAGTGTGTGTCATAGTCCACATCTTGATTTCTCCATCTCCGCAAAGACAGGAAAGAAGTTCATTTTCTTAACTCTTTTCCAAGGCTGAATTTTAGTCATTATAATTAAAGTGTTTAGTTTTATTTTTTCTTTTCATTTACAATGTTGAAATAATTATGCATATTGTTTTCCTGGTTCTGCTTATTTAACTCTGAATCAGTTCAAATGTTTTTCCATTGCAAAATGAAACAAGCAGAACCAAGAGAATATTTTACATAATAACAATATTGCAATGATGATCACCTGCAAAAGGCTGCTACTCTGATGAATACAATGAAGCAAGACAATTCCAAGAAACTTATGATGGAAAATGCTATCTATCTCCAAAGAGGGAGAACTGTCTTTTTTTTCCTTTTTATTTTTCTTGTCCTTTTTTGCAACATGACTAAGATACATGACTCCACATATGTAATGGGTATCATATTGCTTGACTTCACAGTATGTGGGAAAGGGACTGATGGGAGGAAAAGAATTTAGAACTCAAAAAATATCTTCCCATGCTTCTGCAATATCAAAAGCATAGTAATATTTAATTACATTCTTGAAAATTTATTTAGCCATTCTCTAATCAATGGACATTTACTTTCTCAAAGAATTTTATACTTCTCTTATGTACACATCATATTCTATTTATCTGTGTGCATGTCTCCTTCCCCCACCTAATGTATCTATCTATATCTATCATATATATTTCTGTCTACCTACTTATGTATATATACATATATGTATCTGTTTATGAATGCATGTGTTCATGAAGTTAAATATATATGTTGGATATTAATGATGTTGCTGTGGTGATAGCCTGTTTACTATATCTTTATACCTCCCTCAATGTCTAGTACAATATATATATATATATATATATATATATATACATATATATGTATGTGTATATATATACATGTATATATATACACACATATATATATGTATAATGTTTAGATATGCACATACGCACATATATATGTAGGAACAGTTCTTTTTTTTTTTTAAGTCCACTAAATAAGGAAAGCCCAATTGTCTATCTATACCTCTTCTGGCCAGTTATTAGTTGGACTAACTAGGATCTCAAGAATTACCTCTTTCATAAAGACTTTCCTTAATTCCACAGTTGAATATGATCTCTTTTGCCTCAAATTTTCTTAAAGTTTTTTGTCTGGTTTGTTTCTCTGACCCCATCTCATGCTACCTTGAATTATACTTATTTGTATACATGCTAAATCTCTCACTGTCATCCTTCCCTTGTAGTCCATAAGTTTCTAGAAGGCAGAGAAATGTGTGGTACTATTTATTATTTTTTTGTTCCAAATATTTGTTGAATGAATCGAGGATCATAAATAAAAATATTGGAAGACACCTTAAAGCTCAATTAGTTCAGCTACTTCATTTGACAGATAAAGAACCTGAAATCAAGAGAAATGAAATAATTTGTCCCAAATTATACAGGTAGACATTGACAAAGGTGAGATTTGAACACATATCCCTTGACTTCAAAATCAGTGATCCTTCCCATGCATCATGATAAAATTTATCACAGAGTTTATTGTCTGAGAACCTAGCTATATCAAGTTTCCAAATTATTTTTTGACTTAGAGGATAAAGGAAAAATATTTTAAAATAAGATTTAATGGCATCCATTTCTGGAAGATTTCCCCTCCTACCCACTGTAGAGGGCTGGAACTCTGAAAAGGTGTACTTGAATCAAGGACAGCAGGGTGCTTATAGTTAAGTTCCTACTCAATGTGAGATAATGGTTCTCTAAACATATACTTAATGTGATATGGTGATGTAATGGCACATGCTCAGTGTGCTGTAGTGATGTAATCATACTGAGGTATTTAAGGGAGTCTCAGGCACAGAAGACTCTCAGTCACAGACACAGAGAAAACTCGAGACTCCAGATTCCAGACTCTGGACTCCATTTTTGACCAGCCTCATGGTGAACCTCCTGCCTTCATCACTCCTCCACTAACACCAAGGACTCAGCCTGGTCTGGAGATCCTCCAGAAAGCTACCCCAAACATTACAACCTACCACTCACCAAAGGCTTCATCATTTCTGCCAATGAAAATATATGCAATACTTACTTTTTAACACCATTTACACACTTTAAGTCAAATTCTTAATTTAGAAACATAAAAAATGTATTATGTATAACTAGGTTTACTCATAAAATTATCATAGTTGGTCTTTCTAAATCAAAAATATACTTTCAATCCTTTCCAAGACCAAGAAGAGCCAGGTTTCCATAGATGAGAGCTGTAAAAGTCAGCTTCTATCCAATTCCAAAGCCTACAGTCTCAATTCTCCTTTTTAGCTGTAGTGCTTGAAGCAAACAGGAAGATAAGGTTTCTGTTTCTTACTTTTTCAGGGAAAAAAAAGATGTTACTATCCCTATTTCTTCTTTTCTCAGTCTCAAATCTTAAGGTTCAAGTTAAAACTCTTTTCTGAACTCTAGATGCATATTTCCAAAAACCCGAGGGTTATCTTCACTGGAATGCACCACAGCCAACTTAAGTTCATGTTCAAAAAATAATCTCAGTGTCATTGTCCTGAAAATCTGTCCTTTCCTTAGTTCTACTATAATTCATTCTAATGATACAATCATTCAAATGGTACCACTAATATTATAGCTAATTACTCAGGAAATCCCCTAAACTTGGGAGGCAGTAAAATGTATTTGTATTATGTTTTTTTTTTTTTTTTTTTGTATTGACATTATCACCACAGTTGAGTCCAAGATTTAGCTCTGATTCTTTGATTCAATTCCATAAGCATTTATTAAGAACTTAGGTGACAGGCATTGTACTAAGCCCTGAGGTTACAAGACAAAAATGAATCAAATCCTGATCCCAAGGAGCTTACATTCTATCAGATGTTTATTAGCTGTGAGATTATGAACAAATCATTTAAATTCTCTGAATCTCAGTTCATCAGCAAAATAGGATTAATATACAGTAGAAAAGCATATTAGCCTAAGGGAAGTGTCATGAAAAAATAAAAGATACTAAGATCTCACACTGTGAACAAAGATAAGGTCAAAATGGGTAAATGATATAGATACAAAGAGTGATAACATAAATTATAGGAGCATGGGAAAATATATGTGTCAGATCTATAGATAAGATTTATGACCAAATAAGAAGTAGCTTCACAGGAAGCAAAATTGATTATTTTAATTACATGAATTTAAGAAGGTTTTGCACAAACAAAACCAATGCAATCAAAATTAGTAGAAAAACAGGAAGCTGGAAAATTTTTTCATCAAATTTTTTTGGTATTTCTATATATTTCTCAAATATATAGGAGACTAAGCTATATTTTGAAAATATTGAAGCAATTCTCAAATTGAGAAATGTCCAAATTAGGAAGAGACAGTCAGAAGCAGAAATCAAAGCTATCAATGATCACATAAAAAATACTATAAATCACTATTGATTAGAGAAATACAAATTAAAATAACTTGAATTTACCACCTCACACTTATTAGATTGATTAAAAATGCAGAGGAGGAAAATAAATGTTGAAGGAGATATGGAACAATCAGAACATGGTGGAGTTGTGAATTCTGTAGAACAATTTGGAATTATGCTTAAAAAGCTATAAAACTGTTATATCCTTTGACCTAGCAATACCACTTTTAGATCTGTATCCCAAAGAGATCAAAAAAGATCTACATGTACACAAATATTTATACTTCTTTTTATGGTGGCAAAGATTTGAAATTGAAGGGATGCTCATCAATTGGAGAATGACTGAACAAGTTGTCTTATATGATTTTGGTGAAATACCATTGTGCTATAAGAAATGATTAGAGGATGGATTCAAAAAAATCTGGGAAAACATATATGAGCTAGTACAAAACGCAAGAAGCAGGATAATATTTTACACTGTAACAATGATATTGTAAGGATGATCAAGTGAGAAAGACTTAAGCATGCTGATCATGACAATGATCCAAGATAATTCCCAAAGGACCTATGATAAAAAATTCTTCCAGAGATAGAAGTGATAAACTCTGTATACAGATTATAACACATTTTTTTCACATTTTTATTTGAGTGTGTTTGTGTTTTATATCATGGCTAATATGGAAATGTTTCACATAACTTTATATATATACACATATAAAGTCAAATATGTTATTAATTATACATATACATATATATATATATATATATATATATATATATATATAAAATTGATACCATATTGCTTGCCTTCTCAGGGGCAGGGGAAGAACAGAAAAGAAGGAAAGGAAAGAATTCAAAATATATAAAAAATTAATGTTTTAAAAAAATGTACATGTAAGTAGAAAATATATTTTAAAAGAGAAAAGTTTAAAGATGTAAATACACAGATAAATGTGGCTTTTATTTTATTCACCTTTACCCTTCTCCTTTCTTTCCACAAACATTCATTCAGTTGCTAAATCTTACTAGCCCTACCCCAATAACATTTTTTATATCTCTTTTGCATTCTCATTTCTCCCACTCCAATTTAGCATATCATTACTTAGACTAATTTAGCTCTGTACCTTTAGTCCAATAACATTCCAATCCATCCTCCACACTTTATTGCCACTCATCTTCCTAATGAATAGGTCTAAATCTCTACTGTTCATTACATGTTACTCAAGGTTCTTGGCTTGACCCTGGAGAATCATCAATTTACCTTTTCCATACTAAGTCAAACTTTTTCCATTAATGTACTCTACATGCCAGCCAGATTGTATACACATCATTTCCTGACTATTACCTTTTCCAAATATTCCTCTCCATGTCTTTGTTCATACTTGCTATTATTCTTGGAAAACAGAACCCCAATTACCCTCTATTGAAATTCTCCCCAGCCTTTCTTTGATGTGGAACTTAACATTTGCAAAGTGTTTTGCAAACCTTAAAATGTTATATACATAGTAGTTCTTCAGCACCTTAATTTTCCTCAACCTCATGTTCTTCTGTAAAATGGAATTAATTTCTTTTTTCTGATATCTCTGACCTACATACCATTATAATCCTATAATTGTCATGGTTACTTTTCACATAGGTAATCCTAATACTTTATCAAGGATTATATTGAGATAAAGCAAAGAGCTAGACTTAGAGGAGAACCATCTTGGACCTGAAAGTCAATTGCTAAATTTTCATTGTGAACATTTATACTTTGGGAATCAGCAAATGCTACAAATCATAGTTGGATTTTTTATTTTGTTGGCTGTCTAAATTTAAGAAAGTTACAAATAAAATGCTAATAATTCAGATTAAATTTAAATCATGTCCTGTCTTCATTTCCTATCCCCAAGCTCCCAGAGATGGTTGTTAAACATTTACCAGTACAATGCTGAGCAAAGTGTTAATAAATGAGAAATATATATTAAAAAAGATGTAGAGAGAAGATAAGGATTAAAGAGTAGAAGAAATGGTAAAAGGAATGATGTAAGGTCCAAGGTTTCCAAAGTTGTAACAATTTTAATTAACTTAAAACTGAGTGAGTCTTACAAGTGAAAATCCTGTACTCCTCTACTGACAGAGAGGCAATGGATTCAAGTTATACAATGAGATATACCTATTTGAACATAGCCAATATGGGGATTTGTTTTTTTCTTAACCACATTTATTATTACTAATGTATCATCGTTATCACATGTTAGGTTCTTACTAAGTACTAATGAGATAATGAGATGGCTCTCTATCTCTCAAGTGCTGCCCTCTTTTATCCTCCCAGAGAATGGGCATAGGAAAATGCAAGGGCTTCTGGGAAAAATTACTTCAATCAATGAACTTGCTCCTCTTAAGCATGCAAGCTCCTCCCCAGAAGTTCAAACTCCTAGTAAAGACCAGAACTAGAGAATTGTTAAGTACTAACTCAGCACTTAGTAAGAACCTAATATCTCATTATCTCATTAGCACTTAGTAAGAACCTAATATCTCATTATCTCATTAGCACTTAGTAAGAACCTAACATCTCCCCCTTTCTTTTGATTTAGAACATAGGGTGGTCATGACCTTGAAACATAAATCCATCAATATGGGAGGCATTACACATAATTATATAGATTACATAAACACATAGTAACATAATACATGCTAGAAGTATGTAACAAATAACATGATCAAATAATGATAAATTGAGAATTTATAAATGTCCATAAGTCCATTGTCCATTAGTCTCATCTTGTATTAGGAAATCCAGTGATTCCTACTGGTTTTAAAGTTCTTTAACAGTCTTCTTATTAGCCATGCTCTTTCAGTGTCAGATGTTTCTTAGATTTTCTCCTTTATTTTGAGGTCTTTCTCTTTTTCAGTCTCTCTCCGATGGACAAGGCCAATACAATTTGTTGGCACCCATCTGATTCCTTCCCCAACTGAAGAAATACAAGCAAACCCTCTCTCCCAGGCAGTTAACCTATCTGGTCCCTTCCATTCACCACTTTCTGGGTCTCTCCACATCACCTGGCGATTATCTAAGGACAGTGGAGCTGCTCGCACTGGACACTGTCCTTCTGGTGGGTTATAAAACCTGTCTGCCAGAGCCAGTGCATCTTTTTCAAAAATTAGAAAATTAATGGTATAGAGAACTAAATTTAGAAGTTCTCTAGGGTTACCTGTGGCTCCACCTTTCTTTTGTTTTTGAAGGAGTGTCTTAATGTCTCTGTTTCTTCTTTCTACTATTGCCTAACCTTGCGGATTAAAAGGTATTCCAGTAGTGTGTAAAATCTTATACTGCGCACAGAAGTGCACAAAATGTTTAGAATTATCTGCAGGTCCATTATCTGTTTTTATTTCTTGTGGCACACCCATAATTGCAAATGCTTGGATAAGGAATTCAGTGACCACTCGGGCTGTCTCTTTTGCTGTTGGCACTGCAAAAGTGAATCCTGAAAAAGTATCTACTACCACGTGTTTGAAAGACAGACGACCAAAAGATTTATAATGGGTTACATCCATTTGCCAGATTTCATTGGGTCTCAAACCACGAGAATTCTTCCCTGGAGGGAGTGTAGGAGTGTGGAAAGGAAGACAAGCTGTATAGCTTTTTAGTATGCTTCTAGCTTCTTCTCTTGTTATTCCAAATTGTAAACGTAAAGCTCAGGCAGCCTGATGATATTTAGAATGAGATTCTTGTGCTTCCTGAAATAAAGGAGTACTGGCTAACATGGTTAGAAGACTATCTGCCTTTGAATTTTCATCAAAAAATAGGACCTGGAAGTCCACTATGTGAGTGGACATGCAAGATATAAATCTTGCCTGGATGCTTTCTCACTTGCTCTTGAAGTTCCTTAAAGAGCTGATAAATATTAGAGGCTGCAAATTTTATTTGGGCTGTGGCAATTCTTTTTAACCACACCTACTGAATAGGCTGAATCAATAATTATATTTACATCTCCTGGGTAATAAGTAAGAGCTAGCATGATAGCAAATAATTCATTCTGTTGAGTGGACTGAAAAGGTGTCCTGACTACTCTCTTTATGGTTAAATCATGAGAGTATACAGCACAAATATTTTCTTTGGAGGCGTCTGTAAAGATTGTTGGTCCTTTAAGAGGAACCTTAGAAACCTTTTCTTCAAAAATCCATCACCAATCATGGAGTAGCCGGGTTATCTTTAATGGAGACCCATGTGCAAAATTTGGAGCTGTGGCCAATAAAATTTGCCATTCTGGGATGGTCTCACAGCATACATTAATTTGTGCATTAGTTTAGAATGTGTATATTTTTTTCAGGACTTATTTCAGATAATTGTATTACTCTCTTAATAGCCTTTAATAAAATTCTAGCCACAAACACTGGGTAAGGAGTAAGGTTTTGTTCTAGTTGTGCTGGGAGGTTCACCCACTCAATCACACTGTCTCCTTGATGAAGGACTGCTGTGGGTGCCTCTTTTGTAGCAAAAATTGATATTTCCAAGGGTGACTCTTTCAACCACATTGGATAAAAACCAGTTCAACTTCTCTCAAAGCCTCTTGTGCTTCTTTTGTAAGCTGGCATGGTGAATTTAAAGCACTATCTCCCCTTAAAATGTCATATAGAGGTTGCAGTTGATTGGTAGTTAGGCCTAACACTGGACGCATCCATTGGATATCTCCTATTAATTTTTGGAAATAATTTAAGGTGTTCAACTTCTCTGTTCTTAAAGAAAGTTTTTGTACTGTGAGTGTCTTAGGATATACTTCATATTCTAAATATTGAAAAGGAGCATGTCTTTGAATTTTTTCTGTAGCTATATGCAGTTTGTAGTACTTTAGTGTTTCCATGGTCTTTTGTAGACGTGTTTCTAACATTTGTTCCTCAGGTGCACATCCCAAAATATTATCCATATAATGTAACAATATTACTTTTGGAAAGGCTTTTCTTACTGGAGCAAGAGCAGCAGTAACATACATTTGGCACATAGTAGGGCTGTTTTTCATTCCCTTTGGCAAAACTGTCCATTCATATCTTTTATAAGGCTCAGCCAAATGAACACTAAAGCAAATCTTTTCATATCCTCCTTATCTAGAGGGATAGAATAGAAACAATCCTTAATGTCTATAACCCATAGAGGCCATTCTCTTGGCAACTGAGTAGGAGATGGAAGTCCAGGCTGAAGAGTTCCCATAGTTTCCATCTGTTCATTTACTCTTCTTAGATCAGTTAACATCCTCCATTTTCCAGATTTCTTTTTCACCACAAATACTGGGGAATTCCAAGGACTTAGAGAAGGCAGCAAGTGTCCTTGGTCAAGTTGTTCATTCACTATGTCTAATAAGGCCTGAATTTTATCACTTCTTAAGGGTCACTGTTCTACCCACACTGGTGAATCAGTCTTCCACTGAATAGGAGCCGGTGAAAGTGCAGGTAGGCCTTCAATAGCAGCCCTGCCTAAAAAGCTGAAGTACTTATTTGTAATCCTATCTTCTGTAAAATGTCTCTTCCCCACAGATTGATGGTGATTTTTTCAACCACAAAAGGAGAAAAACTGCTGTTTCACCTTCAAATATCCATCTCAAAGGCCTAGCACTAACTTCTGCTGCTATTGATCCTCCTACCCCAGACATGTAGGTGTCTGCCTTAATCTTTGGCTAATGACTGGGCCAATTTGCACCTCTAATAACTGTACAATCTGCACCCGTGTCTACCAATCCTTCAAATGGTATTCCATTCCTACCAATCACCATCATCATCATTTTCAGTCAGTCAATCAATCAAAATGAAAGGCCAGCTGATTCATTATGTGTTTAATGCCTAACATCCAACAAAGAAGTTTGATGATCACAATTTAAGGGATCTCCTTAAGTAGGAACATATAATCATGGATTAAATAGAACTAGAAATGAAGAGAGAACCATAGAGATCAACTAATGCAACACTTTCATTTTAAAGATAAAGAAATTTAGTGCTGAAGAAATTAGGTGACTTGACCCACAACACCCAAGCAGTAATAAAAACAACAAACATATTTACAGTGAGTTAAGTTTCATAAAGCTCTTTATATACATTATCTTATCAGATCCTCACCCAAACTCAATGATATTGATGCTCTTGTTCTTCTTTAATAGATGAAGAAACTGATGCTGAGAGAAGTTCAATGGTTCTTGTAGAGTTGCAGAGCTAGTAAAAGTCAGAAGCAAGATTTGAATTCAGATCTTCTTGACTCCAAATCTAGTGCAATATCCATTATACTGCTCTAAGGTCCAGCTTCTTATACACTGGTTCACAACTGGATATACTGAAAAACATAACTGAATGGGTGGTTCATGAAATTATGATTTATTGTCAGTTAATGTTTAATTCATATACCTATTTTGCATGCCTATATGCCTGGAATCACATAAAAATTTATTGAGCATGAATAGAAAAATTTTAAGAAATACTGATCTAAGGTACTTTTCTTTGGGAGTAAATAGCAGTGCTAAAGATTTAACTCAGGTCTTAAGTTCAATGTTGTTTCCACAGTTTCCTGCAAATATTCAGTTCAGCTGTTCCTTATCCCTCTCCTTCCCAAAAGCTCTTTGAGAGCAAACAGGGTCTGTTTTCCTAACACTATGCACAGTTTCCTGAGCAGAGTAAATACTCAATAATCCTTTGTCAGTGATTATGACAACAGTTGATGACTTTCTTGTAAAAAATAATTCCTTTCCTGAACATATATATACACCACCAGTCTTCTAGGCTGTAAACTCAGGATTTGTTAAGTCCCTTTCATACCCTTCTAACTGGAACCTTGGAGATGATTTAGCTTCTTTAAACTTGGAGCTGGTCCTGCATCATGGTTATGAAATTCCTGTCTACTGCTCCTCTAATTTAATGTGGCAGCCGGATGATAATGTGGGCTTGGAGTCAGGAAGAGCTAAATTCAAATGCAGCCTCAGACCCTTACTTGCTATGACCCTGCACCCTTAAGTCACTTAACATCTGTCTGCATCATTTTTCTGGAATTTGGTATCCTCCTCCATTGCCAAAACAAAAACAAAAACAACCATAATAAATGTTTAAAATAAAATTGGCACTACCAAAACTTTTGAATAAATGATTAGTTCTTCATCAGGATCCTAAATTCCCAAGCCCTGCTCCCTTTCTTTAGCAATTCAACCAAAACTTCTTAATTGATACATATGGAAGTCTTTTCTCAATCCTCTTACTTAGTCTTCCTGCAGCATTTGACACTACTAACCACTTTCTTCTGAATATTTTCTTCTTTCTAAAATTTCCAAATTTTTATCTGACCTCTCTCTTTCTCTCCTTGTTCTGGGTAATATGAGATAACAGCAAAAGATACACACACACACACACACACGCACACACACACACACACACACACACCACACATACACACATACACTTTTAAGTTTCAAGTTGCCTCTTGTTGAGTATTTCAACCATTTTTGATTCTATGTGACTCAATTTGGAGGGTTTTTTGGCAAAGATACTGAAATGGTTCACCATTTCCTTCTCTAGTTCATTTTACAGATGAGGCAACTGAGGCAAACAGCTATTAAATGTTGAGGCTAGATTTAAATTCAGGAAAATTAGTCTTCCTGATTTCCAGCCCCGTGCTCTATGCACCTAACTGCTTGCCTTTAAGCTTAATGTGCATTACCAACTTTTTGTCCATCACTTTCTTAAGAAGAGATGATTAACAAATAATGAATCAAGCCCAATGTGTAATATTTGCTGATTTTTGAAGAAGAGAAGCACACTGACAATTTAACAATCATTTTCTGTAAGTCAGTTTTAGTTGGCTCCCGTGTACCCCTTGAGTTTTCTTAGGCCTTTTTTCCTCCTCTCTTTTTCTCTCCTCTCCTCTTTTGCCTGTCTCTGTCTCTCTCTCTCTCTGTCTCTCTCTCTCTCTCTGTCTCTCTCTCTGTCTCTCTCTCTGTTTCTCTCTCTTTCTCTCTCTCTCTCTGTCTCTCTCTCTCTCTCACTCTCTCTCTCTCTCTCTCTGTCTTTCTCTTCAGGTGACATAATTCTACACGTCAAGCTCCATTCTTTCTTTGTTATGTTTTATATTTTATTTTTAATTAATTCCAGTCTTTCTTGAATGTCAATCCCATGTTATCAATTGCACACACACACAACACACAAAAATTGAATTGAATGTCAAGTAAACATATTAAACTCAACATGTTCAAAAATCATTATCTTCCCCTCCCAAAAACCCTTTCCTCTTTCATATTTCCTTTTCAAAAGTACCTGTCAAAGGCACAAAGACTTCAAATCTTCCAAGTTTGTGAGTGTGACATTATCTTTGACTCTTCACTCTCTCACCTCACATATCCAATCAGTTGCTAAATCTTGCTATTTTTCTACCTGTCCAATATTTCTAACATCTGAATCCTTCTTTCTACATACCACCTTAGTTCAGGGCCTCATAACTTCTTGTCTGGATTATTGTGTGGATTAATAGTCTGATTGGTCTTCCTGATTCTGCACTTAAAAGTCCATCTTCTACACATATTGTTGACGAAATGATTGTCTTTAAGTTCAGATCTAAATATGTGATTTTCTTGTTATTTCTTATTGCTTCAAGGATAAAATATAAACTACTTTGTTTAGCTTATAAAGCCATTCATAGCTAGTCCAAATCTAATTTTCTAGCCTCTTTGGACATTACTTGCCCTTACATCCTCTCTGATCCAGTTAATTTGTCTTCTTTATTTCTCACCCATGAGACACTATCCTTCATTTCTGTGCCTTTGCATTAAATATCCCACATGCTTGGAATGCACTTTCTTCTTACTCCAATCCACAAAATCTCCCTTTCTTCAAAAAACAATTTAAGCACCATATTTATGAAACCCCACTCCCAACTTTAGCTAGTGCCTTCCCTTTCATTTTGTCAACAATGTGTGTGGAAGATGGACTTAAGTGCTAAGAGTCGGGAAGACTAATCAGACTGTTACAATAATCCAGACAAGAAGTAATGAGTCCCTAAACCAAGATGGTATGAATAGAAAGAAGGATTCAGATGTTAAAGGTATTGGAAAGGTAGAAATAGCAAGATTTAGCAACTGATTAGATGTGTGGGATGAGAGAGAATGAAAAGTCAAAGATACTTTGTATTATTTCCATTGATTATCCTTACATTTATTCTATTTTTTAAATTTATTTTGTTTTTAATTTATGGAATAAAACAAGCATTTCCATGACACAGTATAATAAGAAAAAGTTGATTGCACATGAAACAGCAAATCTATTATGCACTATTTGCTATTTCTTTTAAATATATAATAAGGTAATCATATAATTTCTCCCCTTTTTTCCCTTTCTTCCCCCTTCCCTGCACTAGAGATGGCTACACTAGATACATACACACACACACACACACACACACACACACACTTCTATTTATCAGTTCTTTATATGGATAAAGATAGCTACTTCCTTCATATGTCCTTTGTAGTAAATCTGGGTATTAATAATAGTCAAAATTACTTATTTGCTCAATTTGTTCTTTAAAAAATATTGTTGTTCCTATACACAACATTCTCTTGATTCAGCTTATTTTACTCTTCATTACTTCTTGCAAGTTTATTAATGTTTTTCTAAGATCATTGAGCTCATCATTTCTTATAGTCCAGTAAGTATTTCATCACAGTCATATTGCACATCTTGTTCAGTCATTCCCCAACTGAATGGGCATCCCTATAATTTCCAGTTCTGAGAACTGCTATAAATATTTTAGAACCTAGAGGTTTCCCTAATCATCTTTAGAAATAGACCTAGTAGGATGAAGGGGGGGGAAAGGAGGGGAAAAATTTGGAACATAAAATTTTGCAAGGGTGAATGTTGAAAATTATCTATGCATATGTTTTAAAAATAAAAAATTGTAATAAAAAATAAAGAAATAGACCTAGTGGTGGTATTGCTAGATCAAAGGATATATAGATAGTTTAATAACTCTTTGGGCTTAATTCCAGATTACCTTCCAAGATGTAGTTCAGTTCACAATTCCACCAACAAAGATTTAGTGTTTCAATTTTTTCTTATTCTCTCCAACATTTGTTGCTTTTCCCATCAATCATTTTAGCCAATCTGATAGGTGTAATCTCAAAATTGTTTTAATCTGCATTTCTTTAACCAATAATAATTTAAAACATTTTACATGACTACATTATTTGATTTCTTCATTGGAAATTTTGTAAATAAACTTACATTTATTCTGTAAATGCATATATAGTCATATATATATACATATACACATTTACTACATATATGCATATATATATTATATATATATATATAAACATACACATATATGTGTGTGTGTGTGTATGGTTATGTACTCTTTGTCTTCCCTAAAAGCAAATCTGGACTGTTTTATTCTCTATGATTTTGTCCTAATTCCTAACATAGTATCTAGCAAATAGTAGGAACTCAATAATTTGATTGATAGGATACTAGCTCCAATGTGAGCTGCCCAGTGAAAGCAGAAAAGTTGTTCTCAATTTGATGAAGGTGAAGTAGTAGTTTACTTTGCTGTCAGACAGTTAGGATGACCAAAACCAAATAAAACAAAGAGATCCTTAAATTGAAGTCAGTCTTTTTATTTTTGTTTTCTAAGAACCTTTTCCTCTCTCTGATTGGAGAGGGTGGAGGGTGAAGTGTGTAAAGTTCCTCTCAGATCTTCCATTTAAAGAGGGCATCCAGGTCAGTCAAATCTTCATTTCCCACCCAGCTGCATTTCTTTGAACTTTTCCATTATGTCCCTACCCTAGATATCCGTGTTTTCAGTCTTTAAAAAAAAAAAAAAATGTATTGCCTTTTCCCATCAGATTGCAAGGTCCTTGAGGGAAGAGATTATTTTTGCCTTTCTTTGCATTCCCAGCACTTAGCGGTGTCTGATACATTAATAGACCCTTAATGATTATTGTCTGACTAACTGATGACAATCCCACGTGACATCCAGAGTGTATGCAATGTTCCACACCCATAATCCCAACTCTCCAAAAAAGGAAAAAAAAAACAAAACAAAACTAAACAAGTACATAGTCCTTTCTCTTCTTTAAGGCCAGCATTAAATCATTCTAATTACACAGGCCTTGGTATTGTTCTCATTTACTTTGTGGCAGTCATTGTGTATATAACTCTATTAGTTCTATTTAATTCACTCAGTTCAATTCATGTGAGGCTTCTGTGTTTCTCTGAATGCCTCCTATATAGAATTTCTTACAGCACAGCATTATTGCCTTACATTAAATTGCCACAATTTGTTCCTTGAGGATCTTCTTTGTTTCCACTTCTTTGAGATCACGCAAAGTGAATTTTAAGATACTCAAGATCCTCTGATAATCATAGGGACCTTTGGGGCTTTTTCTCTGGGCAGTCTCTATTTGCAATCACACACAATACATTTTATAATGATGGAAACAAACAGAGTTGGGGTAGATTCCCATTCCATTTCAATTCTGGCTTTTATTTTTCTAATCATTTGCAGATGGCAGCTGACTTTTTTTTTTTTTTTTTTTTTTTTTTTTTTTTTTTTTTTTTGGTCTAGACAAAATATATTCCCCACAGTTCTGGTAATTTCCTCAGATGCTTCCAGCTCATCTTCACCTCCACCTTCTCATTTTCCTCTTTATCTTGACTCTGTATTCTCCATGCTGCTGTCGATCCTGTGGAAACATCAAAGCCATATGTAGTCATTCTGTGTTGCTGTGTCCTTTCTCTCTTCTCTCCTTCCTGCCCAACATTAATATTAATAACTTGTATCTTTGCAGTTGCTTTCTTCTCCATTCTCAAGAGACCAGAACCTTTTTTTTTGGACTTTCTGCTAGAGTGAATATTTGTTTGAATGCATGGTAGGGCATGCTGGGAAACAGAGCAAAGAAAGATGTCTCTGATATAATACCGGGCTGAGTAGCTGAGGTATTCGATGATATTGTTCCATCAAGGCACTAAAATGACACATTTGTAATATTCCTCCTTTCTTTTTTGGAATACAGGGAGGGATAGATCTGTAAGCCATTTAATGACAGTGAGTTAGTTTATCTTTGATCATCTTGAATCCCCTAAAGTCATCACAAGGGTGACTTTTTTTCCTTTTCTTTTCTTTAAGAAAAGAAATGCTTTTTTTTCCCCTTGCCACTAGGATACCAACAGCAACCAATGAAAATCATTAAAAGAGTACCAGATTCAGACAGTTATTAACTCATTTCAGACACATTAGCTATGTCACCTTGAGCAGGTCTATTAACATGTCAATTTTCTCATCTGTAAAAGGAGGTTAGACTCAATCATTTCAGGGCTCTTTCAACTCTAAATCTACCATCCTCTAGTCCTATGGCTACCTGTGATTCTGTTTCCACACATTATACCCACTATAATCAGGAAGCTAGTATAACACAGCTTTGTGTTTGACTAGGTCACCTAAGGTAGTGGTACCCATGTCATAAGAGACCACAGGATGTCTTCTTCCAGAAATAGATCCCAACCATTTCCCATATGAGTGCTTCTATCTTAGCTGATCTGGGCATGCGTGAAACCTGATGACAGAAGGTAGTGCAAACAGTTGGTACAATCCATGGGAGCTATCAAAGTGTTTTCCAATGGTTGTTTGGACCCTATACTGAACTTGGCCACTATATGCAGCAAAAATTGAGGTAAAGAAATAACTAGGATATAATGACCAGACCACTGTTGCCCCAGGGCACTAAAATGTATAAACTTTTTTTTTTTAATAGAAACATAACTGAGTTTGGCACTTACTCAGTAAAAGCAAGTTGTTAAAATCAAAACTATCCACATGGCTCATTTATTCTCCTAGCACCTGGTCCCTATTCTAGCCTGGCTTACACCTAATCCAACCATTCTTTCATGCTCTAGTGGTAGCCTAGACCTTCTATCCCCAAGATTGTCTATTCCTGTGATCCAACCATACTTGACTGAATTTGTCTTAAAAAGCTCGTTTGAGTGACATTTCTTGTTACTTTGTACTTTTTACTTAAATTATAACTGTAAATAAGGTGTAGAATCAGAATAGTATAATACAAAAAGGAGAGGATTTAGAATCAAAGGACTTAGATTAAAATCCAAGCTCTATTATTTACTCTGATCTAATACATGTGAATTACTTTTCAGCCTGTTTCTTCATCTCTCATGGGATTATAGATTAAAGTCTGATTCTTTTTGTACAGCAAAATAACTGTTTGGATATGTATACATATATTGTATTTAACTTATACTTTAACATTTTTAACATGTATTGGTCAACCTGCCATCTGGGGGAGGGTGTAGGGGGAAGGAAGGGAAAAGTTGGACAAAAAGTTTTGCAATTGTCAATGCTGAAAAATTACCCATGCATATATCTGGTAAATAAAAAGCTATAATTAAAAAAAGGGGGAGAAAGGATAATAGATTGAGACAGAGATCTCAAAAGTCAATCCAATCCCCTCATTTTACAGTTGAAAAAACCCCAGAGAGTTTAGGTGACTTGCAAAAAGACATACAGGAGTAGAAAGGGAATTTGAACTCATGACCTTGGCCTACCAAATAGACCTTTTTTTTTTCCTTTCTTCACTCTATTATACCATGATCTCATCAAATGAGGAGGTTGTATTACTTGATGTTAAAGGTCCTTTTGAATTCTAACTGCAATAGTATTTTCTACTGCTAAGTTATGATAAAACTTTGTGTCCCAACTAACCAGAGGAAAACCAGTCAGCCCTAGTTTTGTCAAAGACTGATAGCAGCAGAAGCCAGGGGTGAGAAAAGTCAAAATGTGGAAATAGACTGTATTTCCCATATCACACCCCTTGCCTCATCTCTTCTTGTATGACCATACTAGGATATGAAAGGCAAAAAAAGACTAATTGACCAACACTATCATTGTTAGACTATGGATTCCTTTAGAGACAGAAGTCCTGGGGACAGGAATTGGGAGTTTGAGAAGTACTGACTCCAATGGATGCTTTGTCCTCTAATAAATCTCCCACCAAAAAGTACCACATTGCCTATGGAATGGACGTGCTCCTGTTGACCCTTTATTGTGGGTACTGGTAGGGGACAAGGGTAACAGCTGAGAAATCAAAAGGGGGCTGGGAGGAGAAGCATTTGCCTATTAGTGGTACTTATTATTAGCACTCTGTGTGCAAAAGAAGAAATCCATTTGCAACTCTGCCACAAATAATTTCCTGCTGGATATTTCAAGTGATCCAGGACTCTCATTCTGTTGCTCATGAAAAGCTGTGTGGGTTTGGAAATAGAGAACCAATGCTGAGTTACAATGTGTGAGGCTAACAAATTTCTGAGCTCTCTGCGGGAACCCTAATAGGAAAATTCAAATGAGGCCACCTGCTTTACTGCAGGTCTGAGGGGTGCTTTTTTCCCCCTACCTTGGGTTTAATTTACCCCTCTAGCCTCGTGGTGAGAAATAGGATTTTTCAGTGATTGTAGAAAAAGGTCTTCTTTGTACTGAGATACCAAGCTTTGTGTGGAAAATGAGTTTAGATTGGGGGTGGATTGTGGGATATGCATGTGTGTGTGTGTTTGTGCATTTTCTTCAGTAGAGAAAGAAGGTTCATTTTTAGGAAAACCATGCTCTGTTAAGCAGAGCCACCCTAGATATAATTAATTTCTCAGAAATGATAGCAACCTGATATGGAAGGAGCTATTGAAATGGAAACTTCTGATAGCTGGTGAACATATGCTATTCAAAAACTGATAGGTTTGTCAATGAGGGATTCTTCTAAAAGATATTTTTTGAAATAGGTCATTACTCCTGCTCAGGGGATAAGATAATGCATACTTAGATACATATGTATGTATCTGATTCAGATCTATAATTTCTTCACTGTACTGAGTTTCATGTATTGAGAAAATACTCTACCCACTCAGATCAGCACTTGTCCTGTAACTTAAGGCTATAGAGACTTGGCTAGGACACTGAAAGACTAAATGACCTTTATGAATATATAGACACATGCATACACATATATATAATTGCATGTATATGTGTATATGTATGTGGAGAGGAGAGGAGTGTCCCCCCTATTGACCTTTTTGTTTTATTTTGGCAATTATGTGTTAAGTGACTTGCTCAGAGTCACACAGCTAGTGAGATCTGAGTCAAATTCAAACTTAAGCCCTCCTGATTTCAGGTTCAGTTCTATATACTCTGTGTCATCTAGCTACCCCTCACTGACCTTTATTGTAATTACTGTTACATATACATATGTATCTGTGTATATTCTGTATGCTGTGTTTGATGTATATGTATATATAAATGTACATGTGAATACATATATATGTATGTATATCTGAGCTGAATAGACATGGTATATATGTGTGTGTGTGTGTGTGTGTGTGTGTGTGTGTGTGTGTGTGTGTGTATATATATATATATATATATATATATATATATATATATATATAATCACCCAGCAGGCAGAAGTAATAACTTGTTTCAAAAAATATTTTTAGAAAATAGACAGATATAGGAGTGTATGTATACAAAGATGCACTCACATGTTATACAAGTGCATACACATGTATATGTATTTAATTAGAATTCCTTAGATACATGTATATAATTAGAATTCGTCACATACATATACACACACGTACATATATGTATATGTGAGTGTGTTTCAAAGTAGGAGAAACAATAGAGATCACCTAGTTCAAACCTGTATTTTACAGATGCATAAACTGAGACTCAGATGGATCAAATAATTTTTCCGAAGCCAGAAACCAGGTCCCTTGCCCCTGTTTTCTACAATAGGCAAATTCATGGTTTGGAAAATTAGCTGCAATTTAAAGAGAGTGTAGAATAATATGATTATAAGGGAAATAAAAAGAAAAAATTATTAAAAGCCACCTGACATTTAATTAAGAATAATTAATGATCAACTGCAAATCTACCAGTTGATGTTTTGATGAATAGAAGAAGGCTTGAGGGGAACAAGAGTTTCTTCTAAATGCATACCAAAAAAATGGTCTACTATGATGTTAGTAGAGAACTCATTTTTAATCAGATGTGTTTCTCTTTGGCAAATAACTATCTGAAGCATAGCTAATTTTGAAGTTCTCTTTTAAGAAGTTTTTTGATCTTCATGAGTACACAGAGTAATATAATGCCAGATGAATCATCAACCTCCCCTCTTCTTTTTCGGCAGTGTTCCCATGTACTCTAACTAGCCATGGGAAACTTATTGTAGGAATCTGAAAGGTGGGCATTTTGTGTATGATCTTCCTTGTGGTCTATCTATTCAATAGACTTTTTAGTATATTATTAATATTTTATATCCTTTGCTTTTCATTGTTTGTGTAATGAAGTATGCCAAGTATAGCAGTCTAGGATTTGTGAATAATCAAGCACCCAAACTCTACCTCAATTGTTAAATCATCTATTATATCTTGGAATCTTATCAGGGATGATTCATTCAACTCTGTCCCCACCTATTTGTTTGCGCCTCTTCTTTTTTTTTTTTTTTTTTTCTCTTTCCAGTTATTTCATTTATTTACCTTCTTTTAAAATCTTGACTTAAATCCATAATAACAGGTTGACAAATTAGTTTTTAAAAGTGGACATATTAATCATATGTAACAGACTGAATATTATTTTGAATTCCTTGATCTAGTTTTGCTCAAGATAAAAATCCCATTTTATGTTAGAGTCTTTTCCTCTGCTCTTCAGTCTTATCCAATTTAACCATCTTCTTGTAATCCACTTTGCCTGCCATTACTCTCTTGAAACCATAAGGCATTTGCAGCCAACCTATAGATAACCCTGTTGAGAGTTTTGAGTCTTTCAGCAATGAATTTCTGCCCCAGCTGACCTGATGGATGAGAACATTACTTAGTCCATTTATCCTACCCAGTTACCCTAGGCACCTACGTGTCATCTACTCTACCATCGCAATAGTTTTTTTTTTATTATTTTCCAACTCTAGAAAATCAATCCAAATAATACTGTCATTGCAAGCTTATGGAATATATTAATAATAGTAATCATCATAATAATTTATAACTAGCATTAATAAAGCATTTTAATGTAAGTTATTTCATTTGATACACATTTTACAACTCTGTGTAGTAAGTGCTATTATTTCCATTTTACATAAATGAAACTGAGACTGCATTCTATAAGTGTCAGAAACAGAATTTAAGTAACGTTTGACTCCAGTAATTTTTCTGATGATTTTCCAAACCAAAATACTATTCCCTGACCCTGTATACATAAAGCTAAGCACAGAATTATACAAATTCAAGTATTGCAAAATTCAATTTAGTGTGAATTATAAAAATATTATCAGGTCACATTTAGTACAAGCCAAATTTCAGCTAATGCAACATTTGCTAGCTATTTGAGATTTTTAACATAAAGCCACTACATTGCTAGTCTGTGCTTGCTTATCACTGCTTGTGAATGTGATTCGCTACTATGTACCATATCACCAAAAATTGTTATTTTTTAAAAAAAAAAGTTCTTAAGAAAATAAATAAAAAAGAACAATATTCCAGATGTTAACACAAGGAACACACACATAAAGAAGACCCTTGTTATTTCATTAGAACAAAAATTTGATGTAATTGAACAGTATGAATATAGTAACTCTAAAATAAGATGAAATGTTGACACGGTCAAATTTATGGTACAGAATATCATAAAAACAGGCAGCCAAAGTAAAAGAAAAAAACTTTCATTAGATTTTGTAGTTTTCAAACTACAAGAAATGGAAGTATTAAAGTGATACAAATGGAGTATTGTTTAGCCATGTGGACTGCAGGTTGCAATAAAAAAATACATTTCTCTTAGCATGCAAGCCATTCAGGCATAAGCTTGAACTTTTATTTAAGGCAGTGAAAGAAGATGGAAATGAAGTGGGTAGTGAAGTAACTTTTACTACAAGAATTTGTTGGTTCAATTGCTTTAAAAGTCACATTCAATTATGCCCAAAGGGCAATCAAATTGTGCATGCCCTTTGATCTGCCAATATCACTATTAGGTCTGTATCTCAGAGAGAGTATAAAAAAAGGAAAAAGACCTACATGTGTGAAAATATTTAGAGCAGCCCTTTTAGTGATGGTAAAGAATTGAAGGAATGCCCATCAAATGAAGAATGGCTAAACAAGGTATGGCAAATGAATGTAAGATTATTGTGCTATAAGAAATGATGAACAGGTGGATTTCAGAAAAAAAAAAAAAACTTGGAAAGACTTGACATGAACTAATACTGAGTAAAGTGAGCAGAACAGGAGATCACTGTACACAGTGACAGCAACACTGTATAATGATCAACTGTGATTGACTTTGCTCTTCTCAGCAATACAATGATGCAAGACAATTCCAAAAGATTTGTGGTAGAAAATGCTATTCACACCCAGAGAAAGAACTAGGAAGTTGAATACAGATCAAATCACACACTCTTCACTCTTTTGGGTTTTTGTGGCTTTTCCATCTTACTGTTTCTTCTTTCACAACATGAATGTAGAAATGTAGAATTTGTATGTAGAAATGTAGAAATATGGTTACATGATTATTATCTTGGGAAAAGTGAATGGGAGGGAGGGAGAAAAAAAGAATCTGAAACTAAAAATGTTATAAAAATTAATACTGAAAATTTTA
The DNA here is from genome assembly GCF_048593235.1 of Sminthopsis crassicaudata. Lineage (NCBI taxonomy): Eukaryota > Metazoa > Chordata > Mammalia > Dasyuromorphia > Dasyuridae > Sminthopsis > Sminthopsis crassicaudata. The sequence goes on from NC_133617.1 coordinate 105,827,238, forward strand.
AAAATACATTAAAAAAGAAAAAAGCAATTGCTTAATGTTAAAATTATCAAGGAGGCAACTAGGAGAGATGTGGGTACTACAGCTAAATATTTTGAAGCTTTGAAGAAAATAGTAAAAGAAAGTGGACACATTGAAGGACAAATTACTAATGTTTATTCTAATTTCTAGTAATGCTTATTCTGGGAATGGATGTCTTCTGAAACTTAAAACTAATATTTGTTTTTTGTTGTTCAGTAATTTACAGTTATGTGCTACTCTTCATAACTCTATTTGGAATTTTCTTGGAAAAAAAAAAAAAAACTGGAGTGGCTTGCCATTTCCTTCTCTCTATATTTTACAGATGAGAAAACTGAGACAGAGAGGATTAAGTGACTTGGAGAGAATCACACAGCTAGTAAGTGTCTATAAATGTCTGAGGCCAGATTTGAACTCAGAAATGAGTCTTTCTGACTCCAGGACCCTCACTCTAACCATGATGTCATCCAGTTGCCCCTAATATTTGCTTATCTGCTTCAGTATTTGAAAGGCAAAAACCACTGAGTAATTTCAGTTCTTAGACAGTCAAAAGGAAATTATCAGTGACTAATGTTGTTTTTAAAGACTAGTTTTCAAGTTATTTTAGCCAACTGCTGAAAAATACATATTGCAAGGATAACAATATCACAAATGTTACTGATTTTAGATAATCATCTAATGATACTTGATATACTGTTTGAGAATTCAAACATGCTTTTCACCTACCAGAATATATATGGAGATTTAAAATAAAAAAGACTGTTCAGTCTATACAATTAAAATATTTGAAATGACAATAACAATGTTTTTATATTAGTGCAACTTCATTTTGAGGAATTATATTTGAGGAATAAAAGTGGATTTTAAAAATATTTGCATTTGGCTATTTCTCTACTTATAATAAACTTGAATCAGAAATGCATTTTCTTACCACTGTCTGCTATATTATTTTAATAAACAGATAAATTTTTATTTTAAAATTTCTATTGCATATTTCTAAAGACTTTGAAACAATACCATATTTTACACATAATCAGAAATTTAAAAGTACAAATTCTGATGAAAGAACTTTAAGGGATTTGATATTGCAGTGCTTGACCATATTGCCTTCTCTTATTAAAACTTAGGCTCCTTAAGGACAGGACCTGCTTCTTTAAACCTCATGTGCAATTCAGGCACTAATGCCACCTCCCTTTATATGTTATACAAGTAAGCCTAGAAGGCCCAACAGGGTTGCTGAAGCCCAAATCAGAATATCAGAATCCTGGCAAAAAGGCTAGAGCTCTACATTCCAAGTTATACTGGTCTTTCTTCATAGAGTCCTCATTTATTCAACATTTCATTTTGAATCGCTTTTCAGAGGGTCTTAAGTTGTTTTTTTAAAAAAATATTTTTAATACTCAGGATTTTGGTAACAATATTTTATTAAATATATTCCTTCTAATCCTATGTGTTTCATTTTATTCATTTAAAAACATTATTCTGCCCAAAGGGCTATAAAACTGTGCATACCCTTTGATCCAGCAGCCACAACTGGGTCTGTATCCCAAGGAAATCATAAAGGAGGGAAAAAAATCCACATGTGCAAAAATGTTTGTATCAACTCTTTGTTGTAGCAAAGAATCGAAAAATGAGTAGATGCCCATCAGCTGGGGAATGGCTGAACAAGTTGTGGTATATGAAGATAATGGAATATTATTGTTCTATAAAAAATTATGAACAAGCTGATTTTAGAAAGGCCTGGAAAGATTTACATGAACTGATGTGAACGAAATAAGCAGAACCAGAAATATACCACATTAAGAGCAAGAATGTACAATGATCAACTATGAAATACTTGGTTCTTCTCGGTAGTTCAGTAGTCCAAAGCAATCCCACCAGAATTTGGACAGAAAATGCCTTCTGCATCTAGAAAAATGTAAATCAACACATTCTATGTTTGCTTATTTTTTTCTGTTTTTATCTTTCCCATGGTTTTTCCCTTTTGCTCTGCTTTTTCTCTCCCAACATGATTAATAAAGCAATATGTGCTTCTTTTTAGATCCAATAAATTATAAATATATATATATATGTATATATATATATATATATATATATATATATATATATATATATATACATATATATATATAGTATTTTAAGATATACTTTAACATATGTTAACATATATTGGACTACCTGCCATCTAGGGCAGGGGGGAAGGGGAAGGATGGGAAAAGTTGGAACAAAAGGTTTTGCAAGGGCAAATTACCCATGCATATGTTTTATAAATCAAAATCTATAATAAAAAAATAATAAAGCAACATATGTTAAAAATAAATTTTAAAAATAAAAATAAAAACATTACTCTGAGTAGAGGTCTATAAGATTTCACCAGACTATCAAAGGAGTCCATGAAAAAAATAAAATTTAAAAACTTTAGATATAGAGAACTTGATGATTGAGAGTAAGTCATCAGATGACTTCAAAAGACATGGAGATAATAAAGAAGCTATAAATAAGAAAAAATTATCTGAAATCTTGTTGTTTGTCCTTTGTTTCAAAGAGGACCAATGATAACATAGAGGGATATCTTGCTCTATGCCTGAATAGGATTGAAGTGAGTCAGAGTTGCACAAAATCATCAGCCTTACTCTCTCTTCCAGAGTCATCAAAGTCCAGTAGCAAGGTAAAAGTCAGGAAGACTGACAATGGCTCAGAATGCAATGAGTGACCTTGGCATCTTTTACATCTGACCCATCTCTAAGCACTTAGCTATTGAAATAAATTGTTCTCATTTACCCATTCTGCCAGGGGAAGTGTTCACATGTTTAGGGCAGTCACCCCTCCCCAACTTACCAATGGGTTTGCGAATCTTGATTACTTTGACTTGGGTTAGCCTATCTGTCAAGATGATTTTACTGGAATGTGGATGCTCTATATGCTACTGCTTCTTGAAGTCACAAGTGAGAATTGGGAAAAGATGGACACCAAAGATGGATAAACAGCTCTGAAAAGGGTTCAGCAAGCCCTCACACCAGAGGTGCTAATCTGTCCTGAATACATTATATGCTCCATATGAAATTTATCCAGCAATGAAAGGACCAGACTAGAAAGGAAGAGATGAGAAATTATTAGCTAGATGGATTACTACTTAAGACAATTTTGTAGTCCACAGTTGAAGTTGTCTTCTGTTCCCATTTTGGCTTTGGAAGGAAGCTGTTAATTTCAGTAAGGCAGCTGAATAAAGGAGAAAATAGCATTATATCAGTGAAAAGATAAGAATAGGCCCATGGAAATATGGGGAAGCCAACTATAAATAAGGTCTCAAGGGTGGAGTACCTGGGCCTGAAAACCTAAAACAGAAAAACAAAGAGTCATTTTGGCAAACCTCAGGTAGTCTTAAGGATATCAAGTAGCAAGAGCCAAAGAAAACCAAGAGTTTCAATTCCGAGAAGTATGGAAGGGAAGAAGAATATTCCAGTTGCTTACAGAATTGCCCTATTTCTATTTTGGTCAGTATTGAGTGACAGGTCATGAGCACAGGGCATGAGGTGAAATCATAGAAAAAAGACTTTGATTGGACTTAAAAGGGACTTAGGTTTATAGTCAAGTGTGTATGCTTACTCTTTAGGTAAACTCAACTTATCCATGTGAGACTTTTGGGCAAAACACTTTATAAATATTAGTTATTACTTGCAGTTATTACTATTTTGCCTTTATGAGGCTTTTTGTTTTCTTCCTTCTCCTCCTCTTCCTCTTCCTTTCCTCCTTCTTCTTCTTCATTAGTGTCTACGATCTCAAGTTTTATGGCTGAGGGCCAGTGCTCTATTTATTGTTTCACCTAGCTGCCCCTCATGAGCTTCTTGAGCTGTATAATGAGGATGATAATAAAGAATTACCTGTCTCATAGGCATATGATATAAAAGTTTTCTATAAATCTTGATGTGCCAAATAAATGTGAATGGATATTATCATTGCATGAACACAAAATAGATTTCAAGTTCTATGTTAGAGGAGTCAGTCAAAGACTGAAAGAACACTTGGTTACTACTTTACCTATTATCAAGTATAATACAGTGCCCTTTGAAAGAATGGAAACAAGGCTTCAAAGAGAAAACAAAGAGGAAAGACAATTTTAAAGAGACATTAGTGAAGCCTAATTTTTATCAGAATGATGAAAAATAAAAAAAATGTGACCCATAGAAGGAAAGAAAGATAGACCACAGAACTTTTGGAACTATTTAATAGTAATGAGACTCTTCGTTTACGAGGAGGGGTGCTTAGCCTGGGATTTATGAATTAAAAAAAAAAGTTTGATAACCATATCGCTATAATTTATTTTCTTTGGAATCCTATGTATTTCATTTTAATCATTTAAAAGATTAATATGAAGAAGGATCCAATGAATTTATTAGACTGTCAAAAGAGTAAATGGAACAAAAAAGTTCCTCTGATGGTGACACATGTAGTCAGTGTCCATCAGGCTATAGGGTCTAGGAGCAACCTAACAACAACAAACATATATCACATATGCTTTCTTCCTAGATAATGTAATGGGGACGATTCCAATCCCATTCCAACCCCATTATTTTTTATTTTATTTTTTGTTTTTAGAAAACAAAATTTATTACATCCAAGTTATTTTTTCTTCCTACCTCCAAACTGAACAGCCACTTGGGAACAAAGAAAAACCAATAAGCAAAAATTTCTGATAAAGAAATTGTGTCTATATATCAATAACCAAATTAACAAAAAACATGATCATCTCAATAAATGCAAAAAAAGCATTTGCTAAAATCCAACATCCATTCCTACTAAAAAGAGTATAGGGATAAATGGACTATTCCTTAAAATAATCACGAGCATATATTTAAAACCGTCAGTAAACATCATATGTAATGGCGATAAACTAGAACCTTTCCCTGTAAAATGAGGAGTGAAACAAGGTTGCCCACTATCACCATTACTTTTCAATATTGTACTAGAAACATTAGCTTCAGCAATAAGAGCCAAGAAAGAGATTCAAGGAATTAGAGTAGGAAATGAGGAAATCAAACTATCACTCTTTTCAGATGACATGATGGTATACTTAGAGAACCCCAAAGACTCTGCTAAAAAGCTATTAGAAATAATTCAGAACTTTAGCAAAGTTGCAGGATACAAAATAAATTCACATAAATCCTCAGCATTTTTATACATTATCAACACAATCCAACAGCAAGAGATACAAAGAGAAATTCCATTCAAAATAATGGTCGATAGTGTAAAATATTTGGGAATATATCTACCAAAGGAGAGTCAGGAATTATATGAGCAAAATTACAAAACACTTGCCACAAAAATAAAGTCAGATTTAAATAATTGGAAAGACATTCAGTGCTCTTGGATAGGCCAAGCTAATAAAATTAAGATGACAATACTCCCTAAACTAATCTATTTATTTAGTGCTATACCAATCAGACTCCCAAGAAACTTATTTTAATGACCTAGAAAAAATAACAACAAAAATCATATGGAAGAACAAAAGTTCGAGAATTTCAAGGGAAGTCATGAAAAAAAAAAATCAAATGAAGGTGGTCTAGCTGTACCTGATCTAGAACTATATTATAAAACAGCAGTCACCAAAACCATTGCTATTGGCTAAGAAATAGACTAATTGATCAGTGGAATAGGTTAGGTTCACAGGTCAAGATTGTGAATAAAAATAGCAATCTAGTGTTTGACAAACCCAACTTTTGGGATAAGAATTCATTATTTGACAAAAACCAGGAAAAACTGGAAATTAGTATGGCAGAAACTAGGCATGGACCCACATTTAACACCACATACTAAGATAAGATCAAAATGGGTCCAAGATTTAGGCATAAAGAAAGAGATCATAAATAAATTAGAGGAACATAGTATAGTTTACCTCTCAGACATGTGGAGGAAGAAGGAATTTGTGACCAAAGGAGAACTAGAGATCATTATTGATCACAAAATAGAAGATTTTTATTACATCAAACTAAAAAGTTTCTGTACAAACAAAACTAATGCAAACAAGATTAGAAGGGAAGTAACAAAATTGGGAAAATATTTTTACAGTTAAAGGTTCTGATAAAGGCCTCATTTCCAAAACATATAGAGAACTGACCCTAATTTATAAGAAATCAAACCATTCTCCAACTGATAAATGGTCAAAGGATATGAACAGACAATTTCTCAGATGAAATTGAAACTATATCCACTCATATGAAAGAGTGCTCCAAATCACTACTACTCCAAATCAGAGAAATGCAAATTAAGAGTCCTCTGAGATCTCCTTACACACCTGTCAGATTGACTAAGATGACAGGAACAAATAAGGATGAATGTTGGAGGGGATGTGGGGAAACTGGGACACTGATGCATTGTTGGTGGAGTTGTGAAAGAATCCAACCATTCTGGAGAGCAATATGGAATTATGCCCAAAAAGTTATCAAACTGTGCATACCCTTTGATCCAGCAGTGCTACTACTGGGCTTATATCCCAAAGAAATACTAAAGTGGGGGAAGGGACCTGTATGTGCCAAAATGTTTGTGGCAGCTCTTTTCGTAGTGGCTAGAAACTGGAAGATGAATGGATGTCCATCAATTGGAGAATGGTTGGGTAAATTATGGTATGTGAAGGTTATGGAATATTATTGCTCTGTAAGAAATGACCAGCAGGATGATTTCACACAGGCCTGGAGAGACTTACATGAACTGATGCTGAGTGAAATGAGCAGAACCAGAGGATCACTATACACTTCAACAATAATACTGTCTGAAGATATATTCTGATGGAAGTGGATATCTTCAACATAAAGAAGATCCAACTCACTTCCAGTTGATCAATGATGGACAGAAACAACTACACCCAGAGAAGGAACACTGGGAATTGAATGTAAATTGTTAGCACTACTGTCTATCTACCCAGGTTACTTATACCTTCAGAATCCTATTCTTAACGTGCAACAAGAAAATTGGATTTACACACATATATTGTATCTAGGTTATACTGTAACACATGTAATATGTATGGGATTGCCTGTCATCTAGGGGAGGGAAGGAGGGGAAAATTTGGAAAAATGAATACAAGGGAAAATGTTATAAAAAAAATTACTCATGCATATGTATTGTCAAAAAAATTTATAATTATAAAATTAATTTTAAAAATTAAAAAAAAGAAATTGTGTCTAACAATATACACAATTTTCTGCCTTAATATTGTCCCACTTTTCTGCCATGTGAGACATAAGTTTAGTTATCTCCTCTTTATTAAAAAATTTATTTAAAATTTTTTCCTCTCTTTGTTTCCCCAAAAAGAATAATAAAAACAAAACAAAACAAAAAATTTTCATAATAAATACATGCAGTCCAGCAAAACAAATCTCCACATTGGACATGTCCAAATATGCATGTCTATTCTGTATTTTAAATCTAGTACCTCTCTAATAGAAGCTGGATAGCATGATTCATTTTTGGATTTACACACATATATTGTATCTAGGTTATACTGTAACACATGTAATATGTATGGGATTGCCTGTCATCTAGGGGAGGGAAGGAGGGGAAAATTTGGAAAAATGAATACAAGGGAAAATGTTATAAAAAAAAATTACTCATGCATATGTATTGTCAAAAAAATTTATAATTATAAAATTAATTTTAAAAATTAAAAAAAAGAAATTGTGTCTAACAATATACACAATTTTCTGCCTTAATATTGTCCCACTTTTCTGCCATGTGAGACATAAGTTTAGTTATCTCCTCTTTATTAAAAAATTTATTTAAAATTTTTTCCTCTCTTTGTTTCCCCAAAAAGAATAATAAAAATAAAACAAAACAAAAAATTTTTATAATAAATACATGCAGTCCAGCAAAACAAATCTCCACATTGGACATGTCCAAATATGCATGTCTATTCTGTATTTTAAATCTAGTACCTCTCTAATAGAAGCTGGATAGCATGATTCATTTTTAGTCTTCTAGATTTGTGGTTTATTGTTGCATCTTCTTGAGTCTTTCAAAGTTTTTTTTTTTTCTCTACAATGTTGTCATCAGAGTATAATTCATTCTCCCAGTTCTGCTTCCTTCATTCTGTACCAATTAATAAAAGTGTTTGCATTTCCTTTGATTGTTACCTCTTCTTCAGAAACTTCCCTAGTTTTACTATTGCTCAAAATTCAACTTCCTTTCATTGATATTTTCACTTATCTTGTTATAGTCATTATGCATAATGAAAGGAGAAAGAAAGAATAAGTTTTGGTAAAGAAGGGGGCATTGCTATTGTTTATTCTTCATTTTCAAAGAGGACCAATAACATCACATGGGTGACATCTTGACTTGAGAGCGAATTGGATTTAAATAAGCCAGAGTTACAACAAGTTATCAGCTTCAATCCAGAGTCATCAGAGTCCACTGCCAAAGCAAAAGTCAAGATGCCCAATTTGTAGTGGATAAAGGAAGGAAGGAAGGAAGGAAGGGAAAGAGGGAAGGAGGGAGGGAGGAAGGAAGGAAAAAAAAAAGAGCAGCATTGCTTAATTCTAACTGTCTGGTTGAGTTCCCCAAGGTTAATTACCACTATTGAAAAATTATTTTTCATTCTTCTTCAAAAAAGACCAATGACATCACAAGGGTGATGTCTTGAGAGTGAATTGAATTTAAGTGAGGCAGACTTGTACAAAATCAGCCTTACTCTCTTCTCCAAAGTCATTGGAGTCCAGAGCAAGATAAAAGATAAGACAAATGGTCTTTTTTTTTTTTTTTCTATCTAAGATGATGTTATTTAACTATTCTATTTCCTCTTTCGTTAATCTGAGCAATTAATATTTTGTAAATATTCATTTATTTTGCTTAGATTTTCAGATTTATTGGATATAATTGACATGATTTATTGGCAAAAATAGTTAATAAAAATTGCTTTAATTTTCTCTTTATTGATGGTGAATTTACCCCTTTCATTTTTGATACTGGTGGTTTGATTTTCTTCTTTACTTTGTGAAATCATATTAACTAATGACAACTATTTTTCCCCCAAATCCACACTCTTAGTTTTATTTTTATTATATTTTAGTTATTTCAATTTTATTTATCTCTCCTTTGATTTTTAGGATTTCCAATTTGATGTTTAATTAAGGAATTTAAATTTATTCATTTTCTAAGGTTTGTTTTTGGGTTTTTTGGGGTTTTTTTGGTTGCATGCCCACTTCATTGATCTGTTCTTTCTCTACTTGACTTTTTTAAGCATTTGAAGATATTAATTTTCCCCTAAGTACTGTTTTGGCTGTATCCTATAAATTTTGATGTATTGTTTAATTGTTATCATTCTCTTTAATGAAATTATTATTTCTCAGATTTGTTCTTTGACCCACTTGTTCGGTAGAATTGGATAACTTAGTTTCCCATTAATTTTTAATTTATTTTTCCATTGCCTTTTATTGAATACAATTTTATTACATTGTGATATGAAAGAATTCATTAAATATTTCTGTTTTTCTGCTCCTAGTTGTGAGATTTTTAACCCTTAATTATATTATCAAATTTTGTGTAGTGGGGCAACTAGGTGGAGCAGTGGAACACCAGCTCTGAAGTTAGGAGGACCTGAGTTCAAATGTGACCTCAGACACTTAATACTGCCTAGCTATGTGACCCTGAGAAAGCCACTTAACCCCAATTGCCTCAGGGAAAGAAAAAAAAAGGCAAATTTTGTGTAGTGTACCACAGAGAAAAATGTTATTTTATTTTCTCTTTCTGTTCATTTTTCTCCAGTGTTCTATCATATCTAACTTTTCCAAAATTTTACTTACCTCCTTAATTCTTTCTTATTTATTTAGTTTAATTTTTTTAAAGAGTTGTTTTCTTTAGTGAATATTTGTATATCTTTTTCCATTTGTGTGTGTGTGTGTATGCTTCCTTTTTTCAAGCTGTTAACCCTTTTTTATGATTCTCTCGCATTATTTTCATTCCCTTCACTGCAGTTTTTCTTATCTGATTTTTAAAATCCTCTTCAAAATTCTTCCAGAATTTCTTTTTGGGCCTGAGATCAATTAATTTTTTTTTCTATGCAGCTTTACATGTAACTTATATTTGTGCTTTGATCCTTTATATCATCATAGTAACTTTGAACAGTCAAGTTCTTTTAAAAAAACAATTTTCCTCATTTTTCTATATATTTTATAACTTTTTACTTTATGTAAAAGTTGAGCTCTGCTCCAGGAATTGAGAGGGAACCTTCCCAAGCTTGTTGTGCTGCTGCTTGGGGCTGACAGACATAGGGTTTTACTGTTACCTTGCTCTGGGGATCGCACTGGGGGTACTTGGTGACTGTTAGCTTGCTTCAGGGTTAAGGATTAGCTACTGGCTTGCACTGGGCCCTCACTACTGGCTTGACCTAAACCTCTGCTATGAATCCCTGGGGAATGGCCTGCTGCCAACTTACTCACTAACCTTTGCTTTCTTTCCACCCTAAGGTGTATGACCTTTCTAATTAGTCCTCCAAGCTATCCTAATCTGGAAAATGTCTTCATTGATCTAAAATTGATTATGAGTTATTATTCCAAAGTTTTTTAAAGGAGAATTTTAAAGTGTTCCTATCTCTCTCTACCTTCTTGGCTCCAGGACCAAGAATAGAATTATTTTAAAAAATTTTGGTAATGCATTTTGCTTTGAAATTACAATCATTTCTGAAAACAAAACAACAAAAACAACTAAAATTTATATAGTATTTACTATGTAAAAGGTACTATGCTAAGTGCTTTACAATTATGATCTCATTTGATTTTCACAGTATTCCTGAGAAGTAGGTGCTATTATTTTCCCCATTTTGCAGATGAATAAACTGAGGCAAACTCAGGTTAAGTGATTTGCCTAGGATCATATATATAGGTAGTAAGTCTGAAGCTGGATTTGATATAAAATCTTTGAGGTCAGGAAATATTAATGTCTTTGAACATCCAGTGCCTAATAGAACCAATGCTCTTTATTCTGTAGTACAATATATGTTTAATTACATTGATTGATTTCCTAATGTTTAAACATTTCACATTGTTAGTAGAGGAGAAACATTTCTGGATATATTATAAAAAAATATTTTTGTCAAGATTTTTAAAAATTTTGAATACATTGCTATTGGTGAAATTAACTAATAGTTCCTTTGCTCTACTTCATCCCTCCTAATTTTGGTATGATGACATGTATTTTGCTCATAAAGTCCAGAAAACTTGGGTTCAAGTCCCACTTCTAACATTCTGAATATGTGACTGAGCCTTTTGTCTCCCAGGCAAATCTTTAAGAGTATAAATTGCAGAGTAGGAAGATCTGCATTGGTAGAAGAAATTTCCTCATTCCCAATAGCAATGAAATGACTGGTTCTGTTTTAAAAGAGGGTATGAGAGCTAGAACATTTGGCAGAATGCCCTCTTTCTCAATTATTGAATATAATTTTGGTAGTATATGCTTTAATCACTAAGTAATTAAAATGTCTGATAGTATTCACTTGAAAATTCTCCAGACCAAGGATATTTTTCTTCAACAGTTCATTTACGAAATAATTGATTTCTCTTTTTAAGATTAAGTTTGTTAAAGTCTCAATTTTTTGGCAATCTATTTTCTGTTTTTGTTGATAGTGACCATTTTCTTTAAATTATTTATTTTTCAGGCAAATACATTAGTATAGTAATTTACAATTATTCTTTTTATTTCTCCTATGCACTCTGAATTACCCTTATTTATTTTTTATTTTGTTGATTATATTGATCCCTCTTTCTTTAAATCTAGTTAATGGTTTATTGATGTAATTCATTTGGAAAAAGAAATCCAGCTTTGTTTTGTTTACTATTCTACAATCTTCCCTCTTTCCAAATTTCATCCTCTACACAGCTGTCAATGTGATATTCTTATAACATATGTCTAACTTTGTCTCTCTCCTGCTCCATAAATTCCAGGGGTTCCCCAGTGCCTGCAGCATCAAATTCTTTCTAGTATGTTTGACATTTAAGGGCCTTCACAATCTTGCTTCAACCTACCATTCCAGGCTTATTACTTGTTACTCCTACTCACACACTTTACATACCATGTCCTTTATCCTGTGTGTCATTCAACATGCTATCCCTAATTTCTGTACCTTTGCTCTTGCTTTCCTTCATGCCTATAAATGTACTCCTTCTTTATATCTGCCCCTCAGTGCCCTTTGCTTATAAGAAAGCCCAGGTACAAAGCCATCTCATACATGAAATCTTTCCCAATCCTTTCACTTTACCTTCTTGCCCTTTTTTCATTTGCTTTGTATTTTTGATCCACATATTTTATATATGGCTTATATGTATGTGCATATGCATGTCTTTATAAGTTCTTAGAACTTATATATGACTTCATAGAACACAAATTCTTTAACAACAGGTATTTGAAGGCCCAATACAGGGCTGGCACATAGTAGATGTTTAATAAATGCTTATTGATTGATAATACATATAAATATTTAGTATTTCTTCTATATATGGATTAAAATAGGGCCACTTAATATCTTTCCAAAATCAGGATTTTTTCCATCTCTTAAAATCTTTGAATTATTAATAGATCATTTTCAATTTTTATCTTTCTCTCCTTTAGTTTAAAAAGTGTCATAGTTTGTGCTTGTTTGGGATTTATTAATTTCATAATTTAATTATATGCTCAACTTATTGGTCCTCTTTTCCCCTTTTATTAATATGCATTTTGAGATGTCCCTTTTTCTTTCTGTCTGTCCTTATCTTTCTCTCCCTCCCTTCCTCCCTCCCTTCTTTCATCCCTTCCCCTCCCCTTTCTCCCTCATTTTAGCTACAGTGTGTAGAAGATCAGATTTTAGCTGGAACTTGAAGGAAGCTGGAGAAGAAAGCAGAGATGAGAAAGAATGTTGATTCTGTTATTAATCACTTTAGCATAGTTATTTGTTATTTCTATGATTTGTTCTTTGACCCATTCATTAATCAGAATGACTTAATTTCCATTTATATCTGCATCTTTGGGTTATGTTCCCAGGAAAAGATGTTTGAGTTCTCCATCTTTTTACATTTATTATTTACTGGTGCCCTGGCCCATAAGTAATTTTTGTAATTATAATATGATGTTAAAAATGGGTATGTAATTTATTCCCATTCAAAAGATCATTAAAATCTTCAAATCTGTTTTTGAATGGTCTATTGAGTTCTGTATTTTCCTTTTCTTTTTTCTTTATCTTTATGGTAGTTATCAAAGAAGATTAAAGTCTTCTATGATTATTTTGTTAACATCTATTCTTCTTTGTAATTTGTTTAGCTTTTCCTTTAAGAATATAAGAAATATGTAACTTAGTTCACATAAATCTAATAGTTATATTGCTTCATTCTCTGTGGTGCCTTTAAGAATAATGTATTTGAGAGGGGAAAAGGAGAAGAACAAGCATTAATTAGTCTACCATTAACCATACATTGTGCTAAGTGCTTTACAAATATTATCTCATTTAATTTTGCTTTTTATCTCAGAATTAGAAATTTAAATCAGTGCTTGGTCTTAAATCATAATTATTTATTTGTAATATCTCAATGCATAATATATTTTACTCCAATCTGTCATTTTCCTTAAATCTGACTTCCTTTTAAAAGTAGGATTTGTATGAAGAAAATTATTAGCTTTAATGTTCTTGTCCATGTTGCAATTTAATTTCATTTTATTAAAAAATTTAATCTATTAAAAATAAAGTTGTTGTTACTAGATTTATGTTTTTCTTTATTTAAATATTTTTTGTAAATGTAACAGGTAATTGGCCAATAGGGTTAGTACAATATCTCTACCTGCTGTCAGGGATTTTGTGAGTCTGCTCGGGAAAGTGAGTGACAATGCAGAATGGATGATGTTTTTCAACAAGGGTATGCACAATTATACTGTGGCTGTTTTGGTTTATTTTATGTTGAAGAAAACCTTTTTAATTGACTATTGAGCAAGGAATATACAAAAGGCAACAATATTGTAATGGTCTCTCTTTCCTTCCTTTTGGCTACAAAGTATAAGGATAATTGAGCTCTGGAGAGTCAGTGCAGTGGGGTAACTGTTGAGACATTCTCTTCTTTCAGCTGTGATTGCATAGACTATAAGAGAAAAATCCAAATATCTAAGTGTTTGATCTATGAGGGTTGGCAAGTGTAGTAGGGAAATCCAGTACTTAGCCTTGTGAAATCTTGAAAGGTTATAAAGGCCACCAGAAGTCCGCTGATTGAGCCCAGAAAGGATTCATTCACAGAGAACAACTTGCTTTATCCACCCAATTGGTGCATCTACCCAATGGCAATGACACTGTGTCCTAAAAGCAAGGGAGCAATTCATCAACTGGCTATGCTGCATATAGAAATGGACTCACTAAAGACAATATTTGTAGTAACTGTAGTAACTCTCTCTAGGAATCAAGGTGGTAAATTGGAGAGTATGCTTTGGTAATAGAATGTTTTTATAATTTGAGTTTTACAAAATCCTCTCAGTAAACAGCTCTTGGCAAAAGCTAATTTGTGTCAGTTGCTTACCCTTGGAGATGTCAACCTGTTAAATGATTTTCTGGAGATACTAATTGGTACTGTTGTGGCTAATAAGTCATTTTTCAGTTATATTCAATTTTTAACACCTATATTGTTTTGTTTTGTTTTTTAGCAAAGATACTGGAGTAGTTTGTCATTCCTTCTCCATATGATTGGATTCCATCTCCATAGATGAGCAGGATAATATAACTTGCCCAGAGCACATAGCTAATAAATGTCTGAGGCCAAATTTGGACTCAGATATTCCTAAGGGCCAGTATTCTATCATAATCACCAGTGATTTATATTGGAAGAGCACACAGGATGGAAGTTTATGACAACAATATGAATAAAATCCCATAGTCCTTCACTCATATCCCTAGGAGCTTAGAGAGGAGAGAAAATAGGGGCCTTTCTTAGAGAGCCTAACATCAGTGCCAGTTTCAACTGGGAGAGTAGCCTCAGCATACATATCATACACTAATTTGATCCCTGTCATTAGTTTTTTTTTTTTAATAACAATTTCATATCTGTCATTTCTCATAGAATTTCATTCTTCCCATTATCCTTTTTTATTCCAAATTCCTTGAGCTTATTTTAAGCTTTATTATTTAAACTTCATTTCCTTACTTACTTTTTTACATTTTTTTTCTTTTTGTTTTGCTTTAGACTTTAGTTTCCCAGATCATGTTTCTTTTTTTCTTTCTTTTTTGATCCAGATTGAGCACTTTATTTTTTGTTATTATTACAGCTTTTTATTTACAAAACATATGCATGGGTGGTTTTTCAACATTGACTCTTGCAAAACCTTTCCAACTTTTCCCCTCCTTTCCCCCACCTGCTTCCCTAGATGGCAGGTAATCCAATACATGTTAAATATGTTAAAATATATGTTAAATCCAATATATGTATACATATTTATACAGTTATCTTGCTGCATAAGGAAACCAGATCATATATTTCAAAATTCTCTTGCTCATCCCTACTCACATACACTCTCTTAATGAGTAATATGCATTTAGCAAATTTTCTTTCTTATTCTTTTCCTAGCTATTTTGAAATCTAATCTCCTTTCATGGGCTTTAACTTTCACATTATTTCTTCATTGCATTTTATTTCCTTTATCCAAAGTAAAACTCTTGGGAAACAAAAGCTTTGCTTCCTCATAGGCTCAATTCATTTGTTACTGCAATTAAAGATTTCAATTGCTTCTTTCTTATCTTTCCATTTCCCTTTTTGTTTTGTTTGTTTTTTAAATGTATTTTCTCCTGAGGAGTTTCACAATCAGAAATTTAAATTATAAAAGATGTTGCAAAGTAGATATAGAAGTAGTTCCATTTCCTGTGTCATGAGGCTTAGTCCTACTTCACCTTAACTTCACCATTTGCCCATTTTAAGTCCAATATATCCTACTTCTATATTTGGGTCACTTTGCTCATACCCTTCCATCCTGGACCCACCTACCCACCCCTAGCAGTCCAGTAATCAATTTTAAATTGATCATATGATTTTGAAGGTAACGCAAATCTACCAGAGATAGCTAATACATTGAATGATGGAGTCAAGATTTGGAAATATCTCTCTAGATTAGTGGCTAGACCAAAATTAATTCAACAAAATTTTGAATATTTAGTTTAATAATAATAATAATGATAAATATTTAAATATTAAGTCTTTTATCAAAATATCAACATATCAACATGTTCAAAATATTAACTTGTCAAGTGCAAGATGTGTAGTTGGACTCATAAAATTTGTGTTGTTCCCCCCATACTTTGGAAGTAATTGGGGTTTAGTGATTTACCCATTGTCACACAGGTAGTAAGTCAGTCTGAGGCCAAATTTGAAATCAGGTCTTCCTGATTATGGAATTATCCATTGTACCACCTAACCACCTCAAATTGGATTTTTTTTTAAAAAGATATGTACAGAATATGGAAGCAAGCAAAAGCAGGTAGCTAAAGATAAAAATGATAAGATGGTCTGGGGTATGATAAGGATAGTTAAGGAGTACAGTAGATAAAAAGCAGGCTTAGAGTCAAGAGGACCTGAATTCAAATTCAGGTTCAGATACTCACTGGTTGTGTGCCTTTGAAATAAGTCACTTTATCCCATTTGCCTAGCTTCCTCATATGTAAAATAAGTTAGAGAAGGAAATGGCAAACCACTTTAGTATCTTTGCCAAGAAAACCCCAATAAGATCACAAAGAGTTGAACGTAACTGAAAAAAAAAAAAAAAAAAAAAAAAGAAAACAATCATGATGTTAGAGAAATGTTATTAGGGAAGCTAGAGTTCATAAAAATTTGAAATTGATAAAAAATGCTAAAGATAAGGAGGAAAGTAGTTATTTTGTGGACAAAAGGAATAATTTTGGAATGTTTTTCAATTTAATTCATTAATATGTGTTAAGCACTGACTATGTGCTAGGTACAAGTTAAATCCTAGGAATATAAAAAAGAGGCAAAAGACAGTTTTTACCCTAGAGCTTACAGTCTAATAAGGAATAAAATCACTGGCATAAATGGGAATGATAATAATAATAATAATAATATCAATGGGAGAGCAGAATAACTAAACTTAGTTTTCTTGAAGATGAGACAGTTTGACCTGCAAAAGAGAAAACATTATTATAATTTAAAGACTATTATAACAACCTGGTATAATGGAAAGACCACTGCATTTAGAGTTTATAATCAGAGAATTGATTCTATTGTCTTGGTTCTGCTATGTAATGTAACTTTTGCTAAGTCCCTTAAACTCTCTGAACATCAATTTTTCAACTTATACACTGAGGAGAATAGAATAGGTGATCTTTGAAGTCCCTTTCTGCTCTAAACTCCATAGTTCTATTATTTTCAAGTCCATTTAGTTCCTTGAATAAGAATTCTTTCTATATTCTCAACATCTAACCATTACTTGAAGACTTTCAGTGAAATAAAAGTCAACTCATCAATCTCTGGTTTGCAGCCTTCCCTTTTAGGAACAAAACAATAGCTATAGCTATTTTCAAGAAATATAGAGGAGAATGTTGTTTGAGTACAGGTTGAACTGATTGATCTCTTAGAGAGTAAGACACTCTCCTGATAGGAAAAGAAACTTTTGCTTTTATTTTCCATTTTTCTTTAAAACTGAATGTCAATTTGGAACATAGAGATTCAAGCATTTGTCTGCATAAAGTCGAACTATTCTAAGCTGAGAAGGCAATAGTTGGGAATTGGAGTGAGAGTGAGAAGAGTTTTCTACTGCTCATCATTGACCAAAGGAAGATCTTTGGAACTTCAGAAGGTTAGAAAATTTTTGGACTTCCTAAAAAGTATTTTTACTGGTACTGTACCTGACAGCTAATAAAAGGTCTCCATCAGGAGTTAAGGACAAACTGGACAATAGTATTTATAACTGAGAATAGCACTGAATTTGGAACTGAAACAATTATAATCAAATTCTGGCTTTGATCCTCACTGTCTATATGAACTTGGGCAGATCAAATCATTTCTCTGTGCCTCAGTTTTGTCTTCAGTAAAATCAGGGGATTGAACTAGAAAAAGGCCCTTTAAGCTCTAAATCCTGTGATCAATATATTATTTTAATATACATTTATTGAATACCTGTTCTGTTCTGAACACTCAGGAATGTACAAGATGATTATCATAGTTTCTGCCCTCAAAGGGCATATAGCCTAGTACAAAACAAAAAAGACAATGATGCATTTTAGAAATAATGGCAGAATCACATGCCCCACATTTCCAAAGATTACATCCATTCTTTTCTTTCACAAAATAGGTCTGTGCACACTAGAACCCATCCTGAGTTCTTCACTGGACCTGGGTACCTCTCCTCTCTGAACCTGAGTTATTCACAAGTCCATTTTGCCTTTAAGAGAAGATGCAAAATTTTAATAAAATTCTTCTTTCTTTGAGTCATGAAAATAGTGTTTACACCTTCTCCTGGAGAAAAATACAAGGAGTTAGTATTTTTGAAAGAAGGTCTAATATATGCAAATCTGGGGCAGATAAGTGGTGGATAGAACACTATGTCCTGAAGTCAGAAAGAGCTGAGTCCTCAGATATTTCCTAGCTGTGAAATCCTAGGCAAGTCACTTAACTCTGTTTGCCTCAGTTTTTCCATGTATAAAATGAGCTGGAGAAAGAAATGGCAAACTACTCCATCACTCTGTCAAGAAAACCACAAATAGGGTCAGAAAAAAATTAGACCCTAGTGAATAAGAACAATAGATAAACCTCCAGGAAACCAGGTTTCAGTTTTTCATAGTGCCTATAGTCTAGGTTGATTAATCCTTTCTTCAATAGTAAATGGAGGGGTAAGAATGTTATGGAATATTATTTTTCTATAAGAAACAATCAGCAGGATGATTTCAGAAAGGCATGGAAAGATTTACATAAACTGATGCTAAGTGAAGTGAGTAGAACCAGGAGAACATTGTACACAGTAACAAGATTATGTAATGATCAACTGTGATAAACTTGATTCTTTTCAATAATGAAGTGAATCAGACCACTTCCAAAGGCCTTGTGATGAAGAGAGCCATCTGCATCCAGAAAGAGGACCATGGGTACCGAATCTGGATCACAATATAGTATTTTCACTTTGTTGCTGTTTGCTTGCATTTGATTTTCTTTCTCATTTTTTTCCTTTTTGATCTAATTTTTCTTGTCCAGCATGATAATTGTGGAAATATGTATAGAAGAATTGCATATGTTTTTATTGGATTCTTTTCCACTAGAGGAGGAATGAGGGGAAAGGGAGGGAGAAAAAAAATTGAACACAAGGTTTTACAAGGGTGAATGTTGAAAACTATGTATTGTTTTGAAAATAAAAAGTTTAAAAGAAATTTTTTAAAAGAGTAAATGGGTTCAGGAGTAGAGAGATGTGGATAGAGTATCAACCCTGAAGTCAGGAGAACCTGAGTTTACATCCAGTCTCAGACACTTCATGGTTCCTAACTGTGTGACCCTGAGCAAGTCAGTTAACTCCAATTCACCCACAAGGGAAGAAAAGAAAAGAAAAAAGTAAATGGGGACAATCTTTCCTGGCTGGAATGTTGAGTTCTCATATGTGGCTTTTAGAATAACTTAATTCCTTCATCTTGGTAGATAGAAAAAAATCCATGTAGAGTTAACATTCTAGAGACTTTGAAAGGAATTAAAGTATTTAAAGATAAGGGAATGAATAGAAATTGCAATATTTTTCATGGGGAACAGTAAAAATAGACCAGTTTGGCTAGAATGTAAGAGTAAGTGAAGAGGAGTAATGAGAAATCAGACTGGGAGGCCAGTTAATTTTTTTTCTTAAACTTCTGATCTATCTTTCATATCCCAGAAATTTTTAGCAAAGATTCTAGTGGAGATCCTAGATTCTGATTTAAGAATGTAGAAATCCCTATTTAGATTTAAAGATTTCTCCCTTTGAGCTTAAAGTCCAAAGAAACAAGCAATTTTCTTTCTCATTCTTCTGTAATTCTTGATACTCTAGAAATTATCTCTTTCGTTTAACTTGTGTTCTATGTCCTTGCTGATTTGCCTCAAACTAAATCCCTCATTCCAATTTCAATAGCTGCCTGTGTACCTTGAAGTGCATCCACATCTTCCTCCTACTCTAGACTGATATCTGGGCCCTAGCTATGTCTAAAGGCCACAGGATTCTAAAACATTGAGCTAAATCTTCAGAAGTCTCTCTGAACCACAATTTCCCTAACTTGATGCTAGAGCCAGTTGTTTGTTTTTCTTTAGATCTTACATGCTTTGGAAACTCTCCTGCGTTCTTTTCATGTTAGCAGAACTATAATAGAGATGACATATTCAAGAGTCAGTGAACAATGGATATCTGTGGTTGCTCCAACCACTTTCCAGATCACAGATCAGTGAGTTGTGGCTTGTGCCCCTTCTTTCACAAGGACAGTCTAGCAAAATAGCCTTTCTAGGAGGCTAGTAAGTTGGACAAATTTGGTGAATAAGTTCTTTGTCCTGGCCTTGAAGGTTTTTACCTGCATTATACATCAATATCCTCACAGACATACCTTTTGCCCAAGAGATCCAAGCCTATTCTTTATAAGTGTCTCTCAGTTATGACCTCCCTTAGTGTTTAACTTTTCTCTGCCCACTCCCTTCTAAGGTCCAAGTCTAAAGGGATGGATCAGATGCACATCAACCTCAATCAGCCCCAACATGACATCAGTGGGAAGACAAGCTCCTTATGAAAGGGGGCTCTCTATTTAATCCTAGAGATGACCTGTTACCCCAAATGCAGTGTCAACCCTATCTATGATATAGCTAAAATGTATGTATTTTACCAAAAGATGAAAAAATAATACTAAAAGGGCATATTTTTTCTTTGACATATAAAATATATTTAGGCATACAGAGCACATCAAAACACTTAAAAAGGATGCAAAGTAATTTCCTTTCTTGAGATACTCTTAATTAAATAAAATTAAATTACATAATTGAATAATAAATGCTTTTAAAAATTTACTGTGAATGCTCACTTCCCCTAATGACCTGCTGTGATACCTTATTGTTTGGAGGTGACCCTATGTTTTTGAAGGCTATGCCAAGAGAATGAAAGTTCTAACAAGTATTCCAAGCTGAAATTGATTGATTCATGGAATAAAGCAATGCATGCATGCCTACATTAAGTAAAGGCTTACTGTTGATAATAGTTAAAATGATTTACATTACAGTTTACAAAGTGCTTTACTTGTTATATCATTTGATCCTCACAATAATGCTGTGAGGTAAATGCTATTATTAAGCCTTTTTTAAAAATAGATAAACAAATTGAGACTGAAAAAAATTAGGTAATTTAGTCAAGGTCACACACAAAAATCTGAGCACAGATCTATGGAGTATGAGGCTTACAGTCAGCACTCTAAACTGAGATATTTTTCTGTTTGGTTTTTTGTTTTGTTTTGTTTTTTTGTCTTTGTTCAAATCCAGCTTCAGATTCTATCTGGGTGACCCTGAGAGAAAGTCTCAACTATTCTTAGTCTCAGTTTTTTCATCAGATAAATGAAGAGTTGTATTCAATGGCCTCTGAGAAATCTATGATCATATGATTATGTTTGATTTCTGAAGATCAATACAGCTAAATTTGGAGAGTCTCGTCACTATGTTGGCATAGCAATGATTTTTTTTCCAATTACCCAAACTTTCAAAGATCATTTACTGATCTTGGATATGTATTAAATCCCACATCTTTGAAATCCTGTGACTATTAGAACTTGAGAGAAAAAAGTAAGTATAAATTAGAAGGAAGGGGAGGACGTGGGATGCAGACTTCTGTGGAGATTCTAAAGCAAGCTTCTGGGTACTTTCAACTGCTCTAAAGAACTGAATCTATATTACATCTAATTTCAATGTGTTGCTTTCCTTTTTTGACACAGGTGCATATTTCTATATCTATCTATATATGTATATGTATACATATATATCTTATATTTATCACTGAGGATTAGAGTGGGATTTGGAATCTAAAATGGAATAAACACATAGGGTCTACACTTAAAAAAATGAAAGTTGTCATGTTATACTTGAGATTTTCTCCATTTTAGTTCTACAGACATTTGGAGTTTCCTCTGAGAGGAAGTGGCAGCCATGGCACAATGCAAAGAATGTTGGAATTGGGAATAGGATATCTAGATTTGTAATTCCAGCTTTGATAATCTCACTAAACTTGTAAAATAGGAATAATTCTACTTGTACTGTCTTTGAGTTATTTTTTTTTAATAGCCTTTTGTTAGGATTCTTACAAGGTACTTATGCACTTAATTCACACCTTTAAAGGAGTTTGCTCATTGGCCCACATAGACTCACACCTTTAGAGAGCATATAAAAGCACACACTCTGGGAGGAGGAGTCAAGATTTCATTCCAGCTTCCACGTTCTTGCTGGCTGGAGACACTGGGACAAGAGCTCTCAGGAACCAAAGAGAGAAAGAGGCCTCTAAGAAAGCTAGCTGAACCCCAAGTGAAGGAGACAAGACTTGAAGGAAAAAATAAAGGATCTGGAGATAAGATCTGGAAAGAGACAGCAAAGGACTTTAACTCCTGGCTGCATTTTGGGATTATTAAACTGGAACTAAAGCCAAGGCTGCCTCCAGAAGCTCTCCAAGAGACCTGCCCCAAGAGAATGACTACCATTTAGAGAAAGAGAACATTACAGCCTTTCTTTCTCCATTTGGGATATGAGAAATGGAGATGAGTAAAGATCACTACTCAATCCTTGATTTTAGGACGCTCTTAGCTGATGTGAAGGTTCCTTAGAGCACTGAACTTAGAAGCAAGAAGATCTGTGTTCAAATTGTACCTCTGGTACTAGCCTTATGTCCCCAAGAAATCCCAACAGATTTGGGCTTCAGTTTCCTCATATGTAAAATGAAGAGCTTGCCCTCAATAATCCATCCCGGTTTTAATCCTGTGCTCTGATGAACCTATGACCCAATTTATAGGATTCTCATTCCACAAAAAGCCATGTTCAGTGTATAGAGTACTTGCTGACTTGATCGCTGTAATCTACTTAAGGCTAAATTCTGTTCCTCGAAGGAAAGATGTGAACACATTAGGTTTAAGTTACTTGGACAAAATCACACAGCTTGTGAGTGTCAAGTGTCTAAGGCTGGGCCTCCAGAGGCAGCACTCTATCCACTCTGCCATATAGATGCCTCTTTTTTTTTCTACTTTGGAAGGTATATAAGTCCTTTATTGTCACTAGTGCAATTTGGAAATAATTTAATAAATAATCCAAATGCATAATAGTTCTCTTATTATGTCTATTTTACACCAAGAGAGATATTCATTCAAAGATAATTTTTTCTAAGGAAAATCCATCACACCTACAACTTATGAAAAATTATTTTTTGTGATATCCTTTGTAAATTATTGAATTTGTGAATTATTTAATACTATATTTTCATGACTTTTGATTATGCTGGTTCCCTATATTTGAAAGAGCCTACTTTCTCTTATTTTACCTTTTGAATTCCTATCTATGATTTAAAGCCTAATTTAAATGTGATTTTCTCTGCTTCCTTTGAGTCCTTTAGCAGGGATATTTCCCCTTTCAAACTCTCCTTTAGTCCTTCCCCAAGGGCAAGGAAGGGGAAAAGAACCCTGTAGGAAAAAAGGATGCTCATCTCCACTCAGTACCAATTGTGGATCCTCCTAATTTTGTGGTCAACTGTCTTTGATGAAGCAGTCCTTACCTATCGTAACCAGTCAAGATTGCTGCATCATCTCACTAAGACATATGCCTCTCAAAAACAAATAAACAAACAAACAAACAACAACAACAAAAACCAGCATGAGGTTATCTTAATACAACTGTCTTTATAATTTTGAAATAATATGTACAAACACTATGTTTTACATAATTATGTGAAATGACTTATTTATAACATTATAATGGAGGAAGAATAAATTACTGGGATATAGTGTTAGCTGTTAGTTTATACACAGAAGAGGAGAGGTCATAGAAGCAATTCATCTGAGAAAGGTATTCACTTCCTTTAAGGGCAAAAAAAGAAGGGGAGGCCTCCTTGCTAGTTTTCTGTTACAAAATGGCTTATCCATGGAGATCTCAAGTTTTTCCCTTAGGCTCAGGCAAGTCAGGGATGAGCTTAACTTGGGAAGCTTAGAATAATTGGTATTTTTAGCCTATTAAAGAGTAGAAAGCTAGGGAAAAACTTTGCCTGAGTCAGGGGATTTTATCCTTTTTTTGTCACAGATTGCTGGGACAGTCTGATAAAGTCTAGGAAGTCCTTCCTAGAATATCGTTTGTTTTTTTTTAAGTAAATGAAGAAAATGATAAATTTTAATTAGAAGTGAGGAAAATAATGAGGTATTTCCCCCCCCATCCAAATCTACGGATCCCCTAAAATCCCCCAAACCCCAAAGAGACATCTGAATTAAGAAATCAAGCTCTCTATTCTACTACTACTACTAATTGTTTTTGCTCATGTGGTGAAGTGGAATTAATTATTGCTACATTCAAAGTCAGAGAACCTGGATTTCAAATCCTAGCTCTGAAACTTACAATGTGGCTTTGGGTAAGTTGACCTTACCACTCTAACCCCAGTCTCTACATCTGAAAAATGTGCATAAGATGTCCCTTCAAAATTTGAGTTCAAATCACAACTTTTTCATACTATTTACATTCACTTCACCAATATGGGTCTGTTTATTTTTTCTGTCAAATGAGTGAATTTGATGATCTCTGAAGGAGGACCTGAGTTCAAATCTGGTCTCAGACACTTAACCCTTCCTGGCTATCTAACTCTGGGAAAGTCACTTAACCCCCCATTGCCTCAGAAAAAATAAAACAAAAGGAAACAAAAAAACACAAAACACAAAACAACTATGGTTAACTGGGGCTGAAAATGGAAAAGAAGGTTTTCAAATCATAGAGCAGAATATTCTAGTGGTAATAAGAATTTGTAACATAGATAAAAGACAGAAAATAAACCTCAAAAAACGTAGTGTTATCCTTTGACTATTAGAATTGAAAATTAGAATTAGAAAATGTGGGAACCATGTACTAAAATTTGTGAAAGTTAGCCCTGGTTCTCCTTGACACTGTGAAGATACTCATAAGTGTCAGTTTTCTTCACATGTATGTGCTATGTTGGAAGCTGAGTGGAGGGGGGAACTATTTATCTCACAAAGTAGGTGTGAGAAAAGTGATTTATGTAAATAGGACAAGGTCCTCATTCAAAATGAGCAGAAAGTGACTCTCAGATTGAAGAGAGGATCCTGCTCACTAAATTTGCTTGCTCTCAGAACTTTCCAACTTCTTAGCCTGACTATGAGTCCAGTGAATGATTGGCAATACAGGCATGGAAGGAAAAAATGTAATATCCCTCAGGGGAAGGAGAGCAGAGAGAAGAAAGGGGAATTTTTCAGTAGTAGAAGCAAAAGAATGGGGAATCGAGTTTCTTCACCATTCTTAAATCAAGGTTTGTAATTTGGAGTCTGAGTGGAAATATAACATTCACCTTAGGTGTTTTTATTATTGAATTGAAGTGTTTGAAAGATTCTTTAGTCACTGAGAATCCCAACAAACTCTTATACCGCAATTCAATTCAGCGCACGCATTTCCAAAAAGGACCTACTCCCCACAGCGGTAGCCACCCAGGAAGAGCAGAGTGACAGGATAGATGATATCTTGTTAGCAGCTCTCTGAGAACTCTGTAGACACATGTTATATAAAGACAGCAATGGAAAACAGACCCTGCCCTTGCATCTATAATCTATGCCATTATAAGCTTCACAATTAGAAGGCATTTTCATCTCTCTCTGAAAACCTGGCATAGTACATTAATCATAATTTTTCCTTAATAAGTGTGCATTCGGAAAATGAGCGAATACACTATTCATGGATCTCTGCTTTCTATCACCTCTGCCTTGACTAACAGAGAGATGGGCCTGGGGCCTAAATGTAGAAGGTGGGCTGTGAGAGAAGGAGCAAATGTGCGTTGAGATGCCAGGGAAGCAGGCTTGCCAAGCACAGTGGAAGTGAGAGAAGTGGTGATTCAAAGATCAAAAGAAAGAACAGGGAGTAGAGGAAAAGGCTCTCTTCATTTCTGTGTCTGTTCTTGACTCGGGGCAAGTCCCCTAACCACTGTCTGCCTCAGTTTTCTCATCTGTGAAAAGGGAGTAATAATAACATTTCTCTCCCACGGTTGTGGTGAGGATATAACAAGATAAAGTTGTATTGCAAACCTTAAAATAGTATATGTTACTTGTAATGAATGAACAAACTGGAGTTCAACATAGGATCAGAGTGAGGAAAAAGAACCAGAGAAGTCATTGCCCTAGTCTTGAATTAAGCAATTGAACAGCCATTAAGCCTTCTGAACAAATTACATTAAGTACTTTGCCTGCTAAGCAGCTGATTGGAAAGTATAAATTTAAAAACTTGGACCCTGCTCCTGGAACTCCTGGGATTATAGCAAATCTATATACTAGTTAATAGATTTGTTAAGAGCTACTTGGATCTGAGTGGAATCATGGGTATTTATTTGACATTTTTTTTTTTTTTTTATCTTTTGTTATAAGAATTCATAACCTGGGAACAGCTAGGTGGTGCAGTGGATAGAGCATAAGCCCTGAAGTCAGAGGACCTGAGTTCAAATGTGATCTCAGACACTTAATACTTCCTAGCTGTGTGACCCTGGGCAAGTCACTTAGCCCCAATTGCCTCTACAAAAACAAAACAAAACAAACAAAAAAAAGAAGAATTCATAATCTGGAGAAGACTCTGTGGCACAATGGGAAGAATACTGGTTCTGAAGTCAGAGGACCTGGATTCAAATCTTACATCTAATGCTTACTACTACTTGTGTGACCTTCAACCTTCTGAGTTTCAGTTTCCTAATCTGTAAAATGAAGGGATTACATTAGAAGGCCTTTGAAGTCTCTTCCTCCTCTGATTCCTATGAATCCTATGATCCTGTTGTAACACTTTCACTCACACTATTTCACAGAAATGTCTTTTGAGAAACTGTGGTTGGGTAGAGATATTACACTATGAACCATATGCTTTTAAGCCAGCATGACTCTATATTGTCATGCATCTGTGATTAGGGTCCATTGATATAGTAGAAGGAAGAGGGCATTGTGTCCTACTGACTGGAGGCTGAGTCAACCAACTAATTGGACAAAACCCCATAGACCAAACCCCTACAATAATGAATGGAGCACTGCTACCTAAGGAAGAACCAGAGCTAGTAAAGAAATAATAATAGATCTCTCAGAACTATTGAGAGCTTGGTGCTTCCCTTTCCTCCCCAAAATGATATAGAGAATGAAGCATAAATGCTAAGGTGAGCATATTAATTTTTGTTGCCTTGTCATTATTGTTGGACTGAATTAAGTAATTGCCCAGTGGTGATAAAACTTTTCAGGAAGTTTTATCCTGGTGATAAAACTTTTCAGGAAGGAAGGAAGGAAGGAAGGAAGGAAGGAAGGAAGGAAGGAAGGAAGGAAGGAGAGGAAGAAAAGAGGTAAGGAGGGAGGGAGGAAGGAAGGAACTAAGGAAGAGGAAGGAAAAGGAAAGAAGAAAGGAGGGAGGGAGGAAAGAAAGGAGAGAGGGAGTGAGAGAGAGAGGAAGGAAACAGCATATTGTTTTCAAATCCTAGAATAAGTTATTTAAGTATGCATTATTTATAAAAAAGGTTAGAGGTATTTCTTGAAAACTTCTTGAAGATAGAGGTCCTTTTAAACTTCTTTCTTTCCTCCATAGTATTCACCACAGGGTTAAGCATATTATGGTAGGAGTTCAGGAATATGAAGTTGAATGAATGAATGCATGAACAAATGAATAAATTACTTTTATTGTGCCTCCACTTCCCAACAGCTTCCTGAAAGAAGCAAAAGTCATAGGCACATAAAGAATTAATGATTTTGTCATAGTGCCTATAAATATCAAATTGAAACAAAAATATCAAAAGAAAAATTTGAAATTGCATTCAAGCTCTGCATTTTAGTTTTGTGACTAAGAAAAGCATCTTTCTTTTCTGGGCCTTAATTTTCTCAGTAAAATGAAGAGATTACACCAAAAAGTTCCCTTCTAGCACGAACACTCTATGTCAGGTACTGTTGCAATTTTTAGGAATGGCTTACCAATTTCCCATGTATGTGAATAGTTCAGAGAGGTATGATATATTAGTTTATTCTATGAGCTAGAACTCATTCCAAAATCTTTAATTATGCTGTTCTCTGCTGCTTAGAATATCACATTAATCTTCCTCCGAAAATGAGGGAATCACAGAATTGGAGGGCACCTCAGAATTGGAGGGAACTTCATTCATCCAGTCAACCCCATAAGGAATTACCATTATACTGACTTGTCAAAGAGTAGCCACGATTGTACTTGAAGACCTCCAAGATAGTGACTCACATTTCAAGGCAGCCTATTCCACTTCTGGATAATTCTTATTATTAAGAAGTTTTTATTTACCTAGAGCTTAATTCTGCCTCTAGCCTTTTTTTCCCTTTGTTCCTGTTCCTGCCCCCTGAGGGAAGACTTAAGGACGAGTTTATGTGATGGTTTTTCAAATTCTTGAAGACTATCATATGCCCCTGAAGACTTTTCTTCTCCAGAATAAATAACTAGCTCTAGTTCTTTCACCTTATTTTCATATGACATGTCTTTTCTTTAACCCAATTTCCTTCTTGTCTCTATATCCAAATCCTACCCATCTTCTCATACTTATCCTAAATCCTAACTCTTTCCTCATAGTTTCTCCTAATAAACTGATTATTCATCTTTCTCCCAGTGTTTAGAATAACTGCCAACAACAACAACTAGTATTTATACAATGCATTAAAGTTTGCAAGGTACTTTACATGTTTTCTCATTTGATCCTTATAATCCAATAAGATAAGTGCTAGTACTATTCCCATTTTACAGCTATGGAAACTGAGATTGAACATTATTCATTGATTTCCCTTGGGTCATATAGTTAATAAGTATCTGATACAGGATTTAAATTGAGGTTTTTTGAATGACAAATCTAGCAGCATATACATTGTATCATTTAGCTATAATATACATTTGGGCACCTGGTTCTATCCTTTTTTAAAATGTAACCAAAAGTCTAATTGTCCAGTAAAATCTAAGCACTTTAAAACACAAAAATTGTTTTTCCTTTTTAGTTTTGTCTTCCCTTCCCTCCTTACAGTATCTTTCACATGGTAGGCATTGGGTTGAACTGAATTAGACTGAATTGAATTGAATGGTCTGATATAATATTATAATTATTGTGATTATAATTATAATTATTGTGTTTTCCAACTAGACTGCAAATTCCCTGATAATAGGAACTGAGCAAGCCTTTTGCATACTTCACTAGCACAAAGCACTATGCATTTAACAAATCAGTGACTTCCAGGCTTTTGCCATTTTAGCCCTGCAGTGAATATACCAGAGGATTTGAGACTTCGAAACCTAAAATGGACATTATCATCAAAAAAGGTGAAATTAATAAAACAGGGAATGCCCCAAAACAAAAGCAGATGTCTTAAATATTTTACTTCACATGTCCTTGGAAGATCAAAACTCAAACAAGTATACAAGTTAAACACGAAAATATACTAGTAACTGGAGGATGAACCTTCACATTATCACTAATAGACAGTCCTCCCTCTTTCACTTTCTCTTTGTTGTAGTTGGGGAAAATCTAATTATGAAATTAATTTCTTCTCCTCTTCCCACTGATTCTCTTGCTGTTTGGCTTGGATGTTGGGGAGTACATCTGGCTGAGGTTTTTGTTTGTTTGTTTTTAAGATTCCTTTCCATGTTCAATGTCTCTACTCTCTCCAGTGCAGTGGATTCTGGCTGGATAAGTGGATGAGGGAATGAATTGAGTGGGTGAATAAACAAAGAACACACCAACCAACAAACAAATATGTGTGAAGACACAAAGAATTCTTTAATCCAATTCTTAGTTGTGTTGTAAATTAAACCTCTCTGGATCAAATTCTATTTGAGGGACATAAGTATGCAATTCCCAGTGAAAATATCAATGTCCATATTTAGACTAAATTCCAAAGACCATTTAGTTACTTTTCTCTTGGTATATGGATAACTTGAGGATTTGTCAACTATGCAAGCGTCAATGAGGATTTATTTGAATCCCAACCTATCAGGAGACTCTATTTATTCCCTTCCATATTTCAATAGATGCCAATAACAGGCACATGATACAGTGGAATGAACCACACACAAACAATTCCCTCTCAACAACTTCTTAATAACATCCCAAGGATTTGGTCAATTCCCTAATACCCTATGTCTAGTAAATACAATCAACCTAACAACCTCGCATCAGACTTCTACTTGACTGGTTTGATAGTGGTGTCTTGTCAATGTCCTGACAAAATCTTGGAAACATAATCAAAAGAGGAACATTCTTGACTTTTAAATTCTGACTGTTACTCAACCAATTAATAAAATAACTACAATTCTACTCTTTTTTTGTTAAAATTTTATTTTCAAAACACATGCATATATAATTTTCAACATTAACCTTTGCAAAACCTTATAATACAATTTCTTTCTCTCTCCTTTCCTCCCCATCTTCTCCCCTAGAACAAGTAATTAATATACTAAAAATACTAAACATGTGCATATAATATAATAAATATGTGCAATTCTTCTATACATATTTACATAATTATCATACTACACAAGAAAAATCTGATCAATAAGAAGAAAAAACAAGAAAAAAACACAATGCAAGCAAACTATAACAAAAAAGTGAAAATACTATTTTGTGATCCACATTCAGTTCCCATAGTCCTGCCTCTGGGTGCAAATGGCTCTCTCATCACAAAACCATTGGAACTGGCCTGAATCACCTCGCTGTTGAAAAGAGTTCATTAGAATTGCTCTTCATATAATCTTGATATTGCTGGGTACACTCTTCTCTTGATTCTACTCACTTCATTTATCACCAATTCATGTAAGTCTTTCCAGGCGTCTCTGTATTCATCCTCCTGATCGTTTCTTACAGAACAATAATATTCTATAACATTTATAAAACATAACTTATTCAGCCACTTATTCAGCTAATGAGTGTCCACTGTTTCCAGTTGCTTGCCACTACAAAAAGGGCTGCTATAACCATTTTTATCCATGTGGGTCCTTTTCCCTTTTTTATAATCTCTTTGGGACACAGGTCCAGTAGAGATACTCCCTGTTGGATCAAAGGGTATGCACAGTCTGATGCCTTTGGGCATAATTCCATATTGCTCTCCATAAAGGTTGGATCAATTCACAACTCTACCAACAATGTATTAGTATGCCAGTTTTCCCACATCCCCTCCAACATTCATCATCATCTTTTCTTGTCATTTTAGCCAATCTGAGAGGTGTGTAGTGGTACCTCAAAGTTGTCTTAATTTGCATGCAATTTTATTCCTAATCAAATAGAGTGCTTGATGCTGGAGGTTCAAAAACAAAAAATAGAATGGTTTCTGTTTAGGAGTTTAGATTATATCAGGTCAACAACTTTAACTAAAAAGTAGACATTGATTATGATTTCATTGGAAAAGAGGTTTCTATTACACTAAATGCCCTAAGATTACTTAATTAATGCACACATATATTTTACCTCAATATTTTAAAGTATTATAATTGTACCGGTATGGGTACTATTTCTATTAAGACACAGTACAACTCATTGTTGAAGGTATTCATGAAAGTTCTATGGGATGCATTCACTGTTGGTGGAATTATGAACTGGTGCAAACATTCTGGAAAGCAATTTGGAATTACACCTCAAAGGCTATTAAACTGTTTATACTCTTTAATCCAGTGACATTGTCACTATGCCTATTCCCCAAGGAGATTAAAGAAAAAGAAAAAAAGTATCTATGTGTACAAAAATATTTATTGCAACTCTTTTTATGGTAGCAAAGAATTGGAAACTGAGGGGATTCTCATCAATTGAAAAGTGGGTACACAAATTGTGTTTTATATATACAATGGAATACTATAGTGCTGTAAGAAATGATAATGAAAATGGTTTCAAAAGAACCTGGGAAGATTTGTATAATTGATACAAAGTAAAGTGAGCAAAGCCAGAATAATCTACACAATAACAACAATATTGTAAAGATAATTATTTTTGAAAGACTTAGTAACTCTGATCCACACAACCACCCACTAGAATTCCATAGTATAAGTGATGAAAATGCTATCTAATTTCAGAAAGAAAATTGATGGACTCATGTCCATGAATAGGATGCACTCAGAATGCAGTTTAAAGACATTTGCTTTTTCTCTTTCCTTGTTTCTTCCTTCCTTCCTTCCTTTTTCTATCTCCTTTTTTTTTTTGAACATGGATAATGCAGAAATTTATTTGCATGACTATACATATTTGTAATAGGTTTTGTTTTTCTTGCCTTTCATTGAGTGAGAAAAAGTTTGGGGAAAGAGAGAATTTGGAATTATTAAAAAAAATTAAATGTACTTTTTAAAAAGTAAATATTTTAAGAAAGGAAAAATTTCTATGAATTTTTGTAGTCAAAATAATGTGAATTGACGGGCATCTTTCTAATGTCTGAAGGTCCTCAGATATTAGACATGCGCATAATTCAGGCAAATATTTAAAACTGTATCTATACAAATACAACAGAATACAAGCTCAGGAATGTATACACACAACACATAAATTCATTTTTATCAAATGTCTAACATAGAAAATTTTTTTCAGGTCAAAGAAAGTATCTATCCTTTTTTCATCTGCACCTGAATACCATAAAACTGACTTGAGACCTGCTATAAAAACTGGGGTATATGGGAGAAGAGTGGAGCTGATCATCATATATCCCTTATAACCCTTGATAAACTCTTGGTGTTGAAAAATCTGCACATGAAATTTTACTCTCTCCTTAAATTCAGAGATTTGCTAGGAATAAATAAATAGAATTGCCCTCATTAGTGGACTGAGGACCTTCAAATAGTTCTCTTATTACTGCTGCCTCCATCACTGGTCTCTTGTCTATTGTTAAAATCCACATATCAAGACCACTACCCTTAAATGTCATAGTGCTAAATCTATATCATTGATCTGGAGGAACAATGAGAGTCTACTGCCAATGGAGACAAACTCATTTTTCACTTCTGCTAAGATTTCATTCTGGAGTTCTTGTGAGCTAACATTAAATCAACATTAGAGTTGGCTATAAGACATCTATTCAAATAGAGATTGTGTGTTTATGGGTATGAGGACAGGGAATGGTTGCTATTTATCCTATATTTAACAGGTCCTTTATATGCAAGAGGCTATTTTGTTTTGTGGAAAGAGTACTGGGACCTATGGTTAGAGGGAGAATTCACAAGCAAGTAAGGGATAGGAGTGATCACAAAAGGATACACACACATATTTTGATTATATAAAATTTGAAAAACTTTTGCACCAATGAGGTAAATGTAACTAAAATAAAAGGAGAAAACAAGCTGGGGGCAGGGAGGAATCTTTGCTTCAAACATCTCTGATAAAAGCCTGATATCCCAAATATATAGGGATTGAAACAAATGTATTAACAAGAGGCATTATTCAT
This sequence comes from Sminthopsis crassicaudata, assembly GCF_048593235.1. Classification (NCBI taxonomy): domain Eukaryota; kingdom Metazoa; phylum Chordata; class Mammalia; order Dasyuromorphia; family Dasyuridae; genus Sminthopsis; species Sminthopsis crassicaudata. The sequence goes on from NC_133617.1 coordinate 105,860,839, forward strand.
TTGATAAGTGCTCCAATGATAATAATTTTCAAACAAATATAAACTAGCAAGAACTACATGAAATATTTCAAATCATTAATAATAAAAAGAAATTCAAATTACATTCACTCTGACATTTTTCTTCATATCCATCAAATTTGCAAAGATGATATTTCAATGTGTGTGTAATCACATTAGTGAGGACACTATATTAACCAACATATACTTCATGTATGCCTGCCCATCCTGGGTCATTTTGGTTCATGACTTTCTACAAAATGTCAAAAATTATAAAAGAAAGAAATAGTTGATATGGAATGAGCTGTGAGAAGATAGGCTCACTGATATATTCTTGAAAGAATTCTGAATTTATCCAAATATTCTGGGAAGGGCCTATATCATAACAATAAGCTTTAGCAAAAACAAACAAACAAAAAAAAAAAAAAAAAAAAAAAAAACAAGGGAAAATGAATTGGGTAGCTAGGCATCAGATAAGATGATCAGACAAATGAATGTACTGAAATATCACACACAAGAAATCATGAATAGGAAGATTTTAGAGACCTGTGAGAGGAAAAGATGAATGAATGATGCAGATTAAAGTAAGGAGAACCAGGAAAAAATAACTACAATGAGGGCCATCTACAGTTGTCCTAATCTATATCTTGCCACTGCATCCAGATGGCTGTGGAGGAGAAAGTTCTCACAATCTTCCCTCATTTAAATCCAATTAATTTGCATGTCATAGAATCACCTCTTTAATGTAGGCCCAAGAGAACAACTAAAAGAATAAATTTCCACCAAAAAAAAAAAAAAAAAAAAAAAGAATAATAAACTTCTTTTAGCATAATATTGTATATGTTCTCGGATGTCACTTTGTCAATACTTTCTAGTTTTTTGTTTCTAGTTCTAGTTAAGTGTTTTTCTTTGTTAGAAGGAGGGGTTCAGTGTAGAAGCATTTTGGAAAATATCTTTGACATAAATACATTCTCACACACATATGACATATGACATATGACATCAATAAAGCTGAAGAAAAAGATAGAGAAGGAGACAGTGAGGAAGAAAGTGAGAGTGAAATATCACCTATAAGAAAGAAGACCTGGATTCTAATTCCAGTTTTCACTACTTAATTTGTTTGTGACATTGGGGAGATTGTTGTATCTTCTGTTAAAATGATCCTTAAGGTTTCTTCCAGCTCTAAAATGCTGAGTCTATCCACTTTTCACTGCTGATATTGAAATCCTTAATAAGAATGATAATTAACACTTATAAATTTCAAATTGGCTCTTGTAAAAATTGTTATATTCATTTTACAGAGGAGGAACTCAGCCTCTGAGAGGAAAAAATATTTGTCTACAGTAACAGTTTATTTTTCAAGATTTCCTAGGATTACAAAAGGGATATACGTGAAATTACTTACTTTAAGAAAATGATAAATAATAATTTGTTCAATCCACAAGACAATTACTAAGTACCTACTGTTTGCAGAAAGTTATATTGGATATCAAGGGAGGTACACTAAAGATCCCTACTTTAATCAAAGTATCTCTATCTAATCAAAGCTCTATATAATCTAAATCTAAATCTAATCTAATCAAACACAAATATAGATAACTATATCACATAATATTACCTGATGAATAGATTGGAGGGATGTAAAATAAAATAAAAGCTTTCAACAAGGGGAAATCAGGAAAATTCTTATAGAAAAGGTGGGCTTCAGAAGATAGGCATTCAATAGGCTAATGAAAGCATTATCCAAGCATATGAAAGTCAGAGCAAAGCTTTAGATACATGTATAATTAATCAGTCAATAGCATTTATTAAGTTAATATAAGTTTGGCACTGAGCTAGGTATTGAGGTTACAAAGATAAAAATGAAATAATACTTAATCTCAAGAAGCTTACTTTCTGAGAGGCAAGAAAATATCCATATAAACTATATGCAGAATAAATACAAATGGGGTGGGGGGAAGTAACAGCTTGGAGAATCAAGAAAGACTTTATGTAGATGGAGCTGGAAGTAGGTCTAGACCTAAACAAGAAAATCTTTGAGACAGAGAAGAGGAAAGACTATTTCAAGCACTGGGATTTAGCAAGCGCAAAGATAGGAAATGGAAAGGAAATGTTTTGAGTAAGGGACAGTAAGAAGTCCAATTTGGATGGATCATTGACTGAATGAAGGGTAGTTATATATAACGGGACTGGAAAGATAGGATTGGATTTTAAAGAGATTTAAAAACAAAACAGAGGAATTTCTACTTTATCTTAGAAGCAAAGGGGAACCACTAGAATTCTTGAGGAAAATGTACTTAAGGAAAAATAACAATGGCAACTTTGGGAAGGATAGGTGAGAGTGGTTGACTTAAAGTCAGGAGACCAATTAGGAGACAATTATAGTAGTGATTTAGATGTGATGAGGGCCTGAATTAATGTGGCAGGTGTGTGAGCAGTGAGAAAGGAACAGATGTGAGAGATATTGTGGACGTGGAAATGGCAGGATTTGGAAACTGATTAGATGGTGAAGTTGTGAAGGTGACTGAGAACCTGAGAGACTGTAAAGATTGTGGGAGACTGGACAGAAATGAAAAAATAAGAAATAAAAGGTAGTTTAGTTCAGCCTAAGCATTAAATTTTTGAAGGGGAGCATTAAATAGAGCTAGGAATAATTTTTTTTTCAAATCGTGTACATTTATATAGCACTTAAAATATAAGCTTACTTGCTGTGTGCCCATAGACAAGTGACTTAAGGGCTCTTAAGACTGTTAAATGAATATCTGAATGGCACAAACCTCACAAGGCTGTTGTGAGGTTCAAATGAAATAATATATAAAACATTCTGCAATAAAATAAAAAAGAAATATGAACAAATATTATATTGTAAATAATAATTATATTATATTCTTTAATTTAACCTCACAATGGCATTGGGAGATAAATGCTATGATTACTCCCATTTTACAGAGGAAATTAAATATTATAGAACTGAAGTTGTTTATTATTTGAACAGTTATTGGCACATACTAGGTACTTAATAAATGATTATTGATTGATTTGTTCAGAGTCACAAAGTTAGAAAATGATTGAAGCAAGATTCAATGTAAGGTCTTGCTGACTTCAATAGTCTACTGTGTAAGGCTTCCTCTTCATTAAGTCATTTGCCAAAGTCACCTTAATATTTGGAGGTTCAAGTTTGAGCAACATATCTTAGGCAAGACATTAACAAATTAGTGCTTGACAAGTCTAGAGAAATCAGGATACCACTGAAAGGCAGCTTAGACTGGATAATCACTTTTAAAGGATGCTATCAGTAAAATTCCTTTACATGTAGGAAAACTTCAATGATTCCATAAGTTCTTTCAAAATCTGAGCTTCTCCACACAACAATGCAGAGAACCCAAGCCTTTGAGCTAAAGAGCTGTGGGTATAGCAGCACTCTACAGACCATCAACTACTTCTACGTCTAAGCCAGACCCTATAGTCATCATTCAGAAAATCAATGTTTGTGAAGATGCAACCTGACACCTGCTTCTTCTTCAGGTACTAGACCTTGCCTCCTCAGAAGACATGACTAATGAAGAAAGGAAAGTTTGTACTACCATAGTCCTTGGCCCTGTCCAATGGTTCAAAATCACAAATGGATATGGTTTTATCAGTAGAAATGACATAAAAGATGATGCATTACTATCTGCTTTGATTCTGCATTCTAAAGACCATCAATCAATCAATCATCTATTAAGATCCTAATATTAAGATTAAGATTAAGGAACTATGCTAAGTAATGGAAATACAAAAAGAAGCAGCAGAGAATTCTGCTTTCAAGGATTCTGACAACCTAAAAAAGAGAGAGACAATATACAAACAAATATATAGAAAGCAGAATTTTTGCAGGATAAATAGGAAATAATTAGCAGAGGGCAGGCTTTAGAATTAGAGCTATAGAATAATTAAGGCTCTAGAATTGAGGAAGACTTCCTGCAGAAGGTCAGTTTTTACTTGGGACTTAAAGGAAACCAGGGATATGAGTAAAAATGGAATTGTGGAAATCTGGCCCACAAAGATCATTTTGTACAGTTTAGTGGCCCCCATTTATATTTAACTTTGACAGAACTGCTCTAGAACAGGACTTCTTAAAAAAAATTTTCCTCTCATAATCTTTCTGCCCAAGATATTTTTACATGAACCTGGGTATATAGGCATATAACAGGTATATAAATCAAACATTTACTGATGACAAATCAATTTCATGCCCTCCACATTCAGTTGCAAGACCCATTTTGGGGTCTTAAACAATACTTTAAGAAGCTGGGCTGTAGATGAACTCTGAAGTCCATTTCACCTCTAAATCCCATTATCCTATGATGTAATTCATCCTATTAGTCATAAGAATGTTGAGTTTCCATCTATACATAAAAATGTGCACTAATGGGTAAATGATCAGAAAGTACTCAGATGTCCTACAGGGATGGGGAGGATACAGTAAATTCAAGAACAGAGTTTTCCTAGTTTTGATTTGGCTATTTTTAACCCTAGGTCAAGTATCACCAACCATCAGCTGTTGATAGAAATAAGGGGGGTGCTGGAAAGGAAAGCATTTAAATTTTAAAGGCCTTGCTCTAGGAGTGTCTGGTTGTTGGCACACCAGCCCTAATGGCAGGGTAGATAAACAGTATAAATTAAGTTTGCTACTGGTGGTGATTTAGGGAAAGGCTTTTTTAAAGTTGAAATGCTTCTTTTCATAAGTCTATTTAAAGAAAGCTTCTACTAGAAGTCAGGTGTACAAAGAATGGGGAAAACCACTACAGGGAGATTAAAAGTTTTTAAGACAAGAAAAGGGAAGTGGTTTGGAGAGCCTTTAATCAGTCAATCAAAGAGTACTTATTTCAAGCATTTTATACACTCAACAATGCTGTTGTAGTTGCTGTTTTTTTTTTTAATATTTTCCCCCCTTTTATTTGCATGCAAATTTTTCTTTGAAGAAACTAAAAGGGGAAGTTTTTAACCTGAAATCTGTGAGCTTTTTTTTTTTTTTTCTTAATCGTAGTAACTATATTTCATGGGCAGCTAGGTTGCATAGAATATATAATATAGTGCTGGGCCTGGAATCAGAAAGACCTGCATTCAAATTTTCTCTCCAATGGCTGTGCAACCTTGGCCAAGTCATTTAATGCTATTTGTCTCAGTTTTCTCAATAAGCTGAACAAGAAAATGGCAAACCATCCCTGTATCTTTACCAAGAAAACCCCAAATGGAGGTCACTGAGAATCAAACGCAATTGAAAAGGCTGAACAACAAAACTTTATTTCAGTATAACTGTTATTTTAATAATAATAGCCAACAGCCATCATTTATGCAGTGCTTTTAATTTTTCAAAATGCTTTGCAAATATTATCTGGGAAGTAGATGCTGTTATTGTCCCCATTTTACAAATCAGAAAACTGAGACAGATAATGGTTAAGTGACTTGTCCAGGACCTCACAGCTAGTCAGTGTCTGGAGGCTGGATTTGAACTGAGTCTTAACATTCTAACTTCTACCCTAGCTCACTGTTTGTTTCCCTTTAAACATTTTCCTTAAAATGTTTCCTTAAAAAACGTTATTCTGAAAAGAGGCCCTGTAGACTTCAATAGATGTGCAAAAGGGAAATAAACAAAGTTCAGAATCTTTTTTCAAAAATCTCTAAAACATTCCAGCACAGTGCAATAGGAACAGTGTTGGCCACAGAGGACTTTGGTTTTATTTCTGGCTCTACCATTTAGTAGTAACCTGTGTGAACTGAGGTCTCTGGGCCACTTTGTGCTCATTTGTAAAAATGCTCAAATTGAACTCAGTGATCTCAAAGGTTCCTGGAGGTCCTGAATGCATAAAGCCTAATGGGGATTGTATTCCTCCTGTACAAGATAAACTATAAGTAATATAGATAGATTAGTAATCTAGGGATCTGGGAGATTCCCTAGTCCAGGCCATCTTAATTTAGTTTGTGTCATGGACCTCTTTTGTAGTCTGGTGAAACCTATGGACTCCTCAGAATCCTGCTTTTAAAGGTATAAAGTAAACCATATAGACTGGCAAAGGAAATCACTTATATTGAAATACAGCTATCAAAATATTTTTTAAAAAGCAAGTTGATGGACTTAAGGAAATAAGCATTTATTAAGGGCCAATTCTGTTCTAGGCACTATGTTAACTGCATTGCAAATATTTTCTCATTTAATATTCACAATAACCTTGTGCAGTAGGTGCTATTTTCATCCCTGTTTTATTGTGCAAGAAATTGAGGCAGACTTCCCTGGATAATATAACTAGTGTCTAAAATGGGATTTGAACTCAGATCTTCCTGACTCTTGGCAGAGCACTATATCCATTAAACCACCTAGAAATAATTTCCCCAATATCACACAGCTTAAAAAAAAAAAAGTTCTCTTTTTAATATTTTATTTTTCCCCAATTGTATGTAAAATATTTTAAAACATTTTTTAAAAACTTTGTTCCAGATTCTCTCCTTTTGTCCTCCCCCCATTGAGAAGCACATGTGTAATTATGCAAAACATTTCCATAAAAGTCATCTCTAAAGAAAACATAAGTCTGCCCCTTTCCCCCCAAAAAAATCCGCAAGAAAAATAAAGTTTAAAAAAAGTATGCTTCAATCTATTCAGACACAATCAGTTCCCTCTCTGGGTATAGATGGTATTTTTCATTATAAGTTTTTCAGAGTAGTCTTGGATTATTGTATTGCTGAGAATAGCAAAATAATTCACAACTGATCATTCCACTGGTAAGTATCATTCCAAATTGTTGTACAGAATGGCTGAATCAGTTCACAATTCCACCAACAATGCATTAATGTCTCATTTTTCTCACATTCCCTCCAACATTTGTCATTTTCCATTTCTGTTCCATTAGCCAACCTAATAGATATGAGGTAATAACTCAGAATTGTTTTAATTTGCATTCTCTAATCAATAGTGGATTAGAGTATTTTTTTCATAAAGCTATAAATAACTTGATTGGTTCATCTGAAAACTGTTCATATCCTTTGATCATTTATCAATTGATGAATAGCAAATAGGAGAAATTTCAATCAAAGCTATCTCACTTGCCTCCTAATCCATTTTCCCATAATGATATGTCAATTTTCTTACATAGTGATATCATGTATTGATTTACTGTGTGCAATAAAAGGACTTAAATGGGATTATAAGATTTGGAACTGAGTGTAATCTTAGGGATCAATTGGAACAGTCATGATTTTACAGATGAAGAAACTAAGGTCCAGGGAATAAAGTGACAAGTTCATTAAATGTTTGCAAGAAGCAGAGTTGAAATTGGAATCCAAGTTTTAGCATCATTGAATCATGGTTTCAGACCTGGAAGGGAAGCTTAGAAGTCATTGAGTTCAAACGTGACACAGATAAAGGACCTAAAACAGAGGGGAGAGTAAGTGGCTTTTTTAGAGACATATAGTTAGTTAATGTCTGAAGTAGAATTTGAGCTCAGACTTTCAAAATTTCCTGTCTGTACTGAAAAAACCCTAGAAAGATGTGGGTAAAAATCCAGACTTGACTACTTATTGCTATGTGTGTCTGGGAAAAATTCCTTCATGCGGGATTTAGACCAGATAACCAGCTCTATATTCTAGGCCCCAGAACCAGTGTTCTTTCCTTTATATCCAATGGAAACAGCATCTGGTTATATAGGTATCTTAGAAGACGATTCCTTCTCTCCACCTGGGGGACCTGTACTGATTCTCTCACATAAGCTTCATTTCTTTCCTCATCCAAACTGTTTACTCTAAATGAGAAGTTTTGTGCTTAATTGTATTGAAAATGACAGTATCGTTTCATGCCAGTTTCTTTAACAAGAACTCATTGGTGCCTCTTTAGCATGAAGTGTTGGAGTTATTTTAATCTCGTTAGGCTTGTTTTATTTTAGGTAGTCAGCCAAACACAGAAACATGTGCCTTTCACCAGTGGTGTTCTAATGTTTCATTCCATGACCCTATGCAAGTTTTGGGGAAGGGAAGGAAGGAAGGAAGGAAAGAAGGAAAGAAGGAAAGAAGGAAAGGAGGGAGGGAGAGAGGGAGGGAAGAAGAGAGGGAGGAAGGAAGGGAGGAAGGACAGAAGAAATGATGAGAGGAAGGAGAAAAAGAAGGAAGGGAAAGAGGGAGGAAGGGAGGAAGAAATGGAGGGAGGAAGGAGGAGAAATGAAGGGAGGAAGGAGGAAAGAAGAAGGAAGGAGGAAGGAAGGAAAAAAAAGAAAGAGTAAGGAAATAAGCATTAATAAAGTACCTACTGTATGCTGACCATTATGCCAAATGTGTTACAAATCTATTTCAGTACTTACAACAACCCTAAGAGGTAGGTACTATATTATCACCATTTTACAGTTAAGGAAACTAAAGTAGACAGTTCATATGATTTGTCACACAACTAGCAAGTATATGAAATTACATTTGAACTCAGATATTCCTGATTCCAGGTCCAAAACTATCTACTGTGCCCTATAGCTTCCAAAGTAGATGTACAGGGAGTACAGGAAGCTGAACACACCATCTATTCATTCCCTCCCACCATCCTCAAATTTCTTCAGCAAAAGAAATAACTGAACTACTATCAATGAAATGCCAATATGCTAACATGTTTCTACTAATTAACAATAATAACTAACACTTATATGTTTACGTATAGCCAGGTCCTGTGCTAAGTGCTTTTAAAATAATTATTGTTTAAAATAATAATAATGCTTCAGTAGGATCATAAGATTTAACACTTAAAGGGATCACTGATATTTGATCAATAATTTGTTATATCTAGTCTAGCCCCATCAGAGAGATGAAATTACCTAGGGTTAAGATTCTTCATTTAGATTCTCTGGCTCTAAATGGAGTGCTCTTTCTTCTCTTCCACACTGCTGTACTTCATGTCTCTAATTTCACTGCTGGGTCTTTTCCGTCCAATAATAGTAAGAAAAAAAGAACAAAAGTAAAAGGTTAAATTTTTTATGGATCTGTGATTTCATTGGGGAAGGGAAATTTGGAGGAGGAACTCTTTCTTTCCATTTACATTAGCTCTTTGTTCAATTCTCAGAAGTATTGCAAGGGTCAGAAAAGTTAATGACTTTACTCGATGCTTAGTGCCAAATGCCCTTCTGCAAATATATGGAAGAGGTGAAATTTGAATCCAGAATTTCCTAACTCTGAAACCAGTACTCTATTCACTATATCATAATTAATTAATATTAGAGGGGAAGGGATTAATTTTAATTAATTAATTAATTTGTGCTATTCTTAATTAATTCAAATTAATATGTCAGCAATCTGTTACCGTAGAATAGAATAAGTCAGCTTCAGAATAAAGACATTTTTTTTCCCTCAGTGACTCTCAGTAAGTGACTTAGCCTCTTGGTGACCCAGTCAGATCTTTAAGTCTAAACATTGCAGAGAAGTTGCCAAAAGGTATTGATAGAAGTAATTTCCTCATTGGGAATTCACTCAACTAGTGAAATCACAGGTCCTAGCCCAAAATGCTATACAGTAGCCAACTCTATTTTACATGAGGACAACTGAAGGAATTTTTTTTTTTTCGTTCTAAACCTGAGCTTCCTCATTTACAAAATGAAAAGATTAGGATACAAAATCTCTTAGGTTCTAGTTCTAAGTTTTATTGTATCATGAAAAGACTGAGAAATATAGGACATAATTGAAGTCTTCAAGTGTTGCCTCAAAAGCCTCACTGGTAGTCTTCAAACTGATGGCCATTTTTCAACACATTATGGAAGGAATACAGAAGAATATAGTAGAATACAAATTCTTTGAGGAGAAAGGAGAATTCATTACTATCTTTGTATTACAAATGTTCAGTACAGTATCTAGCAAATAACCAGCAGTTAATAAATGCTTGTAAAATCTTTGCTTTGATTTCCATCACAAATATACGCCACAACTTGTTCAACTTTTCCCCTATTGAAGGGCATCCCTACAATTTCCAGTTTTTTGCCACCACAAAGAGAGCTGCTATAAATAGTTTATAATATATATGTTCTTTTCCCTTTTTTTGAAATAGACTGAAGGTCCCTTCCTAATTTTGAGATTTTATGAATTTATGATTCATATAGCTGAAAGATGTTCATGTGGAGGGAAAACAGCTGTATTCTGCTTGACTTCAAGAACAGTGGAGGAAAAGAGCACACTAAATTAGTTAGAAGGCTATGCTGGTCACCTAATTCAAACCATAGGCAAAAGAAATCTCTACTATAATATATTGGATGAAGTGCAAGTCTAGCCTATTTGAAAATCTTCAGAAAAAGGAAATCCACTACCTCTCAAAGCAACCCATTCCATTTTCAGACTTATCTACTTGCTAGAAATTTTTTCCTGACATCGTCTTAATATTTCTTCTTCCACTCTCCCTATTGCCCCTGGTTCTACCCACTGGAGCCAAATGGAACAAGCCTAATATCTCTTCCATACCACATACCTTCAAAAATTTAAATACATCTATGGAGGGCGATGGTTATAGAAAAACATGGCACAATCCATATGAACTGATGAAAAGTAAAATACGAAGAAACAGGAGATCATTAAGCACAGTAACAGCAAAATTGTAATGAAGATCAACTGAGAAAGACTTAACTACTCTGATCAATGCAATGACCCAAGATATATTCAAAGGACTTATCATGAAAAATAAATAAATAAATAAAACTGCTATCCCATCTCAAAAAAGAGAACTAATTAACTTGAGTTATAAACCGAAATGTAATTTTCTCACTTTATTTCTTTGCAATATGACTAATATGGAAATGCTTTGCATGATTCCAAAGATATGGTTTAATTTTCTCACTTTATTTCTTTGCAATATGACTAATATGTTTTGCATGATTTCACATGTATGACTTACACATTGCTCACCTTCTCAATGAGTAGAGGAGGGGCAGGAAGGAGGGAGAGAATTTGGAACTCAAAATTGTAAAAGAATGCTAGAAATCAACAAAAAAATTTTTAAAAAGATAAAAAGAATGCAGTTATTAGACATAACTTGTCTTATCTCTTCTTCTACCTGAAATAACTTCAGTTCTTTCAATTCATCTTCTTATGACATGGACTTTTCTAGGTTGTACTTGATATCTCTAGATTATTCACGATCTTCTTAAACTATCCAAAAATGAACTTAATACTCTAAAAGTGATAAGACTACATCAGAGTACAGAGGGTCTATCATCTCCTTATTCATGGAAATTATGCTTCTCTTAATGCAATCCTCTGGCTGCTTTGGCTGTCATATCACACCAAAGACTGAAAATTCCCAGATTATTTTTAGATAAACTGTCTTCTAATCAACATGTTACCCATGCTGTACAAGTGGCGTTGACTTACTAAATTCAAAGATAATTATATATTTTTGTAAGGTTCGTTTTTCACATGATTAAATTCAACCTAAAGGTCTTGTCTAACAAAATCTTTTGAGATCTTGATTCCAGTATTTATTGCATTATCTATTCCTCCAAGCTCTGAGTCAGTCTGCAAAAATATGCTGAGCATACAATAGCTTTCTTTATTTCAAATTATTGATAAAAATGTTAAACAGCATAGGATAAAATAATCACAGATTATTTGGGATATTCCACTGGAGAGAAACCTCTAAACATATGAATTTTTAACAACTATTCCTTAAGTATAGACCAATTTCAAGTGCACCCAACTGTACTGTTGTCTAGTCTATGTCTCTCCATCTGTGGCACAAGAATAAAATGAGATACCCTCTGCTTAAGTAAATCAAAGTAAACTATTTGGAGAACATTCACCTGATTTACCAGTTGTCAAAAATGGAAAGATTAGTCCAGCATGACCTGTTACTGATGAAATCATGTTGACTCTTTATCATCACAATTTCCTTTTTTAGATTTTCATTAACTATCACTTTAACAATCTCTTTGAGACTTTTTCCAGGAATCAAAGTCAAGCTCATAGGCCTAGAGTTTGTACATTATACAAACTACAGAATTATAAAGTTAAAGATCAATATCAGAATAATCTGTCTAAAGATTAGAAATTAAAAATCTAGCTTTCTGGAGCAATAACTTATATACTGAAAAATGATTGTTGTCTATTATATTAATAATCCATTATTAAATTAAAATCCAGATTTGCTTGGTTTTTATCCTTTTTTTTTTCACTTAGGATCCAACCCCTGTAAATCTGAAAGACCATGACTGATAGATGAGATTGCTCTCTAAAGCTCAATGAACATGCTTCTCAGTCTTGGACAGCACTCCACCAAACTAGGAGACCTTTCTTCTGTTTAGAGCATAAATAAAATATAACATAGGTAATTCCTGACCTCAACAGAATGTGCTTATGCTCTTTTACCCCTCTTCTAGAGTTTAGCATGATCAGAAAAAACCAAAGTGTCCTGGTAGAGATGGATTCTCCTGTACAGATTGCTGAGGTCACTGAGTTTCTTGAGCAAGACACATTCTCAGCAAGAGGAGCTGGAGACTTCTTGCTCACCTCCTACCTAATTGTCACAAATCAGGGTTGACTTACAGCTCTCAGTGTACCTTCTAAATACTTTCCAAAAGTATTTAAAGCATTCAGTGTCTCTGGTTTGTCTTTGGTTACTAAAAGAAATCACTGATCATCAATCACTTTACTGATTCTATGATTTTAACATGAGAATACATGAACAATCAGATTACAAATGGATAGTAAAAATACAACACAATATAATACACCATAAGCATATATTAAGGATATTCTGAATGCCAATTACTGCACTGAGTTCTGTGTTTACAAATAAGAAAAAGACAGACCCTCCTTTCAAAAAGTTTACTATCTAATGGGGGGAAGACAATATACAAAAGTAAGCTGAAAATCAAAGTGGGGGAGGGAGTACCTCCTGATAAAATATGATGATGGTGGAGTTGAAACCAACCAAAGCAGCTGACAGGAAATGAAGTGTTGGCTGGGTTTCTAAGCCCAGAAAACTGGAATTTTTAGTCATTAGACCTAGGTTTGAGTCTCCCTATATCACCTACTAGATTTGTGGCCTTAGACAAATCACTTAAATTCTATGAGTTTGATGAGAGGGAATCTAATTGACTAATGTCTAAGGTCCCTTTCAACTCTCTGTCCAAGACCCTAAAATCTTTGAAACAGATTTCAGAATTACAGACCTCACAAAGAAAGGTGCTCTGTAATAACAAAAAGCTTTCTTTTTTTTTTTTTTTTGAGATGATGATAAAGGAAAGAGTAGTGATGGATTCAAGATACAGAAGGAGATGTACAGTTTGCACATAAGACATAGGGGAAATCTATTATGCTTCACTGCATATTTGTTACAAGGGCTTTCTTTTCCTTTGTCAATATAAGGGAGGGAAGGAGAAATTGTATGAATTTTTTAAAATGAAAAATAAATAAATAATTTTTTTTTAAAATGTAGGACTTTCCATAGTAATCTTTTATTTCTGATCCTAAATCCATGTTAATTGGTATTATTGGAGAAGACACAGCTTTTAAATTTCGCTGTCCTCTTAGCTTAAAAAAAATAATTCATATATACTATCTCATTTCATCTTCATCATCCTACTTATAAAAGAGGTATTTGATAAGTGAGAAAGTGGAGACTCCAAGAGCCAGTAAGCAGAAGAGTGAGGACTTAAATTCCCAGATTCTGATGTCAAATTCCACACTCTTTCTCCCTCACTTCAAAGTTCCCAAGGTAAAATGCACTTCCTACACCCTGTCATCACTCCCTTCAGCCTTTCTAAATCTAACCTGACAACTGATACACTCATGAAATGTCAGAATTAGTAGGGCTCTTAGAGGTCACCTAGTCTTTATTTTACAATTAAAGGCCCAGAGAGAAGGGAAATTACTTCCCTATGGCCACACTGCTATTAAATGGCAGGGTTAAGATTGAGACCAAACCTTTCCAGTATGGAGGCCACTGTTATTTCTGGGATTCCTTCCACAAGGGAGGAGAGAGCACATCTCAAGATTTTGTAAGCCTCTCTCCTAATACATTCAGATGCTTCCTTTTTCACATTTGACTACCACAACGAGAAAACCCACCTGTCCATCATATCCACCAGCAATGACAGCAATAGCTGGAGGTGACATTGGTTCTCATGCATGTTCAATTCTGTTCCCTTTATGAACAGTTATCACAATGTGGGATTATGTTGATACAAAATGAGCACTAGTTTGACTTGAAAAAAAAAATCAATTAACAGCAAAATCATGCACAGCCACCCTGTGGGCATGTAGATTTAGTGACTCATTATGACCGAAAATTGCATGTGGCTATCCTGGTGCTGCTGCTATTTCCCTTTTATTCTTCATTCGCTTGCCCCCAGCAATCATGCCTGGTTTCAACCTATCATAAGGCAGAATGAGACAAAATCACCAGGGGTTAAAAAACCCAAATTAGATTATAGGCGCACTGTCTAGAAAACACAGTATTGCTAGTAATTGCATTCAGTCGGATAAATATCTTTACTTTCATTTATGCTTCATTAGTATTCTGGCAGGAATTACCACAAAGATTATAGACAAAACTGGAACAGATCTTGAAAGCCACCTAGTCCAATCCCTTTATTTTTATAGAGAAAAAAACTGAGGCTCAAAATATGTGAAGTCACTCACTGAAGATCACAGGGGAAATCAATAAAAAGTTAAGATTTGAACTCAGGTTTTCTGATTTCCAGGGTAATGCTCTTGCCACTTAGCCATACTGCCTTGGTGTGTTGTGTAAAGGCTTCAATTGATCATCAAGTTAGGCAATATCATAGTTAGAAAAGGCTTAATTTCCTCATCTTACAGATTAAGAAACTTAAGGCTCATTTAAGTGTTTTTACTTTATGTCACAAAGATGGTAGATGGCCACATCACAATTTGAATTTAAATCTTTTTCTGCTGCAATTCAACCTTTGGAGTAAGGAAGATTTTTCTTTACTGGGTCTAGAAATATCTTCTACAGAGGCAGCTCTGCAACTTAGCATGAATTAGGGAAATATACACTTGCTGTGGAGACAGAAGAAGTCTAAATTCTGCCTCTAATGTTTATTCTCTGGGTCTCAGTTTCCCCATCTACAAAATAAAGATGTTGAGCAAGATGACCTCTTAAATAATTTTCAGGTCTAAATATGTGATTTTATAAACTCAGTGCAATTTATAAACTCAGAATGCTGCCTAAGCCATTGAAAGGTTAAGTGACTTGCTTATAGCTTCCCAGTAAAGAAAGATCTTTCTGTTGATGAAATCACAAATCTGGACTGCCCTTCCCCATTCTCCCTCCTACCCACCCCTCATAAAAGAAGGATGGGAAGATTTTTTTTTGGTTTTGTTTTAAATAGTCTGCCCCAGAAAAATGAGAAGGGGTACAGAACAATATTGGGAATCTAGACACAATACAGATGTTCTGGCCTATAAAATGATAGTGTCAACACTGAACTCATGTGTATATCTATGTTGGGCAGAGGGATGGTTAAACAAATTTGTACAGATTTTATTTTTCTTAGCTACAATCGACCTACTAGTCATGGTTATCATCCTTGAATATTTAAAGGGCTATTGTAAGGAAGACTGATTTAAAAAAAAAAAATTATTCTGCTCAGCCCCAGCCAGGAGAAACAAGAACAATATGTAGAGGTTGTAAAAAGGTAACTTTTGGTTTTATATCAGGGAAAAAAATCCTAACAATTAGAGCTGTCCCAAATTGGAAAATCTTTAGTTTATCCCTACCTGTAGATTTTCAAGCACTAACTGATTTCTGACAACTTGTTGGGAATGTGTTTGGGGTTGCTGACTTCAGATCCAGCATTCTATCCATTGTGCTATCTAGATTCCTTTACAAACACTTCCCTACTCAACAAAACTATTTCTAATTCCTAGTCCACTGGGAGGTATATGGTTCCAAGGAGCTAGCATTCAATATGCACACCTCAGAAGCAGGGCACTAAGGGGCTCTAAGCCACAGGCTCATAATCTAGAGAGGGGGAAGAGGGCCCCTATGCAGGCTAAATATCATTGCAAATACAGGGATGTCAGGAGTGTGTGTGTGTGTGTGTGTGTGTGTGTGTGTGTGTGTGTGTGTGTGTATGACTAGTACATCACCACTTTAAAAGGATACTCTTTTTAGGCATAGACTATGTTGGAGACAAACTTTCATTCACAAATACCTTCTGATATTCCCTTATCTGTTTCCTACTCAGTGTTCACCTTTCCCTTCCTTTGATATAAGAGATCAGGGCTGCATATCAAGATTACTGTCTAGTCTGACTGATATATTTATTCAAAAGAATCCTTTGGCTTAACTCTAGCATAACATTCTGATTACTTTTTGATATCAGTTTAAACTATTCCTTTTGTCATCCAGGTGAGTTCTCTCTCTCTCTCTACAACTCCATGTTCTTTCCCATGGTGGGTAGAAAGCCAGCTGAGATATTCTGACTATTTTAAACATAATGTTTCTATTATGTTATATTTTATTTTTTTAACCCTTGACATTCATAAATTTCTATATAATTTTAATGTGATGTCAGACCATATAGAATAAATTATCTCCTTAACCTCAATATGGAGATAGACGATCAGAAAGGACTGACTCTTTCAAGCATCAGATTATAGTCTATAGAACTAATTAGTCATCCATAGTAATAATTCTGGATGTGAATCTCTGCTTTCCCATTACTTACATGATCTTAATTTGGTGGTTGCATAACTCTCACTAGATTTGTTTCCTCATATGTAAAAAAGAAATTAGATCTATGGTCCCTCCCAGCTACTGTACCTAGAATCAGGAAAATCCAGCCTTCAACAATTCTTAGCAGTGTGACCCTGGGCTAGCAACTTAACCATAGTCTTCCTCAGTTCTCATTTGTAAAATGAAGATAATAACAGCATCTACTTCCCAGAGCTGCTGTAAGGAGGATAAAATAAGATAACATTTAGAAAGTGCTTTGCAAACCTTAAAGTACTCTATAAATGCTAGTAATGTCTATCAAATCTAGGGTTCTTGAAGTGCAAAATTAGCAGAACCAAGCAATATTGTTTTAAAAATAACAGAGTAACCCATTTTGTACATTTCAAATGCTCGAATCAACTACAAAGGATCTATGGAGATGCTATTTACCTCCAGAGAAAGAACTGATAAATACAAGTATGTATAATATGAATATATATGTGTAAAAAAATAAGAAACATATATATGTATTTAATTGTAGCCATCTCTAGAGTAGAACTGGAAGGGAAGGGAAAAAACAGAAAAAGTGCAAAGCAGAAATTAAAAGAAGATTTAGAAGGAAGCACAGAAAGCAGAGTAGCTTAAAAACTGTGTAGTGCTTATTATATAGTTTTTCAAAAAAAGTATGAAATGGAAATGGATGGTTTTATAGTGAATCTCTTTATGCTGTGCTATGTATGTGGAAATGTCTCCTTTTTTTGTCTTTATGTATTTAAATTCAAAGTTAATCAATAAATTAAATAAATAAATGGAAATCTATGATTCTCTAAACCCTGTCCTTGAAATCAATGGTCTGATAATAACTGGAATTTTTATAACACTAATGTTTTTTTTAATAAAAACATTTCTCCATTTAAGGCTCAAAACAAACGTAAAGTTATTGTTATCTCCATTTTGCAGAAGGAACCAAGACTTAGAGAGGTTATGACAACAACAGACACAAGAGTACTAAGTTTAAACAGTAAGAATCTAGGTCTTCTTGCCTCTGAATCCAGCATTCTGTTCACTCTCACCTACATCTCACTTTTCAGCCATTATCAAAGACTCATACTCTAGGAGGAGGAGGTAGGCCAGATTGTAAGGAGGAAAATAAACTAGAGAGGCAAAGTGGCTAGACAGAAGAAGAGAAAATAGGTATCACATTCACCTAGGAAAAGGAGCACAACTATCTAGGAGACAAGTATAACAGATGATAACCAACCTTAGAAGAAATTGCTAGCAACTATCTTTAGCTTCCACCTTGTTCTTCCCAACTAATAAGCAATATTCCTCAGTGCTTTTCCCATAGCATAAGCAGCTAAGCTACTAACAAATTCCCTAAGTCCTCTTATACGTGTATATTTGACATTTATTGTTGAAGATATTGGCAAAAATGAGCAATAAAAGTAATAATAGTAACACTAATAGTTCATCAATACTTCAAAAGATTTGTGGTTTCATTATAATGTCAACACTTTCTGTATCAGTACAGATTTCTGCCAGTTCTTCTAGGCTTTAGAAGACGGTGCTTCAGAGTTGCTAAGAGAGTTGGGGGGAACAATAATAACAACAAATACAATTAAAGAAATACTACATAACTTGTTGACCAGTCCTCTTGATGATTAGCCTCTCCAAAACGCATAGTTAGAAGACAGATGCAAAATCTATCATCAGGCCCATTTCATATTCATAATCTTTTCAGTTTGGAGGATTTGTTAGAGCTTGTACCTCACTGACACTGTCAGTCCTTTATTAAATATTTATTAAGACATGCTAAATTTTAGGGATACAAAAAGAGGCAAAAGGCAGACCTTGTCCTTGAAGAATTTCCCAATCAAGCCAAATAGGTAATAAGCAAATAAATATGTACAAACAAGATAAATATAAGGAAAAATAGGAAATAACAGAGAAAGGCATTAGAATTAGGGGAGATAAGGAAAGGCTTCTTGTAGATGGGGGAATTTTAACCCTTGGCTTGAAGGAAGTCAGGAAGTGGAGATGAAGAGGATATGGAGAACAGTAGCTGAGATGCTAGAGTATCTTGTTTGGGAACAGTCAAAAAACCAGCATTGTTGGACTGGGGAGTACATGGCAGAGAATGAGCATGAAGAAGAATGGAAAGGGAAGGGAAGATTTGGGAGCAGAGATTAGATTATTCTCTTCTTTCTTGATTCTCTTCTCTCTTAGATCTCCTTCTACCTATCTGACTTCTCTTTTTCTTTGCTAAATCTTCATCCAAGTCCCACCTTCCAACCACTGCATCCCAAAATGCTCTGTCTTGGGTCTCTTTTCATCTCCTTCACTTATTAATCTCACTAGCTCCCATGGATTTAATAATGATCTCTGTGTTGATGATTCTCAAATCCATCTAAACTGTCCTAACCTCTCTGCCGGTCTCCTATTGCAGTTTTAACTGCTACTCAAGCATCTCAAACTGAATATTCCATAAATATTTTAAACTGAACATGTCAAAAACCAAACTCATTGTCTTTCTCCCTAAAACTCCAGTTATTGAGAGAAAGACTTTACCTCAATTTATTATTTGCTGGTCTAATTAATAAATTGACTATTAATTACCCAGAAGAGACCTAGCCAATGTTTGAATTTAAATGACTTATTCAGGATAATTCAGTTGGTAAGTATCAGTGGTGAGACTTGAAATCCAAGTCTTCCTTACTCCAAAGCCACTTCTCTATCTGCTATACCATGTTATTACATAGGTACTAACAGATAATGGAATATTAATGTTATAAAACTTCTTAAGTCATTTAGTCCAAATCCATTTTGTAAATGAGGAAATTTGCTTCCTTAATGTTACAAAAGTAGCTAAGAGAAGTAGGATGAGAACCAGTCTCCTAGTTTCCAATCTTTTACCATCTTTCCACTACATAAGGATGTGGCCCATCTTAGTAGCAACAGTTATTGATTTCATATAGTAGTGGAACCAGAACTGGATAAAAAGAACTCTGGAAAAAAGCATTAAGGCATGGGTCTTTGGGGGAATAAGAATTAGGCAGAACCTATAGGGCAACTAGTAATTCACACACAACCCCTATCACAACCTTTCTGCTGACATCAGCCTTTTGGTTCAGTCACTGTGAAGTTCATGAAGTCAAGCATGATTAGACATAACCTGTGTCAGGTACATTGTGATAAAGGCCTAGACTAAGCAATATAGGTTGTGAAAGCCTTGTAAATTATACTGTCATACCCCAATAAAGCATGAGGCAGACAGAATGAAGCAATTGAAAGAATGCTGAATCTGGAATTTGGAATAAGGAATCAGGTGTTAATATTGGCTTTGTTACTTGTATCACCTTGGACAAATCACTTTACCTTTCCGAGACTGTTTCCTCATCTGTAAAATAATGCTTTGGGGATAGATGCTCTCTAAATTCTTTCCCAGTTCTATGCTCCTATAATCTGCCCTTGTTATTTTCCTGTATCAACAAAGTCCTCTGGCAGAGTTCATAACTTTTTTTTTTTTCTATAATAGACTAAAAAGGAAGAGAAAGAAAAAAAAAATAATAAAACGCCCACCCAGACGTGTTATTTTGCTAACAGACTTAACTTTGCAATAAACAAAGGATGCAAATGGGAAGAAAAAGCATAAAATGAAAATAACCTGAATGAATCATAGCCCACGATGCGTACAATGTATAAATATTCATGCTAAATTGCCGTTTTCTCCAACAGCATCGTCCTCCTGTGTGTACTTAGGGCAGAGTAGCTTTCTGTATGCTTTAGTTACTGATAAAAAACATTTGTAGCACTGATTGGAGTGTGAGGAGTAAGAGTGGACTATTATCACACACCTGAGTAATTTCTAATCCAGCTCTCAACCTTAAACACTCAACACCTTAACTCCATTTGCTAAGAGAGAAACCATAATCCATTTATTGGTCTTTCTGATTCAACTAAACCAGGAGGGAAAGAAGCAGGAAGAAAATCCTTAATCTTAGCAACCGAAAGATTTGACATTTAAACTTGGGAGTTGTTTTTTGTTCCTTTTTTTTTTTTTTTTTTTTAAACAAAAACCTTTTTGGAAAAGTTAACAACTAAGTAATTGGCTTCTGAAAGAGCCTTTTGTAAATTGGTCAGAGTTACAATGGGGTGCTGCCCTATACTATTTGGCTGAGAGATGGATGGTTTCTGGAGAACCTTGTTCAATTGCTACGAGCTGAGAATGAGGGTCACAGCTGAGGTCTGCATAACAGGAATTTGGGTCATGGATCCCTTCCACAACCTCATGGGAATTAATGGATGCCTTCTTAGAATAATGGTTTAAAATACATAAAACAAAATGCATAAGGTTACAAAGAAAATCAATTATATTGAAATAAAAACCAATTTTTTAAAAACATTCATATTAAGAACTCTTGCTACAGAGAGTTGAGACTGCATTGGAAAGAGGAGGAAGGGGACATGGTGAGAGGTATTCTTTTGTTTCCCAATTCCACCTAGACTCCCAGTGACCTTGAAGCATAGTGGAGATGATGATATTCACCACTCTGCATAGTTGTTTGAACACTGCTCACCATGGTTGGTTCTCTGCTGTAGTTAGAAATTATTAGAATTTCATTACTGCCTGAAGAGAAAGATTAGTTTTTGGAATCAAACACTGATGAACCAGCATGGATGGTTTTGGTCTGTATAAAAGCAGCCAGCTAAAGGAAGGAGAACAGAAGGGAAGTGGGTAGTATTTTTTTCATAACAAGATAGGGTAATTTTTTTGCAAGGAAAAGAATTCTATGTATATAGTATTAGATATATACATGTATATGTAATATTTTAAATATATATATATATATATGTATATATTGTATATTATAGACCAGAAACACATAAAATAAGGTGTGAAGGAGATGCAATCTATAATAGTGGAGGAAGAGTTTCCCAATTTACCTAAGATATATAAGGAAGTTATGGACACAATCAGTATAAGTATAGAATAATGAGGCTGATGTTTCTATCAGGCTTATGGAATTGGTCTCATTACTTTATAGTCACACCTCCTCTATGTACCTAAAATAAATAGTCACATATATATGCTTAAAAATAACTTCCTTTAGACTAACTCAGTGAGAGAAGTAATAAGAGTATTATTATACTCGTTTTACAGATGGAGAAAATTGAATTCCTAGTCCATATAACTATGGGTGGGACAAGGCCATGACAAGAATACATCTGGTCATTCTCACCCCAATCCAATATTTCCAACTCTAGGGGAGATGATCTACTTATAACTGACCTAGTCCTCTAGTGTTCTTGGTTTGGTTTCCTGGAGGGTAGCCTTCCTTTGAGTAGAGTAATCTCCAGGAGAATAGCCAGGGGTTAAAGTCCAAATCCTTTATTATCTCTTTCAAAGTCTTGTCTCCTTTCCTGGGGCCTGGTTAGTTTTTTTAAAGTCCTTCCAGAATCTTAGTTTTAGTGGAGGAGTGAAGGAGGAGAGCTTGCCACCACAGGGTGGGAGATGAGATGAATGAATCTGAGTCCAAGGGCTTGTGCTTCAGCCTTCAGTCCGCTTGTCTTCCCTAGCTCTGAATCTAGCTGAGGCTCCCAGCTTATATGTTCTACACTGAGTATAAACCAATCATTATATCACTAGGAAACTATTATTTTTTGTAAGATTAAATCAATCATACTGAATTTAGAGAACTATTAATCACCATGCTAAACGAGATAACCATTGTCTCATCAATTCCACTGAATTAGCACCTTGTAAGAATCCTTGTTTCAAGTTCAGAGTTCTGGCCCATAACATAGTTCAGAAGTAGAGCAGCTCTGACTGAAAATGAGCTCCTCAAATGCCATCTCATGATCTCTCTAATTCTAGCCTGATCTTAGAATGATCCCTTGTCTCAGAGGTGATAGAGGGATTACTTTTGTGGATGGGTTAAACTATAGTTGCTAAGGTCCTTTCCCACTCTCAAATTCTGTGATTCCATGACTCCATAACTCATGCCTTAATTTTCAGACAGAGCATGGCCTTTCACATCTCTCTGACTAGTAGAGTTATTGACAACAGTCCTTCTGGTAAGATGGGCTTTTCCCATCCTACCACTGGGTTTTTCATCTGCTTCCTCATAATCCCTTTGCCTTTCTCTGTGCCCTGAGGACTCCTGGGACCTTTCCATCTGCTGTGTTGCTGAGCCTGACCAATATGTATTCTCTGACCAATCATTATCCTAAAGCTTCCTTTAAGCCTTCTCTAAAATCCTACCTTCCATAAGAAATTTTATCCATTTCTATTTACACACATATATTGTATCTAGGTTATATTGTAACACATGTAAAATGTATGGGATTACCTGCCATGGGGGGGGGGGGGGGAGTGGAGGGAGGGAGGGGATAATTTGGAAAAATGAATAAAAAATTAAAAAAAAGAAATTTTATCCATTTCCTCTTAATTCTGGTGCCTTCCCTCTATTGATTATTTCCTATTTATGTTATATATAGGCATTTGAACATGGTAGTTTGTATATTGTCTTCCCCATTAGATTGTGGTCACAGTGCTTGTCACAGTAGATACTTAATAGGTGCCTATCAGCTATCTGATTGTATAAAATTAAAACTTGAGCATCTGAAGGCTAGTATTAAGTCGTTATATAACATTTATTTCCTAAGTGTTTTATAGCATGTACAGGACTGTTAGGCACTATGGAAAAAGCCATAAGAGAGTTTAGGGAAGCATCTCTACCTTCAGAGAGCTTAGGAATAGAGGCAATATATATAGCTGAAATAGTTACTTAAAGACATAAGATTAAAAGGTCAGGTAGGTGGCCCAATGTATTAGAACAACAGACCTAGAGTCAAGAAAACTCATTTTCCTGACTTCTGATCTAGTCTTATTTACTTGCTGTGTGACCCTGAGCAAGTCACTTAACCCTCTTTGCCATTTCCTCATCTACAAAATGAGAGGAAAGTAGTAAACCATTCCAATATTTTTGCCAAGAAAACCCCAAATAGTCAGACACAACTGAAAATGACTGAACAATAACATAAGATTAAAAACCAAATTGAGTGAAACAGGCAATTGGGGCTTAGCTTCCTTCTCTCACATTCTAGCCTATGCTGGAAGGAAAAAAAAATAGTCTCTTAAACACAGGTTAGTTGTGGCTCACATCTAGGATCATATTGCTTCTTAAAAAGCCAGTCAACAAACCAAGTAGTGCACATCAAATACAGGACAACCATTTATTTCTTCATATCAAGAGAAATGCTTAAAATACAAAAAAATTCTTAAGGATGTTTTGATAAATACTTAAAACATGACACACTTTTTAGTATTGTTGAAGAGATATTTTGCATTCACCTTGCATCTGTACTGTCTGAGCATCAGTTCAAGGTCCAGATTTTCTAACCAGTGACAGTATGGCTTTCCAACAGTGGTCATTTGCTCCTTTCAGAAGGGTATAATTGCAGGAAGCTCTTCCTGCTGATGGTCAGTATGTATTCAATTCAATAACTCCAGACTTTTGGAGCTCTTAAACTCACCATGTAACTACAAGACTAGAAACATCTGTCTCAAGACTGCTGGTCAGTAATCATGCTTGGAGAAAGAAACACAATATAACTTTTAAGGCCCAATTTGTTCTTACTATCTTGCAGCCCTCAAAGCTACTACTAGGGAGGGGGAGATAGAGTTCCTCTGTCCTAATAAAGAGGCCACCTCTTGAGAGGAAGAATTCTTCTCTGTTGTCTGTTCTATAAAGTAGATAAGTCTTTCTGGATGAATTGTGCACAAATCATCTATAGGACTGATACTTCCAACCCACCCCAAGCTTGGACCTTTAGGACTGGGATAGGATAAATCTGAAGCTCCGAATACAAAGTTATATAAATGCATCAATCAAACAATATTTTACAAAAGTTTTTATGATTACTGCCTATCTCTTGTTTATGAGTCTTCCCGAATCCAAAACAACTGGGACCAAAGAAAAATTAAAACTAAAATAAAATAAGCCATCAGTTGGGGGAAAAAAGAAGACTGAGACTAGGAAAGAAAGAAAAATGAAATTCCTCTTTCAAAAGGAAAGTTTCATCATAAATGACTCCCAAAGCATGTGAAAGTCTCCCAACAGGGACTGGGGAAACCAACCTGTCTCATTATATAAGCATCTAACTGAACAAGTTGGTCAGCTCAGGAAATTCAGTTGAAAGTGTTGGCAGTAATCCCGAAAATTAGAGAAAAGCTGCAGCTACACCAGATGCAGATGTTGGGTGCCAGTGTGGATGGCACTTCACCCCAATTACCTACATCAGCTAGATCTGTTTAACAGGGAAAAAAAAGGTAGTATTGCCAGCTGCTCAATGACTCCCACTGGAAATACTGGAAAACCTCAGAGAGGAATGATGACACAAGGTATATGTTTATTAAATTTGTGTGTGCAGGGCAGCTAGGTGGTGCAGTAGATAGAGCACCAGCCCTGAATTCAGGAGGACCCGAGTTCAAATCTAGTCTCAGACACTTAACACTTCCTAGCTGTGTGACCATGGGCAAGTCACTTAACCCCAGCCTCAGGGGGAAAAAAAATTGTGGGTGCCCCCAAACTGGGAGAAATAGTCAATGCACTGAACAGAATAAAAAGTATACAGAAAAAGCTCTCAAAGGTCTTAGAGCTAATAAGATCAGCTCTAATAGAGATAAAGTTCTGTAATTCTGTAAAAAATCATCTTTATAAGTGGCTAAGGCCACACAGAGTATCCTTGAACTTCAATTAACTACACTGGGAATACTACAGTGGTGCTGGCCATCTTTGACTTGTATTTCAGTAAGCTTTCCTTTATACAAGTACTTCCACAGGGACAAATGAAAACATTTGTCACTGATACAGACTAAGAGAATGATCAGAGAAATGTGTAACATTCCATATTTATCCATTTTGGAAGTTTGTACATCTGGTGATAAGAAAAAGAGTTAGTTGATGGAGAGATCAGGGTTAGCTCAGGACATGGCCAATACACAAATTATATATAGCACAAAAGAACACAAACTATTACCAGATCAATAATGGGCAAAGAGAAAAGGAGCTGGACTTCAAGCCTCACTGCTAACTACCGAGAGAAGATCCTGAGGGGATAGCAATAATGCTCCAATGACCTCTTCCACATATCCTCCCACATAGCAGTCAAAGAGTTCCTGTGTTCTGGAAGGTGGCCAGTGTATGTGAGCCAATATAATATTGACTCACTCCAGGCTTAGAATCACAGAAATTTTTGAGCTGAAATAGACCTCAGAGAACATCTAGTCCTAGCTGTTCTATTGGTGCTATTATCAGCTTCCCATGTTTGAAAATTTATCTTTGACTTCCCTCTGCTCCCTCATTTCTTCTTTCCAGTTATCATCGTAATCATTCCATCCCCTAAATCTTTCACAATGTTTTCTCTTTTTTAATCCTAGTTTCTCCACCCAATACAAGCCTCCATTATCACCATCCACCTAGGCTGCTGAAATGGAATACTAACAGGTCCTTCTGCCTCTGATCTCTCTCTCTTTTCCAATCCATTCCTATATACAACTGTCAAATTTGTATATGTGTGATGTAAAAAAAGGTCAAGAAATATGGTTTCTACATAATTAATCATTTTATTAATCATGTTAGCAGATAATTAAGAAAAGGAGTCAGTGGCTTTCTCAAATTGCATAGAACCCAATCAATATTTAGATGCCCTTGGAAAAATGGGTGTTCCTGAGGGTGCCAATCATCTCTGATTGGCACTTAATGAGTTATTTTGAACAGTTAACTAATGAGAAGAATAAATATTATAATGAAAGGTAACTCTATTCTAATGAGGGTTGAGAGACTTAATTTATTCTCACTCTCAGATCACCCTCAATTTCATGCAATCTAGATAAAAGATCTATCCCTAATCCCATCCCAAAATCTGTCAGAATAGAGAACAATGAGCCAGAGTTTACCTTAAATTAAATTCTTTGTAAAATTTTTTAGCTGTGTGGATAACAATTCCAAGATTTCATTTTATCATCTGCCTTGCCCTGGCCTTCAGAGAATTAAACTTTGACCAAATCTCCAAATGAGGAAGGGGAAAAATCCTGTATCTCCCTAATATTAACAGTTTGTTATTTAATAAAATTTCTCTCATTATGACATACATATATTGGATTGTTTCCTCCTTTGCTCAAAAATCTTTAGCAGCTTTTTATTGTGTCTTACCAAATAAAGTTCAAAAGTCTTGCTCAATCTGGTCTATTTTATCTCTCTGGTCTAGTCTATCTCTCTAACTTCATCTATACTACTCACACTGTGTTCCAGCTAAACTGGGATTTTTCTATCCCTCCAAAACAGATACTTTTTGCTTACTGCATTCAAGGAATCTCTTCCACTTTCATTTTGCAAAAAGAGTTCTTTTGCAACCTTTACAAGCCAATTCAAATACAATAAATCCCTCCTATTGTTAAGAACTATCCCCTCTTCCCACTAAATGTCAAATCACATTATGTTTTGCATTCCTCTAATGACTTATTGTGTATTATGATATATACTGTCGCCATCTATACATGGATATTATCTGTTTATTGGACTGTAGGCTCCATTGGGGAACAGAATGTCCTATATAAATTATATCTTTCCTTTAGTTATACAGGAGCCATCATAGTAGTAAAGGCCTTGAAGACTGAAAGAGCTGGATCCAAGGGTCACTTCTAATATTTACTGGTTGTGTAACCATGGACAAGTGAATTAACCTCCCACTCAGTGTTCTAGACAACTCTCAAAAATCTAAAAATTGCATTGGTAAAAGGAACGTCCTTAGCCAAGAATTTCCCATCTACACCAATGAAATCATAGACCCAATATCCATCTCAACCTTGCCTTCTTTTCTAGCACCCAGCTCTCTGTTCTTCAAACAGCAGCTGCTAAACAGTAAAAAAAAGAATCCATTAATTAATTAATTAGAAAAGTAGTACCTCATCCCACTTAAAAGTAACCATCTTTGTTAGTAAAAACCCTTCTTGGTTAAATTAATCAGAACTATGTATGAACAAGTCCTGGATACCTCTCTGAATCAAAGACATTTCAATAAGGTGAGGCAGTAAATCTGCTGTCATTGTGACTTAATCATACCTTAAGGACCTTGAACACTAGTTCAAGTTATTCAGTCATTCTTCAGTTACATCTGACTTTTCATGACCTTATTGGAGGCTTTCCTAGCAAAGATAATGGAGTGGTTTGCCATCTCCTTCTCTAGCTTGTTTTTACAGATGAGGAAACTGGGGGGGGGGGGGGAAAGGTTAAATGACTCTCCCAGAATCACATACCTAGGAAATGGCTGAGGCCAGATTTGAACTCAGGAAAAAGTCTTTGTGTTTCCCATTCTGGTACCATATCAATTATGCTACACTAGGATTTAATTCAAAAGTGGAGACAGATTCCAAGAATCTGGCCATGGAGAGAAAGAAATGGAGATGTCCAGAGCTGACCCAGAATACAGACAACCCCCCCCACAAAAAAAAAAAAAAAGCAGAGGCAGCTTACAAAGGGCAAAGAGAAAATAGGACTGAGTTGCTGCAGAGAAGGAAGAAATCAAGGAAGAACATGCTTACCACAAGCATTTTAGAACAAAAGATTGGGATTAATATCACCAGTTCTCCAACTTTGAGAAAAATTCCAGGAAAAGAGCTGCTATTTTCTTGACTTTTCCTTCATTCATTAACAGATGTTATAACACACTCAATTTACTTCAACCTCTAAATATTTCAAGTTACTTAATTTCACCTCAATCACAAAGGTTAGAGGTTGTCTGGAGGTAAAAATAAAGGCATGACAAAGAGCCTGAAATCAAGAAAATCAAGTCTCACATATATGGACACTGAAATACAGGAAGGTAAAGTCTAAAGTCAAAGTCATTTGGTAGAAAAACTAAGGCTATATTGTAGGGCTATATTCTTTTGCATTGAACCAGACACAAAAATACTAATGTCCTAAATGAAACAAGATTAAATTCTTTTCTATTTCAAGTCATTTAATAGTGTGACACAAATAGCTGAGATGGAGAGATGTGTTTGATTTGATCATAAAGCCTAAGATTTCACTTGATAAACACACAGAACTAGGTCCCCACAGTCCTGAAGATATCTTATTCTGGAATATCTTGTTACTTTTCAAAAGTTCATCATGGATTGTTTTGGATAATCAGATATGCAAATTATTGCCTAGTTCCTAGTGCAACACTGTTCAGAGAATCTGAAGAAACCACAAAACCAAGTGCAAAGTATTTTATTAAAAAAAAAAAACAGCAATGGAAATCACAAAGCATAAATTAATAAATCAACAAGCAATTGTAAGAAAAGCTTCCCATGTGGAAGGCACTGTGCTAAATTTGAAAGTACAAAGAAAGGTAAAAATAATTGTTGCCTTCTAGGAGATCCCAAAAAACTCTAATGATGATAGGAGTGGGAAATGGGGATGGGGAGAGAAAACATGTATGTAAGTAAGTACATCAAAGATAGTTAGAGTAGATGGAAGAAAGTCTCAAAGAGGAGTCTAATATTAGTAAAGAAGTAGGGGCTAGAAAAGTTTCCTGCAAAAAGGTAGAGTTTGAGCTCCCTTTAGGACGCCAGAGATATTAAGAGACAGAGGTGTCAGGGAATAACCAATGCAAAGGAATGGAAATGAGAGAATGAATATCATGTGGAAGGAATAATTAATTAATCATCCAGTTTAGCTGGATCATAGGGTATGTGAAGAGAAGTAAAGTATAAAAAAAAAATTGGAAGGTAAAAAGGGCTCAGTTGTGAGGAGCTTTAAATGACAAACAGAAAATAGTTAATACTGAAATAATAGGGAGTTACTAGAACTCACTGAATAGCAAGGTAACCTGAAGCTACATTTGTAAAAAAAAAAAAAAAAAAAAAAATCACTTTGGCAATTGAGTGAAGATACACTGGAATGGGAAGGACTTAAAGCAAAAAGACTAGTTAAAAAGCTACAATAATCCAGGTAAGAAGTGATGATAGGGCATAAGCTAACTTGGTACCCATGGAAGCAGATAGAAAAAAAATATATATAAGCAATGTTATGAAGGTGGCAATGAATGATAGACTTGGCAATTATATGTGGATATGTGTGGGAGGGGAGGTGGAGAGTTCTGATGACACTTGAAAGGGAAATTCTTCATTTGGGCTTTCCCTCTAATTAAAGAGGCAAACTCAGCAAAGAGAAATAAAAGTATTTTATTAGAATATGTCAAATTAGCAATAGGCTGATGGGCTGATCACTGAAGACCAGGAATGGCTTCAAGGTGAGGGCACCTTTTGTTGATAATGTTAAAATAATTCAGATACTTCTACCTCAGTGAAAGAAGTTGGACCCTTGAATCTTAGTTTCTCCCCAAGGTAGCAAGAACGTGACAAATTTCAGACAGGGGGTATGTGACAAAGAGTAAATGATACCACAAGTTACAGATTTTGTATCTTCTATCCCACATAGTCTTTCCCAATATTGATTGATAAATAGGGCTGGGAACAACAGGATGCTGAGTCAACGTAACTTTCAACATTAATAAACTGGGTGAATAGTGGTATCTGTCATAGGGAAATTGAAGAAAACAGAGTGTTTGGGAGGAAAGATAGTGAACTCCAGGGTTTAAAAAAAAAGGATAATACCATAGAGGGAATAGCTTTAAGAAACATATTCTGAGCCTGAAGAAGGAATTAAAAGAAAAAACAACAACAACAACACTATAATCTAAGCAGGGAGTGTCTTAGATTGCCTCTTAATTGGGGAATAGCTTAGCCAGTTATGATATATAAATGGAATAGAATATTGTTGTATTTTTTTTTAATGATGGGAGGCAGCTAGATGGCACAGTGGATAGAGCATTGGCTTTAGAGTGTGTGTGACTTCTTAACTGTGTAACCCTAGAAAGCAACTCAACCCCAATTGCCTCGACCAAAAAACCTCCGAAAACAAAGCAAAACAAAAAGTGGATAAGAACTTGTAGCATGAACTGAGACAGAATAAAGTAAGCAGAACCCTAAGAAATTTATACACAGTCATTAGCATTGACACTTCTGAAAGACTTGGAAACTCTCATCAATCTAATAATCAACTTAGAATCATCATATAACCCATTTCCTGAAAAGAAGTTGATGGTCATAATATAGAAAAAGATCAGCAATTTTTGACATGGCTACTATATGTATTTTTTTTACTGTGACTATGAATATTTGCTACAATTATTTTTTTTTCTTCTCATAATTTTTAGTGGAGGGGATTAAAAAGTAAATGAAGGTTGTTAATGATGATGACTCCTCTTCCCCCAAAAAAGATAATTATTGAATATTTCACACAAAAAAAATCAGAGGGAAGCATCAACAGAATGGGTTTGGAAGTGACATGGACTTTATTTATGTTTTTGAAAAAGCAATTAGTTATAAAATGTAAATTGGGAATAGAATAGAATCCTCTATTTGAATTCTTCCTTCTATATTTAGAACTTTTTGATATTTAAGGACAGAAAAAAAATATTGTTTTAAGTAAATAACTAGTTTTGGAATTCTCTACCCCTTCTACAAATGGGTACAATCCCTTACAGGCTCCAGGAGGATTATAAAGTAATCCCTGTTAATCCTCAATAATCTCCCCAGCAACAGAGTTGCCTCTCAACATGGGGCTCAGAGCTTTCAAGTGGAAGGGGTGCTGTTCAGAGCCCTCTATGTCATGGAATTCTACTTGAAGCCTCCTTAATATGGTGATGTTAAAACATCTTAGCTTAGATCTGAGAGTGTTAGGATTCTCCTGGGTTCAGTAATGCCATAACTATAACACTCTGTGCTTTCCCCTTCCTTCATCACCCTTCATACTATTTGTCTTAACCACTTCAAATCTAAGTCACTTCTGATGATTTTGATTCTTTACTGCTCTCATCTCCAGGGAAAATCCTCACCTGATGAGGCTGCTACTAGATGGCCCAACATTCAAACTTCTGGGAAACGTGATCTAGGGAATTTATCCTAATAAAGTATGCTCTCTGGACCTTAAGGATTAGGGAAGTGAAGTCTTAAAGGTCACAGTCATCTCTTTATGCTTAAGAAATACAATCCCTGGGTCCTGTCAACTGGACTAAACTGCCTCTAATCTGTGGATGGCTAAAGCTGAACAGAGCAGATTAGTGACAGAAGAGTAAGGCATCAAGCAGCAG
Organism: Sminthopsis crassicaudata; assembly: GCF_048593235.1. NCBI lineage: Eukaryota > Metazoa > Chordata > Mammalia > Dasyuromorphia > Dasyuridae > Sminthopsis > Sminthopsis crassicaudata. The sequence continues at coordinate 105,892,706 of NC_133617.1, forward strand.
CTTAATTTCAAAGTGAGGGAAGCTGTGTGAGCAAGGACACATATTCTGGGGTTCCCCCTTACTTAATGGGGGACTCCAGACGATGTGGAGAGCTCTTAATATTTATACAGATGATTACACAGTGAGCTGTTACCCTGAAAATCGGAGGTAACAGCAATGAGACAAGTTTGATTCATAGCAGGGTTTTATGATTGGAACATGGGCACTTGTTTGGTGCTTGTACAAGCTCAGAGAAACCTGGTGTTGGTCAAAACAATACAATAATAATGGGATATTGCCAGAGGGTAAGGTCATCTAGAGGAAGGGTGCAAAGCATTATTGTTATACCAAGCTCAGCGAACAGCTTGATTGCAGGGTCTCACCTTTGGAAAAGAGGGTGTCTTCTAATATCTTGACATTTTCTAACTTTATTAAATTCCCTTAAGTTCTCACAAACTGTTGTTTTCTGTTTGAATTGGTTAAACATATATAGGAGTCGAATAGAAACCCAAGACTTCAACACTGAATCAAAATTCAGTGTTGTACATCTCTAACTCCTCTTCCTTTTGATGCATTTGTCTTAGAAGTGGAATTAACTTTGAAGCCCTTTTCAGATTCCTACTTCTGGCCAGTTTCTTGAAGTTTAACTTCACTACAGATCACCAGTTTGGTGGATTTAAAAAAGAAAAAAAAAGTCAGAAACCTAAGGGCAAAAGGGCAGTTTCAAGTGGATTTCAAGCAGATTTCAAGGATTCTTATATCTGGCTTGGTGA